>NC_053127.1:32155714-32468214 GCF_010015445.1 Perca fluviatilis
CCAAGTCTTAACCCTCAAACAGCCCTTTAAACTTGTGGAGTCCAGCATTTTGGCCCCACAAAGCTGTCGGGACCCCACAAGTATACTGGACTCCAGGTTTTTGGACCCCAGAAATATAGTTAAACAAGCGTGCACGACACACACACACACACACACACACACACACACACACACACACACACACACACACACACACACACACACACACACACACACTTTTGTTTTCATTGTGTTCCTTGTGTTCCTTGTGTCTTTTGAATAATAGAAGTGGCTGGAGACTTATTGAATTCTCTGATTTACTTCCAGCACTTAGAACAACACTCCACCTTTCTCCATTCACTCAGAACTCTTGCTGCTGGCACTAAGCCCACATTGTATATGCCAATCTTGTTTCTCTCTTACTCATCTGAGCTTAGTCTCTTACTGCACTCTTCGAGAATCGGACGAACAGGGGGAAGCAAGAGATGTCGAGCAATGCATTAAGCCCGGATTTAATAAAACAACAATGAGGGTATTTGAGGATCCCCTCAAGGATCTGTTCAACAAACATACGGTAAAAATACGTTGTGTTACTAGGGGCTGTACCAGCGAGGTGGGTATGGCTTCAGCCTGGAGCGTCCCATGTCATGCTGTCCCGTCTCCCGAGGCTGTCCAACGGTAAGTTCAGAGGGTCAAAAATACGAAATCGTGAATTATCTTCCAGATGGAGTCACCGGAGTCACGGGTAAGTTCGTGACCACGTTTGTTGCAATCAATTGAAAAACGTTTAAACTGTTAAAGTAACAATTTTAGCCATAGATATAGTTTGCTGATTTCTGGATGTTATTGTTGTGTCCCTGATGTTAACGTACATTTGATGAAACCTGCATCAGCGTTGGTTGACATTGGTTAGCGAATATTAGCTAACGTTACGCTACCTAGAGCAATTTATGGTCGCAGACTTTGATGGTTTCTTTCTGTGATTTTCCTTAAGGAACACATCAGTGTCTTTAAAAAAAATAACACACCGCAGGCAGAGCTGTATAGTAACGAAGTAGAACTACTTCACTACTGTACTTAAGTACTAAAAGGCTGTATCTGTACTCTACTGGAGTATTATTTGTTTCTCCTACTTCCACTTTTACTTGAGTACATATTTTCGATGAGTTTAATACTTTTACTCAGATACATTTTTTATGTATTGCATAGTTACTCGTTACTGTCGTGAATTCCTCATGCTACGGAAACTGTGTAGGTTACAGTGTGTCTGTGTGTGTGTAGTTACAGCTACGTTAGTTACGTACGTAAATTTACGTAAGAAATCCCCGAGATCGCGTTGTGTTTCTTTTCATTATGGTTGCCTGTTAAGAAGTCAGAGATGATATAAGTTTGTACTCTTTCTATTTAGCTATTGTTGCAGCACAGTAATCTATTCCTGAGTTGTTTGAGTCTGCAGTGAGTGCTGAATGTTAACCGTTTGACCCTGTGATGTGAAGCTGCTAGTTTATCTGTGTGTGTGTGTGTGTGTGTGTGTGTGTGTGTGGTATGAAGTTGTTTCAGTCTGAAATGAGTACTGAATGTTAACTGTTTGACCCTGTGATGTGAAGCTGCTAGTTTGTGTGTGTGTGTGTGTGTGTGTGTGTGTGTGTGTGTGTGTGTGTGTGTGTGTGTGTGTGGTATGAAGTTGTTTCAGTCTGAAATGAGTACTGAATGTTAACTGTTTGACCCTGTGATGTGAAGCTGCTAGTTTATCTGGATGTTGCTAGCTTGCTAACTTTCCTATAGCTACATCACACGTTACTAGCTAGTGTGTGATACGTTTTTGGGGGGCTTTAATCATTACTGTGCTGGAGAGGATGTTCATTTTACTTGCACAATGTGATAATTGTACATTTTATTTCAGTATTTATTAATATTTGTTATTTTTAATATAATATATATTTAATATTTGTTAATTCCTTTGGCTACAGCCTTGGGCTAAACATTTGAAATAATATAAACAATATAATATTCAAACTTTTGACTGCTCTCTTTAATAACTAAATAACACAATACTTGTACTTTTACTTTCAGTACTTGAGTAGTAGATTTTAAAATAAACTACTTGCAATACTTAAGTACAAAAAATTTTGAATACTTTAGTACTTCTACTTAAGTGTGGTGCTTAAAGAGCACTTTTACTTCTACTCAAGTCACTTTTTTGATAGAGCACTTGTACTTTTACTCAAGTATGGGTCTCTAGTACTTTATACACCTTTATGTCACCACAGGTGACACGATGCACGGTGTGCTGTACCGACCATCATTGTCCCCTTTGCCCCACTTCTATATACAAGCCCCGGTGTAGGGCAAAGGTTTTGCAGCACATGGAGGTGCGTGTAAAAAATGCCATTCAACATGAAGGTTAGTTCCCTCAGTCAGCTTTGTGCTATGCCATTATCATTTGTTTGTTTGTAACTACTGCTACTTAGTAAGCTTACTAATAGTAACCTTACATACTAGTTGCTTTATTTTATAGGGTAAGCACGTAATGCTTTTGTCCCTTCATAGATTTCTTCATAACAAAATGCCACCAGGCCTTCAAGAGTGGAAGCAGTGGTCACTTCCACTGCCCTTTCTTCCACTGCCCTTTCAGCCTCAAGACCACAATAAAAAGGCAGGCTATACTGAGGCATTGCAGGTCTGTAGGCCACCGCTCCATGACGCCCAGCTGGACGCTGATGCAGACTGCAGAGAGATGGGCATCAATTCTGAGACAGAGAAGTGCAAAGGTCTGAAATCACTCTTCATTTTCTCTGGAGCTGCATTGGCTGTGTACACTTAATGCTGTTAGTTGATTGTCAGTTTGATTGTCAATTCTCTGCAGCAGGATCTGGGAACCTTACTGCCGTTACTGTTTAGTTAAAAAAAACACCAATATATGAAGTATTTTTTTGTTTGGATAATTATAGGCCGATAGCCCTAGCCAGTGTGATATCTAAAGTACTGGAAACAATTCTGCTTGATCGTCTATGTCCCTACATTGGTACCACTGACAATCAATTTGGCATCAAAGCTAAGCTTGGTACTGATTTGTGTATCTATGCCTTGAAGGAGGCAACACAGGGGTACATAAGGCAGAATTCATCTATGCTAGTTTATTGATGCTTCCAAGGCCTTTGATAGGGTCAATCATAAGCTATTTGAAAAACTGAGGCAAAGGGGTGCACCTGACAGTATTATAAGAATCCTGGCTTACTGGTATGCCAACCAGAATATGCAGGTTAAATGGGGTAATACAGTCTCCGCCTCCTTTGGGGTAAGTAATGGGGTACGTCAGGGGGGGCTACTCTCACCAGCACTCTTCAACGTGTACATGGATGAGTTATCCAACCAATTGACAAGATTTAAAACAGGCTGTATGATTGGTAACACCTTGGTAAATCAGCTCATGTATGCTGATGATTTGGCCATTTTCTCTCCCAGCAGTGCTGGTTTTCAGCTGCTACTGAATATCTGCTCTGAATATGGGGTGAAACATGATGTGTTGTATAATGGTAAACGAGTGCTGTCTTGATATGTAGGACAAAAGTGGACAAAGACATTTGTTTTCCAGACTTTTATCTATCAGGACAAGTGACGAGTGTCTGTAATAAAATTAAATATCTGGGTCACTACATTACAGATCAGTTATCTGACGATGAGGATATACTTAGGCAGCGTCGCATATTATATGCCCAAGCTAACATGTTGGTAAGAAAATTCCACATGTGCTCGGATGACGTCAAAATGAGTCTGTTTAAAGCTTATAGCACTCCTCTGTATACTGCTCCCTTATGGACTAAGTTCAAAAAGGCAAGCATGCAGAAGCTCAAGGTTGCTTATAATGACTGTATGAGGATACTGCTCAACAAACCCAGGTGCTCTAGTTCAAGTGACCTGTTCGGTAATGCGGGGGTCAGCACCTTCCAGGCATTGTTGAGGAGTCTCATCTACAAATTCATTTGTCGCCTGAACATCTCCCAAAATAGCTTTATTATGCTATTAGTAAATCCTAGGTTTAGTGCCATACGATACCAATCATCACTATGGAAACACTGGTAGTATTGTTGTTTCTTCTGGTTTTTATTTCTTTGTATATGTTTCTATTTCTTTTTAAGGTATGTTGTATGTCATGTATGTGTCTTTTGAATGGACCTTGAGTCTGGAATAAAAAGTTGATATTTTATTTATTAGCATGATAGTCTGCATTTATATTTAGTTAAAAAACACCAAATATATTTTTAAGTATTTTATTCACGAGCTTTTACTTTGAAAAGTAGAAGCTCTGGGAAGCTTTTACTTAGAAAAGTAAGAGATATTTTTTAAAGTATTTTATTCAGGACGGCACCAGGCGGGATGGCATGAGACGGGGACACAAGCTTTTATTTTGAAAAGTAGAAGGTCGGGGATGGCACCAGGCGGGACGGCATAAGACGGGACGGCATGACATGGGACGCTCCGGGCTTCAGCCATACAGTCTTGGTACCAGCCCCCCCAAAAAAAGTGCTCAGCCTTTCTGCTGATTTTGTTCAGTGGCCACTTGCGGTATTGCAACGGAAACTTCTCCTGTGGCTCAGAAAGGATTTGTCCCATAGCATAGGCCACCATTGTAAAAGAGACGTCTGCCAGGACACCTTAAACTGCAAACAAGAAACAATACTGCACATATTCACATAACGGAAGTAAACCCGGAAGCTTAAAAACGTTTTTTTGCGTATGCTTCACGGAAATCTTTACAATTTGTGTTTGGACATTTTAATAACAGAAATAACATTTGTCTGTCTTTGGCGTTAATTGGTGTCACGACCTGGCTCAAAGGTATGAAAAAAAAGGGGGAGACACACATGTATTTCCAATCAAATCAAATTTATTTAAATATCCAAGATAAACATGAATTCAGTAAATCAGTAATGTGTGTAACGTATGGGTGTCTGTGAATTTATCAAAGCTACAACGCAAAATAACTAAACCCAAAATCCAAACAAACCAAACAGCCTGGAGGAGGGAGAGACTATGACTACTCAGGCACTCCTATTTATAGACAGGTGAGCAATCAATTGCTCCAGGTGTCACTCATCAGTCCTCATTAGCTCATGCCCAACTCCCAGCCACCAAACAGCCTCCAAAGGAACTTAGGCCTAGGAGCCGTCACACCCCCCTCCTCAAGAACAAGGTCCCACCATGACCTTGAAAAAAATAAAAACACTGTTAAATACAAATCACATTTTCATATCACACAACCAACCATGTCAATACCATCTCTAACATCATTCAGCTCAGCGCATTATCTAAATAACCCAAGGGTCATAAATCGAAGGAAGTACTCGAACATTTCAGGAAACAAGAAAATGATAGGCATTCCTAACACACATCATAACAATGGTGCACGCAACAGGGCATCCGCCACCACATTGTCCGTAATGCGGCGCATTCTCTTCCTTCTCTTTCTCCTTTCAATGGTGCCTTCCAGGCAGCGCTGCCTGGAAGGTGCCATTGGGAGGCACTGGTTATGGTTACGGTTAAGGTTAGGGTTAGGCAGTGGTCGCAGCGCTGCCTGGAAGGAGCAGTTGGGGGCAAAAAACACCATTGAGCATCTTTGGCTGTCTCATCTTCACATGCCATACAATTTTTTTTATCCATATTCCTTGATATTCTTCTGTTGAAAAATAGTTGAGGAGCAATTCTTGAAGAATTCCTCAGAAGAATTGGGATGTAAATTAAGTGAATACCTCAGGAAGCCTAATTCTAAAGTTGATTTGGTGTACGTCACTGTATGTAGACATACAAACTTCGGATGTCTTTGCTGATATTAGCTTAATGTGAAAAGATCAAGACAAGAAATTTCTGGATGAACTTCTGTTGTGCGTTTTATTTCCTTAAGGTGCACCAGGCTCTGTAAACACTCCAAACTGTGACTCCTCATTACAGCCAAACCCAGACCCGTGTACACCAGACTGCACCAGCCTTCTGCTGCACTCTCACGCCAGGCGAGCCATTTGTTTTTCCTCTCAAACTCGCCTACATCTCACGTCTCCACTTGGACGTTCCCACAGTGATCAAACACATTGCAATATTTGACATTGACCCACAGATCTGATGTGCAGCTTTTCAAATAACAGACGGACACGCTGACGCTGGCTCATTTGAACAAGAGAAATCCCCTCAGCTTGCTTGGCTTAACTAAGAGTCAACACACACAGCACTGTTAGTGCAACAAACATTTATGTTTCCAGAAGCTCAGGGAGGTTAGAGTTATCCTCAAGTCGTGGTGGAGAGGGCCTACGTGAGCATATTTCATTGACTTTGTACTGTACGCAAGCTGAAATACATAAAACTTTTATACAGCTCAAAAAGTCTCTAGACACATTTACAAACATCCATTCCCAAATGCAGATTGTTAAAAATGTGGCCTTTACATCAATAGCATAAATATTACAAAGAGATAATCTGCCTATTATGTGGACCAATATGTCCATTGACCAAAAGGGACAGACAGAATCATCACCATCAAGTGGTATACTAAGGAAATCTTACATTTACACAAATATTTATTCCTGGCAAACTTTCAAATTTCATCCTAGAATCTGCACAGACGTTGCTTTTCCTAAAATGGAAAAATGTTTATTACCCCAAGGTGCTTGTGAGGTTGTTGTATCGGAAATCGACAAACTAATGGTACTGGTGTTAAGGGTGCAAGGACAGTGACAGAACAGCAAGAATATACAGACACAAACGACTGTGGCTACTTAGACACAGCAGTGCTTTGAGCTAAATGCTAACATGTCAAGTATAAAGTTTGTCATGTTCACTATCTTAGTGTAGCATGTTACGCATGTTCAGCCTAGGCTAATGGTAATGTCATTCATTTTGCAAGTATTTGGTCATAAACTTACCTTGCAAGGCAGCTGGATTCTCGCAATATCATCACAAGACCACATGAAAATCAATCATGTCAGCCATTAAGTGAAGCGTTTGTGTCCAAGCCACCAGTGGTTTGGACCAATCAGCATCCAGAGGGGAGCTACTGCAGCTACGGGCGTGGTTTAGGGGTGTGACGACACAGAAGCGACTGTTCGTTCAAAACAACAATGGCAAATCCTAAAGGGGAAAAGATGTTTTTGCTTCTCTCCTGACTGGCTTCGGCTTTGTTTCATAGACAAATGATTCATCCAATCACCTACAGGTATTTTTTTGAAAGAGCCTACCCTTATCCAAACAGTTTCCAAAGTTTATCAGTTGGTTCTGTGTAACAAACCATTCGGCGCGTCAGGTTAGTCATAATCCCAAGTAACGGAAAAAGTGAAATATTGACCTGACTATGGTGTTAGATGAAAACAAACAATTCTGAGGGGACCATGGATATCTGTACAAACCTTTGTGCCAACTGCATACGGAGTTCCATTTAGGCCAAGCCTCATGTGAGTCAGCTTGATAAACATGAATTTGATATGAGGTACCGTCATTGTTTCTCCAAGCAACACACAGACTTGTTGAACCTGCCAGAGTCTACTTTTCAGCAGAGAGCAATGGAGTGACTTAGCTAACACTTCCGCACCTCAGGATGACACAGGTTTCAGTGGAAGCAGATCAAACTCCTCTTGTTTTTTTTGCCAACCATGGCGGGCATGTTATGAAGCACGTGTTCAGTAGTGTGGCGACGGGCCAGTAAATCTTAGCTTACTTTTGTCTATAAAACACATTTTGAACTGATAATACATTTTTGTACGTCATGGCTGTGTCTCAAGTCACTGTGGACTTTTTCCTTTAGTAAAAAACTATGATCAAAGACTATGATCTTTCCCTAACCTTAACCAAGTGGTCTCACCATCAGGAACTGTAATAGTCACTGTGAGTAGATATAACAAGAGTTGATATTTGGGTGGAAAATAGTTGAAATACATTGCCAGTTAAAATCTTTCTGATATGTAGCAACATTTTGCATCTTACCAAATGGAGCTCAGCGTAAGTTCTTACAGGAAGACTTCAATAATGTTTTCTCATCACTCCTAGTGATCAGCTGTTTCTAGGCATTCACTTGTCCCTAACCAATCAGATTCATCGATTCACTTTTTAGTTAAACCAATCAGATTCAGCCATGTATTTCACAAGCCAATCACAGCGTGACATCCTGTTTTAAATCTGGTCTCTTCTCTGCGGTTGTCAGTTGTCGTTTCAGGATCACAGTGCGACCCGCCTCCTCCACTTCAAACCAACGGTTCTCACCCATGTTCCCTGGGTCTTCGTCAGCTGACCTCCCCTTGGTGCTCTGGATTGGGTTTCCTGTGCATCTTCATTACCACCACCAGTGTCTAGACTCCATCGGGGGATATGTCTGGGTTTCCCTACCCCTTGATAACATATTTGATACGATGGCGTCTAATCTCCATAGACTTTGTACATTTCATATTTTGGTCATTTAACAATAAATCGTTTCATATTTGCAAGGAAGTCTCTCCTGATTGAAATAGGGTAATTAACATTTCCTCATGTTAATAGAAAACATGATCCAGGGGCCTGTTTCACAAAACCAAGATAAGGGATTAAGCCGGGATTTCCCAGTTATCCTGGATGAATTAAGCCTTGATTCGGTTTCACGAAAGCGGAGGCACATAAATCACCATGGAGATTTATTCTGTACAGCTAGCCTGCTCCTGACCAGGCTAACAGCCAGGATTTATTTAATCCTGTAGCCTTTTCTGATCACCCAGCAGTGGTTTTACCCTATTGTTATTATCAGCCTGGATTAAAATACAACAGGTGCATATTGCTGTTCATATAAGTACTGTTATTATTTAAAGTTGTGACCATTATTTTTATAATTATTCATGTGACATTATTACTGTTATATTGCTGTATGAAGACTGATGTTCATATTGTTGTTAGAAGTTTAATTAATATATTATGGCAGTTGTTGAGATAATTAGAAAAGGCTGATCAAATTTCAAATGTGTTTTAAATGAAGTCTGTTACTAAGGGCAATACATACAATGCTGTACATTTCTATAGTTGACCAATGCACCTTGAATTATTTTGGTTGATTCATTTTTTTTTTTTTATTCTTTAACAACTACTACTACAACTGTATGATGACGTGACGTGACGTGACGTGGTAACAAGTGAAAACACGCTGCGTCTCGCGCTCTCGCTAATGTCTGTTTATCCTTAAAATTCACCGTTTGAAACTTAACTCCCTCCTAAACCTAGCTAAAGTATTAGATTTACTAATCTGCTGTCTCCATGCCGAAAACTAAAGCTGTGCAGACCAACACAAATGCCGAGGCGGTCACCATGGCGTCCCTCACCCACCTGCTGGAGTCTCATCGAACTGCCATCTCCGAGGACTTTAAACAAACTTTCACAGCACTCGAGACTAAGTTGAACGGTGTCTTAACTACCGTGACAGAACATGCTAGAAACTCCGAAATACTTGAGAGTGAAGGTGACAACGAGAGGTATGCCTGAAGGCTGCCAACGAAGCTATCATCAAGCTACAGAGAGACCATGCTAAACTGGCAACTAAAGTTTTCGGCCTCGCAGTCCACGGGCGGCTAACAACATCAGGGTTATCGGTGTACCTGAATCTATGGAGGGGCCTGGGCCGTCGGCTTTCTTCGCTGGGATGCTCGAGGAGGTATTTGGAGGGGCTCGATTCACCTGTTGAGTGTGAACGGGCCCATAGAATCATGGCACTGAAACCTCCACCTAGCCAGACAAAACCGGTCATCATTCGTCTTCTCAGGTTCCAGGTAAAGGACAAGATCATCCGCCATGCCCGGACCATGAGGGGTAAACTGAAGTTTCGGGATCATCCCATCCTTGTGTTTGAGGATTATCCTCCAGAGGTTATAGAGCAGCGGAATGAGTTTAAAGCGGTCATGTCGAAGTTGTACGAGCTAGGGTTCAAACCGGCCCTGCTGTACCCGGCCAGGCTTCATGTCAAGCTGGAGTCGGGAGGTAGGAAACACTTTCCGACGGCAGCTGAGGCTGAAGGCTTCATCGCATCCTTGCCACCGCGGAACACGTAAGATCTTAGTTTGCCCAAATCCATGGGACGAGGATGGCAGGCCAGTATGCATACTGTTGTATGGAGTGGAGTTTCTACTTTAGTTTCCGTTTTCATTGATAGCGGTGATCTGTTTATCTATATTTTTATTTATTACGGAAATCAGTCTCTCTACTATGACTAAATGTTTCCAATAGCTTGCTCCCCTTTACGGGAGACTCACACTTTTCCATTCTTTTTCTTTTTTTATTTTCTCAGGCGTGAGGATGAGAGCTGCGAGACACTTCTTCCTTTTTCATTTTTCATTTTACTTACAAGTGACTAAAATTTTGAGTTGGCGGCGATGACCGCGGCGTGGTACAAATTGCTTACATAATGATACCCGAATACTTTTTTGTGTGTGTGATGTGTGTATGTGTGTGTGTTTGGTTGTTCCAAGTGTGTTTGCGGCTATTGCCGTGCCAATGTTTTTATGTAATCCCAGAAAACTCCATGATTAATTTGTACTGTTTATATTATGGGTCTTAATGATTTCAATATAGTTGGAGATTCTCAACACTGTATTGATATGGGCGCATATTATTTGCAATGTTCTTGACCCTGATAACTTAAAACCATTAAATGATAAATATAATTATTCTTTGTTACATTTAAATATTAGAAGCCTAAACAAACATCATTCTGATTTAGCTTCTTTACTCTCTAATTCAAGTTGTCATTTTGATGTTATTGGGTGTAGTGAAACCTGGCTTAATGATTTTTCATATGCAGATTTACTTAACCTCGATGGGTACAAACTACACATTAAGAATAGACCTAATAGAACAGGTGGAGGGATCTGCCTCTATGTTAAGAACAGTCTCCAAGTAAAAACTTGTGATCTTTATCTAGAGGATGACCATTGTGAGTCCTTATTTATTGAGATTAACAATAATGACAAAATATTTATTGTCGGTGTACTCTATCGCCCACCAGACTCTGCTCTTGACACCTTTAACTGTAAACTGGAAGATTTATTGCATAAACTGAATAAGCAAAAAAAAGAGTGTATACTCCTTGGTGATTTTAACATTGATATTTCAAAGGAAGATGGGGTAAAACATGACTTTATGAACACATTGCATTCCTCCTCTTTCTTCCCTACCATTAATAGATTTACTAGAGTTACACCGACATCCAAAACGATTATTGACAATATCATTACTAATATTCAAAATACCGAGCTGGTGGCGGAGAGTTCGTGCTGTCTGACATTACAGACCATTTTCCTATTGTAATATTTCTTGGCTCTGGCAAATCGTTCTCTCCTCCACTCTCAAAAATTAAATCTAAAATCATCAACGATAGAACTTTACAGTACTTAATTGTTAATTTACAGGCAAAGTCATGGGACTCTGTCTATGACAGTGTGACTCCTGATACAGCATATTACAGCCTGATAAAGATCATCCAAGAATCCATCATGGATACAATCCCTGAGAAGACTGTCAGATGCAGCACTACCCTCCGGAACCCTTGGATTACAACGGGAATTTTGAAGTCTATTAAATATAAAAGTATGCTTTATAAATCCTACATAAAAAACCCTTCTAGCTTAAATAAAGAGAAATATATTTCTTACAAAAATAAACTAACGCAGATCATAAGAAAGAGAAAAAGATGCCATTACACTGAACTTTTACAAGCTTCACAGGGGGACAGCAGGAGGTCATGGAATGTGTTAAATGAAGTCCTCAACAGGGGAACATAAACCTACTACCCTGCCTGACTTTGTTAATGCTAAAGCTGATCTAGTGCAGAGTTTTAATAATCATTTTGCTTCAATAGGTGTAAATTTGGCTAAGAAGATTAATCAACCCCAGGGTGTTAACTTTAAGCATTTTCTCTCTGGTAGCTACATTAACTCATTTTTTATGGTACCAACAGATAGTACCGAGCTCCTCAAGATCATTTTGGACTTGAGGAGCTCATACACTGCAGGTGTAGATGGAATATGTAGTAAGATCATGAAGGCCATTGCAAATGTCATTGTAGAGCCATTGGCTCACTGCATCAACCTTTCTTTATTTACTGGCACTGTACCAAAAATGACAAAAATTGCTAAAATAATTCCAATTTTCAAATCGGGTGACAGAAATGATTTGAGCAATTACCGGCCCATATCTATTCTACCCACCTTCTCCAAAGTACTGGAGAAGGTGGTATACACCGAACTCAGTGGCTATCTTGAAAAGCTGGATATTCTTGTCCCCTCTCAATACGGTTTCAGAAAAAAAAGAGTACAACCTCTATGGCAATACTCGATTTAATAGAACAAATACATGACTGCATTGAAGAGGGAAACTGTGGTGTTGGTATTTTCTTGGACCTTTCAAAAGCCTTTGATACAATTGACTTTGATATTTTACTGCACAAATTGCATCACTACGGTATCAGAGGTCAAACACTTAAATGGTTCAGAAGTTATTTATACGAGAGGGAACAGTATGTCCATGTCGATGACCATAACTCTACTTGTCAGTCTATAACCTCTGGGGTCCCCAGGGGTTCTATTTTAGGGCCACTCTTATTCATTTTGTATATAAATGATTTCATAAATTCCTCTAAAATATTTCATAAAATTATGTTTGCAGATGACACAAATGTGTTTACATCACACAGGAACCCACTTATTCTACAAGATATAGTAAACTCAGAATTAACTAAAGTGGACTCCTGGTTTAAATGTAATAAACTGTCATTAAATATGAGCGAAACTAATTACATTTTATTTAAATCATGTAAAAATTTAAAAGACTGATCACTGCCTGATTAACATAAATGGGCAGGAGATAAAAAGAGTATATTCCACTAAATTCCTGGGGGTCCTCATTGATGACTCTCTCAGCTTTAAATGTCATATTGACTATCTTGTAAATAAATTGTCCAAGTATGTTGGCTTGTTTTATAAGATCAGACACTTTCTTCCGCTGTCTGCCCTTCTCACATTGTTTATAAATCTCTCTTTGAACCGCACCTTAACTATTGCAATGTGATATGGTGTAACACTTTCACCAGCCATCTTAAAAACTTATATCTTTGCAAAAGAAAGTCATAACGGGCTCTCTCCTGGTCAGAGATAAATTCCCCCACCAAACCTCTATTTCACCGTTTTGAGTTACTAAGACTGACTGAGCTAAATGAATACCATAATGACTGCCTTATGTTTCAAATTGTCAACAGGATGAACTCTAGATTGAGTAGTCTTGTTCCTATCTCCAGCCCCCAGCACACCTACCAAACGAGAATCAAACCACTTATATCAGGAAAATGTCGCAGCTATATGCGCAAGTATGAGTGTTGTTTGAGTAGGGGCCCAAGATTTGGAACAGGATTGATGATGGCCTCAAGGTGTTGCCCTTTATCTCCAACTTTAAAAGACAACTAAAAAAATATTTCTTATTAACCTATATCTAATTTAAAACTATTTTTTCATGGACTACTGGGATGTATGTATGATTGTATGTATATGTAATGTCATGTATGTACTAGAGCGCCTCTCGCGTGCATCTAGTCATCATCATTTGTGGAAATTGTGTATTCTATACTTTGTTCCACTACTTTCTATTGAATCATGGGCCCCCACCTATAAGCTTTTCTAGCTTCTTTGGGGGACCCATTCACTTTACCCAATTAATCTTGTACCCCCCCAACTGTATTATTGTAATGTTTCAAGTGGTATTTGTGAATAAATAAAAATAAAAAATAAAAATAAAAAAAACAATAAGTATGTTTGTTCCACTTCCATGTACATTGTATTTGGCATTCTTAGCACACAATTTGTGTTGTCCAGTAAACTGCAACTATAATTTGGGAGGATTGTACAATTTTAAGAACATATCCTAATTGTACAGTCCTCCCAAATTATAGTCTTAGTTCACTGGACCAGTAACTATCTAGTGATGTAGGCTACTGTGCATTCATGACAACAGGGAGAGGACACCTCAATGGTTTTTGACCTTATATTTGGGGGGAAATAACTGATGAATATCACTCTGTTCCATTCATGTTTACAGTGTGCATGGAATTTATCACTTAATTATCTTCATAGTTTCTAGATTTTAGAGTCTAAGTTCTTTAGTGTCTTTATTTTCTATGTCCATATATACAGGGAGCAAGGCATATCATATGTAGAGAAGGAAACTCGTCCTCTATCAAATAAAAAAAAAAACGCGAAAAAAGCGTGGCAGACAATAGCGGACAGACTGAATGATAGTCTAAAAATATACATTTATGAACTACTGCTCTTAACTGAAACCATTCAATAAGTCACTGTCATTGGCAAAAACGAACAGTTGTACACTTTGCATTAAACGCGAGCAGTGGAAGTTAATATGACTTAGGACATTTATATTTTAGCCCATGAGAGAGAGGGAGGAACAGAGTGAAAGAGATATTTACGCATCATATTCTAGCGTTGTAGAAAATTGATCTTTATGGTAAATTTCCTGAGTAACATTATCTTCTGCTTACTTTTAAGGCAAAGAGTACAACTGTTAATTTGCGCAAATGATTAGTAGCCTAATTCTTGAATGGTATGATTATGACGGTTTCAATTCAGAGCAGTTGTCAGTTAATGTATATATTTAGGCTACAATTCCGCATTCAGTCGGTCCCGCATCGTCTGCCGCCTTTCGCTGTTTCATTACAGCGGCCGTGTTTCTTTTGTTTTTATACAAATGTATTTCATGATATCATACTTCCATAAGAAGCTGCTGCTCACTATGTATAAAGTATGTACAATGCGTAGTCTCCATTTTGGCATCAGTAAATCTGTGATCGACCTCGCGGTCTTTTGAGGAAAGCCGTGGACGCGCATCTATCTGAATTACTTCAGCCTGGCTCAACCTAGTCGCTCCTCCTCAGCCTGGCTCGGCCTTTGTGAAACGCACCAAGCCAGGATGCACAGATTAGACTAGGTCAAGCCTCGATTTATCAGTTATCCTGGATTTATATATTCTGCTTTTGTGAAACAGGCCCCAGGTGGAACTATGCTCACCCCAAAACATGTTTGCTGTTGCAAATTAGTTGCATATAAACATTTCTATAAGATAGGGTTGTACTGTATCTACATTTCACTGCAGACAATGTGACTTGTCACTTGTCAAAGTGCGGGTCACATTGACCCGTTTTCAATTTTTGTTTTATATCAGAAAATATGGGACGTAAAAATAAGCGCTGAAAATGTGTAGAAGAATGATTTAACAACTTAAAGTTGGAAAAAGCAAAAACAAACCGTATTCCGTTTAGTGGCCCAGTAAGCCATGTTGCATCTGAAATCAAATGTTGCAAATAAAAAAAAAATCAATGATTTTGTCACCTTCGACCGTTGAGCAGTTGCTTGACTTTACCAGTAGTTTAAGCATAATCTGGCGATGCTGGTAGAGCTGAGGTTGGCGTGGATTACCATGGTTACACGTCTCCAACCGGCAAGGAGCCTCTCAGGAAGTGATGTGGTAATCGCAGCTCTGACCATGCGTCTGTAGCCTATTTGATGAGTCGGGAGCGACAACGGCTTGCAACAGGTCGGCAGGAAATGCACAAGCACTATCTTCTATGGCACTCAAGACTTGAATGCTGGGAATCAGAATCTTTGCTTGCACAGGATGAAAGGAAGTAGCGCTCACGCTCACACACAATTCACGGAACCCAGGTCTGGCAGACAGGATAATCTCACACGAAACAGAAAGGGCTGAGGGAGGAATTGTAGAAGGCAGGTCTGAGTTCCAGGAACACGGCAAGGCAGGAGAAACAATAACAGGCAGGGCTGGTTACAGAGAATTAAGCTGGAGATTGCTGGAAAGGCTGGCACGTAAACACAGAGAATAATCTGACAGTGAGTGTGTGACCTGGGGGGGCTTCAGTGGTGACTTGATTGCAGATGAGCAGCAGCTGTGTGGCCAGGTGAGCAGAGTGGCTGATGAGGTGGGAATGGCCGGCTGGCAGAGAGGAGAAAATAGGCTTGTTCGAGGTGAGCTGCGCCTCGCCTGTAAATTGGACAAAGACGAGAGCAAGCAGCAGCACCCGAGGGCGGAGACTTAAAGCCGAGGTCAAGTCGGACAGTTTCCAGCAGCCTTTAGTCTGAACAGGAAGTCACAGAAACACTCACATCCTGTTAGGTCCAATTTAATAAAACGTTATCAGTCACCCATGTATCAACTCATACGCAGTCTCCAGTTGTTTTTATTATGACAGAGTACCTGTCAAAATGCTCTACATTGCTGATGTTAATAAACAGACTGTAGATGATATGTAATCTGAACGGATTACATATCATCTCTGACTTCTGAACGTCACCATCAGCCACACTTGCAAACCGGCTCAAAGCATGTAACAAAGAGGGGAGTCCAGACAGGTTAAAGTGCTAACGACAGGTCTATTGATAAATAAACACAATAACTATTTATGAAAACATGAGCTGTAGTGAGGTAATCCAGGCCTACCCAGGTGTCAGCCCATTGGCCAATTGGCCCTCCCAAACTACCAGCTCCCGCAGGAAAGCCTGTGAAGCCCACAGCAGGTAGAAATGGGAGGGGTCGTAACAAAAACATGTGTTCTGTTAACAGAATAAGCCTTTAAATCAAACAAATAGCAATTAAAATCCCTCCAATTCAAAAACAATAAAATATATATATAAAATGTCCTCACGTTTAGTCGATTCTAAACCAATCAGCTGTTAGATCTCTTGAGGTTATCATTGCCCACGTGTTCATCATGTCAGAGCAAGTCAGGATCAAGTCGGACACAAATCTAACCGGCACGCATTGGGCGGAGATCACCGGTGATCGATTCTGCGCAGGCCAGGCTCATCTCCAACGGGCCTAATGACCAGGCAGTAGGTAAATGAGGTAAAAGAGCCGGTTGTGACACCATGTCACTGGCTTACATAAATGCAGCTATCAATAATGAGTGCTTTTCTAGCTTTGACGAATTAAAATAACTGCTGTGACAAGGGCCTATACTGTTTGCACCAGTTTTCGCCAACGTTAAATCACCTAAAGTTAAAGTAGCACATGGCACAGAAAGGTTCAAGATAGCAACGTGACTTATTCATCTTTATCAGTCAACATGCGTGAACCTCTGTCATCACATCCCAGCTCGCTCTGAAACGTGCATACAGATAAAGATGATTTAGAGTCATCTTTAACCTTTCCCCAAGTGCTACTCACTTCTCTGGAGTGTTCATTCATTAGGTGGTCTTTGTAAAAGTAACTGGCTGTATGGTTGGAGCTGAAACGGGTGTGTTGGACACCCTGCTGCGTGCACAAGCGCATCCAAAGAAACATGTTGTTCAACCAGGAAACCATAGCAAAACGGAACACGTCGTTTTGAGATTGAACAGGACCCACGATAAAGCCTGACATCTGTTGCGGCCCTTCCCCTTCTGCTGTCTGTGTGTTCTCCAACTCCCTTCGCAGCAACAACAACCTCCGAGCTAGCAAGCTACACGCTGAAGTTTTAAAGAAAACTTGGACCTTGCAATAAGGCAGGCCTGCTTGTGCTTTTGGTGAATGACTAAAGATTTACAAAGAATATGTTCACATTTGCTATTATAACTGGGACGTGCAAGCATTGTTTGCTTACCGGTTATAGAAAAACAGGATTATGCCGGGCAAGATAAAGACACGGATGAAACAATTGCCAGTTCTACATCGTATACTGATCACCTAACGTTCATTGGCCACAATAGATGGAGAGCCATCCTTCAAATGCCAATGTTTTGGGACCGATTGATGGGATGGGATACCTTTTCCCATTCATATTGTATTTGAAGTTTTCTTTGGCGGGGTGCAAATGTTCCACCTAAACAAGTTCCTTCCAGAGACTATTTAGCAGAGCCACCGTCGCTGCGTCCGAAACTTAGCGCCGACCAAGACAATAGTGATTGGTTTAAAGAATTGCAAACAACCCAGAGTTTTTTTTCCCTCCTATACCAGAATATGTGTGAGGTGTAGCCAGACCTTACTCCACATCGCAGTGAAGATAGAGCTGGCAATGCGAGACTACTCTAGAAGTGATGTAAAGTAAATGAATGTAGGAAATGTTCTACAGATATAAGCAACCCTGCATCAATAAGCAAAGCTGAGCAGGAAGGTGAGACAGTAATACATGCCACTGAAGTTGAGCTATTATTGATTGAAGCCATTGCAGCGCTAATAAAGGAGCAGACAGCAACGCCGGCTGTCCAAGCCTGTGGACTTCGCTTATCCAGCTCCTCACACAGCCAGAGAGCCCCCTGATTGATAAAGATTCAGCAGCTGAGTGATTCAGTCATATGTTAACTCAGGCTGACATGCTTTTTCACATGATACAGGCTCACTCCATCTCTCCTGTCCTCAGAGGTTCAGTATATGATGTGTGTACTCCATGGTGTGCCAGTCAACGGGCTACATGCCCTGATTCATTTTGTAAATGTTTGGCTTACTGCTCGGAAAGCATACCGTCATTTTTTTGCACCACGCATTAATACTTCAGGACTTTTTGCACTCAGCAAGCACATTTTTGTGAAAAATGAAACCTTTTTCTCCGGGTTTATGCCTGAAGGAGCAAAGTTGTCAGCTATCCAGGCGTGTGTCTGCCAGATCTCTATTTCATTTAATGTATTGCTTCTCTTGTGGTTTGTTAGGGATTGTGTTGCAAAGTGTATTGAAAAAATGCTAGTTTTACATATTATAATGTGTCTCTTTTTCCTACTTGTATTGTGTCATGATGTTTTGAAGTAATTTGACTCAGGGTGGGTCCAGACAGACACATATTACAACAAGGGGAGCCACTTGAGTGGTTTCAGCTCACAAGACAGCAGAGGGAGAGCCACAACAAGTAAAACCATTTAGCTCCGTGGCCAGGTTTGGTTATACTTTGGTTAACCTGCCCTGTGGAGCAGCATGACATGCCGACAGAGAGCACGGGACATTGTATAAAGGTGTTGTTTCCATGCGGTATAACCACCCCAGTCTTTACAGGGGGACAAACACTTGTCGAACAAGACTAAGAGCAGTTACAGCCATGCTAACGTCACTGTGAGGCTGTACTTGCCTGCTTTGAGCTTAATGCATACATCAGCATGCGAAAATGCTCAAAATGACAATGCAAACATTCTGATGTTTAGCAGGTGATGCTTATGATGTTAACCAACTTAGTTTAGCATTTTAGCATGCTAACATTTCCTAATTAGCACTAAACACAAAGTAGTAATGTCATTCACATCTTCCTTGCAGGTATTTTTTCTCAAACCAAGAACTGGACATGTAACAGATTTTGCTGATGATGGTGATAGATGAAAAGTGAAAGCCAAAGTTATTACAACTCTCCCATAGGTGTTCAGTTGGGTTAAGATCTGGTGACTGATAGTCACAGCATGATTTCCAATCATTTTTATACTCAAACTATTGAGAGACCCCTCATAGGCTGTATGGAAGCATCTGCATTCATTTTATTTCTCCACTGATTTGCTTGTGGTTTACCTTAAATGTCTGTGTATTCTCTGTTGTTTGTGACTGTGGCTAATGTGAGCAGATTTTTTTCTATTTTTCTGGATGTACTGTTGGTAGCTGTATGGGTTAACCTCATGACATGCATACGCAATCAGCTTTGCATTTTTAATATTGCACCACAGTGAACTGTTATGTTTTTTTTAAATTCTGTTCATTTGAAAATAGAACATAGGAAACAACTACCTCAAACAACCTTCCCTGAAAAAGGAGCTGATGATTGTGCAGTGAGTGAGATTGACCCTTATAAAACTCTCACTCTGCGTATCATTTACCAAACACACCCTTTCAAATTGGGGGTATATTAATGCGCAAAATTTCCCCATCTCTCCCTCTGCGTTGTCAATGCTGCTGCTGCCCTCCACCTTTATTGCTGCCTGCTCTTTCAGCCCCACCACCACCCCAGCACCCACCTGCAGGCTCCAGACGGGAGGGGGGTATCATCAAGGCAAGGCAGCTTTATTTGTATAGCATTTCAGCAACAGGACAATTCAAAGTGCTTTACATAAAATCAATATAATAATAATCGAATAAAAGTTACAGTGCAGTATAAGAAATTAGTATAAGAAATGAGCAATTATTTAAAGAAACGCAACATCAAAAAGAAAGGTCTTCAGCCTTGATTTAAAAGAACTGAGAGTTGCAGCGGACCTGCAGTTTTCTGGGAGTTTGTTTCAGATATGTGGAACATAAAAACTGGATGCTGCTTCCCCCTGTTTAGTTCTGACTCTGGGGACAACAAGCAGACCTATCCCAGACGACCTGAGAGGTCTGGGTGGGTCATAGTGTAGTAGCAGATCAGAAATGTATTTTGGACCTAAACCGTTTAGTGATTTAAAACCAGTAGTAAGTATTTTGAAATCAATTCTTTGAGGCACTGGAAGCCACTGTAAAGACTTCAGAACTGGAGTGATGTGATCTACTTTCTTGGTCTTAGGGAGTACTCGAGCAGCAGTGTTCTGAATTAGCTGCAGCTGTCTAATTGATTTTTTAGGGAGACCTGTCAAGACACCGTTAGAGTAGTCAAGTCTACTGAAGATAAAAGTATGGACTTGGAAGTTTTTCCAGATCCTGTTGAGACATAAGTCCTTTAACCCTTGATATATTCTTAAGGTGGTAATAGGGTGATGGAAGATTTCTGGCTTTGTCTGTTGTTTTTAACATTATCGTTTGAAGCTGAGAGCTGACTTTTAATCGTTCCTCTTTTGCTCCAAATACAACCACCTCAGTTTTGTCTTCGTTTAATTTAAGAAAGTTCTGGCACATCCAGTCGTTAATTTGTTCAATGCACTTAGTCAGTTTTTGTATTGGACTATGGTCCCCTGGCAATAAAGTTATGTAAATTTGTGTGTCGTCTGCATAACTATGGTAACTTATTTTGTTGTTTTCCATAATCTGAGCCAATGGAAGCCTGTAGATGTTAAACAGAAGAGGCCTCAGAAAGGAGCCTTGGGGAACTCCACACGTCATATTTGTATGCTCAGATACATAATTACATATAGACACAAAGTAGTCCCTATTCTTTAAATAGGATTTAAACCAATTTAGTACTGAACCAGAAAGGCTTACCCAGTTTTCCAATCGGTTTAGTAATATGTCATGGTCGACCGTGTCAAATGCAAGTAATACTAAGACTGTAGTTTTGCCACTATCTGTGTTTAAGTGGATGTCATTAAAGACTTTAACAAGAGCCGTCTCAGTGCTGTGGTGCAGTCGGAAACCCGACTAATCCCTAATATCTCATGTAAACATATCTGTGGGGAGCGATGAGGTTGGAGTCTGGACGCCAAACACTATGTTCTGCTGTTATAATAAACATTTCACACGTGAGTTGTCTGACTGAAATAAGAAAGAATGAAGCAAATACAACCATAATTGCCAGTGTCCTGTTTAATCATTGTTTTTTTATTTTGAAAAATGGCAAAAAGAAAAACAAATACCCCACCTGTAATATGAAAATGTAAAATGGTCAATTAGAATATATACTGTATCTCTTGATAGAAGATGTATTTTGTGTGTGCAGTCTTTCCCCTCTGGCCCCAGGTGTTTGATCTGGGTCACTGCATCAGTGTCTGTAGCTCAGCTTGTCTGTCTACACAGCCATGTGTTTAACCAGCAAACTAGACATGGATGCAGAGACTGAACTGAACAAATCTGTGCTGCAAGGTCACATGTCTCCTGAAAGGTATAATTCCTATAATCAATCATATTAATCTGCAGGGGCGCCCGCTGGCCTGCCATTTTACAGATTCGTCATGTTGTCTCAGCATATGTCCCCCCACAGAAATGGAAACAGACAAGAAGAAGCCTAATGCAATAAAAGCGCTGGAACTGTGGTTGTTCAATTGGAGAATGATGGAAGCTTTTGCTATTTTGAGGTCCTTATCAGAGTCATGAAGGGCGAAGCAGTGCCAGCACTCAGACGGACCTCCAGCCTCCATGAAGGGGCCATGGGAGGTGGGCGGTGCTTAATCAAAGGGACCACATGAGAGAAGATTGGCGAAGGATGGAGACAAGTGTATCTAGGCAGTGTATTTATATCCCTCATGTCTCAAGTCTAACAAAGTGATAGACAGGCAAACTGAAAGCTTCTGTCACACAAAATTCTCCATGGCAGAATCTTGCCCTGTGCCCCCCTTCCTCTCAAAGTAAAAAAAAAACAGAAAAATAATCTGCAGCATAAAGGGGACTCTTGGATTTCTATGGGTTAATAATAGCTTTTCTCCAGTCTTAGTAATTCCCACCCTGGCCTGTAATGTCAGGCTTGGGGGAATCAAAAGCTTGGGCTAGGGAAATAAATAAAAATTATACAATAAATATATTTAGATCAAAGAAATAGGGCATTTTTTTCTCAGGGGGCCACAATATGTCTCAAGTAATCATTTCTCATTCTTACCAAGTCCGTCATGGAAACATCAAGTGTGATGCCGCCATGTGGTTATCATTAACTACTGTATTTAAAACTATTTATACTACCATCACCCCCAATGCTAAACCTTGATCCTTAAGGGGGAAACGCAAATCAAGGCTAAAATTAGACCTGCAGGTAAGTGTGAGCAGGTAAAACGTCCTTAACACAACCGCCATGCCTGTAATGTGTAAAGGTTATTATCATGTTAGATTGAAACTACGCCCACAAACCGAAGCACATCAGGGGTTATAGAGCTCAACAGTCACGCCCCTCCTCTGAGAGACCTTGGGTTCCGGAAGTAAATTTCCCATTCATTTCTCCCATTGACATCTGGAAATATCCATACATAAAGGGTTTTAGACCATGCATTAGGCTAACCAGATGGTACGTGACTCATATGCATACAACGTACTATTTCGAGTGAAAAAACGAACAAAAAATCCAAAAAAAGTCAAAGGTACAAGACTGTGTACATATCGTCATTTCAAAGCGAAGGAACTACTCATCCCATAAACCACCGCGCACCACTGAATAAAGGAAGCTACGTTAGTTTAGCTAATGGCTAATTCGGCTAACCGCTAGCTGAGACAGCATGTAATAACTTTAACAGACCCTCAAAATAAAACCTGAAAATAACCGTTAAAATATATAACGGCTGTTACATCAGCTGTAGTCTGCTTTCCCCAGTGTTTAGTTTCAGTTAACGTTATTTTAGACTGAATCAAGCTGTCAGCTAGCGGTTAGCCGAAATAGCTGTTAGCTAAAATACTGTTAGCTTCCCGGCGGAGGCTAACGGCAGAAGCGTGGAACAGATCGTGATTCGTGCAGTGTCGTAAATCCTCATGGCGGTTCGTGCAGGCAGCTCCCCCTCCTCACCAGCATGAGTTCCACCAATCAGAGGCGTCACTGTGGGATTGTGGGATTGTTCAGGATTGTGGGTAATGAAGTACTTATCCAAGACATTGCGAATAAAAGACGTTTATCTCAAAACAAGGTTGGTGCCCCATCATTTTTGGCGTCTATATGATTATATAGAATCGCTTAGTCACGTCGGCATGCTGGTTTTAAGTCTACCATCGACGGTTATCATTTTATGGCTTATACTCCAAATTGTCAATGGAGAAATTGCATTGTATTTTTACTTCTGGAACCCGCTGTGGGCGGGACTGTTGAGCTCTATTAGCACTTGAAATATTTATTGCAACACAAACATAGTTGGGAATCTTTCTAATGTATCATCAGGGAGTGATCCTTGATGATCATCAGTGAATATTTATAGGCCTATAAAAGATTCACTAACACACATCTGTGAGGGTATGACTTAATTACATGGCAAACACAGAAACACTGCTTCCATTGGTTGTGGAGGCTTTCCCACTTTTTGTTTACCTGTCAAAGTAAATCAACAAATGAGTAAATAGAGGGCTGGTGAAAAATGTGCTCCCTGGATCACTGGAGGGTCCAGGTTGCACTGTGCGATAAAAGGTGAGATCAATAAATCACAGCAAAGAGCTGTTTACATGCATAATACTGGAGAACTGCTGCTCGGATCAGTGCGCACACAGGCAGAGTCACGCATTCACACACACTAACGCACTCACTCCAACAAGCAAGCAGACAGAGAGCCGACCTCTGTCAATCTGTAAAAGGGTGCCAGATGGCTCTGTGGGAGGTGGTCAGCGAGGATGAAGCGGGTGAAGCCCCCTCGGTGAAGCTTACGTGAGATCATCCATGCGCACACACATTTACCCTCTCGCACAAGACAAGTCATTACTGCAGAGAAAGACGAAGAAGGAGCGTGTTAAAGGGAGGCACAGCTGCCTTTTCAGGAACTGCCGAGTACTTAAATCTAAGTCTTTAAACCAGGTTTTAGTCTCTAAGACCTTCATACATTACCACCATGTTCGTGTGAGATAACCAGTCATCCAACAGCAAGGTGGAAAGACAGTATACAAGTGAAAAAGATTATACTGATTTTGATCAAAGATTACCATGTAGCTCCTCACTCTTTATCCACCTGCACACACCTCCCACACTCACCACACTTAAAAACACCATACTGTAGGAAGAGACTGTCCTCCTTGGAAAACACTCATATAGGTCGTTGGTTCAACCAGCAATTACGACTCATTTTAACATTTATAGTGGCGGCCCTCTAGTAATTATGACGGGGGCAAAGCAGGAAGTAATGGAACAAAGTATAAGAGCGCCAAGTACTGAGTAAGAGATGGTTGGGGGGGGGGAGATGGGTCAAACAAACATAAGACTGGGACAGGAGATTAACAGTGAGTTTTTTTTTTTTACTTTACGGAACAAACAGAACAAACAAACCTACCATGCCATGTGCGTAACCTTATGTAAAGTAAAATCACATTTTAACCCAAACCACAATGTTTTTTTCTAAAGTTTATGAGGTTTTTTAACATTAATGTGAGTTCCCCCAGCCTGCCTATGGTCCCCCAGTGGCTAGAAATGAAGCTCAGCGTAAATTCTTAAAGGAAGACTTCATATACCTTTTCCATCACTCATAATGATCAGCTGTTTCATGGTACGTCACTTGTCAGTAGTAATCTGATCCAGCTGTGTCGTTAAACCAATCAGAGTCGGCCATTTGTCACGAGCCTATCACAGCATGACATCCTGCTTTAAATCTGCTCTCTCTTCCGCGGTTGGCAGTTGTCGTTTCAGGAAATAGAGTGCGTCCCGCCTCCTCCCCTTCTACCACCGCTGGTCACGCCCTCGGACTTGGGTTTCGTCTGCGCTTGGCTGTCGATGGTTCCTCTGCTCATTCACCACCACCAGTGTCTGGACTCCATCGGGGGCTATGTTTGGGTTTCCTTAACCCTTTAGGACATTTGGTTTCGATGGAGTCCAATCTCCAGAGACTTGTACATTTACATGTTTGTCTGTATAATAAATATGTTCATAATTGCAAGGAAGTCTCTCCTGATTGAAATGGTGATAGGTGTAAACCGAGCCCTGGGTATCCTGCTCTGCCTTTGAGAAAATGAAAGCTCAAATGGGCCAATCTGGAATCTTCCATTTATGACATCATAAGGGGAAAGGTTACCTCCCCTTTCTCTGCTTTGCCCACCACCCACAGCTGCCCAGAGAATTTGGCCCGCCCATGAAGAAATATGCTGCATTCATGCCACCTCGGAATAACAGGCACCGCCCCCCTGGTTACGTTGTTTTTCCGACTGGCAGCGTTCACATGGTCGGGATGCGCGTTCTTCTTCTTCTGTTATATTGGCGTTTGGCATAACAACTTTTTGCATGACTGCCACCAATGGTTGGCCGTAGCCGAGAGCATCAGGTGTGTGAAAACATGGAGGCCACAATAACAAAAGATTTGCTGCTGTTTTCTTATACGAGCATCCAAACAGCACATCGCCAGGTGTTTGTTTGTGTTATCTGCAGGACAACCAACGGGAAAGGACACGGATAATGTGTTGTTTTTTTATACATAGGCCTATTTATGAATCATTTGAAACATATTATGTCTGTGTATGTTTCTTGGCAGAGGCATTTGTCCACAATAAACAGTTTATTGTCATTAAAATAAAAGTTCAGTGAACCAAAGTTGCCTCCATCAAACGTCAGTTGTCAACAACGCGTCACCAACTGGGAAACTCGGGTATCAAAATCCAGCCCGAGTTTCCCACCTCTGATTCCCACAGGACGTTACGTGAATGGTGACGTTTTCACTCGGAAAAATGTTTTTCCGATGTCCATGAACGCACGGATAGAGCTACAACCGTGGCCGCAAGCTGGTCAAGGCCACACCCCCCCACCCTCCACCTTGCCCCACCTCTCTCCTCAATAGCATTTAAAGCTACAGACACAGAAATGGCACATCCTAAGGAAAGCTCATTGTGGGACTGGCTCTAGTGGCTGTAATTCTGCACCAAGGCTGAATTTGGGGAAAGATACAGGCCTATATAAAAGCATCCAAAAAGCAGCATGTCATAGGATCTTTAACGTGTTTAAAACCGAGACCGTTGCGTTCTCTGGTTTAGATATGAAGACAGAAAACACGCTTGTGGGTTGTATCAGAGGGTAGGACTGAACAACCCATATCATCGTATGGTTTGGAGGACTTGTTGTGTTGGAATCCATTACCATGGGAACCTGCCCTGGAATGGAATTTCACGCACGTAAAAGAGTATGGAGCGTTGAAAGTAAAGAACGTTTTACTTGCCATTTCAGAGAACACACTTGCAGTACTGCGAGCAAGCTGTGAGTGTTCACAAAACACTGAGTGTGCATTAATCAAACATTTGTGTCAAGCACAGTGCTGCTGTAACTTTCACCTCAAACTTAAAGTGATGGTTCGGAGTAATTCACCCTAGGGTCCTTTGCACCATGACCTCGAGCCAAACACCCCCCCAGAAGCTTTTTTCACCTGGGTCTAACATTGGGAGAGTTAGCTAGAGTAGCGTTATCAGCTGAATAGCTTAGCGCAGGGGCTAACGAACCCACGTTTGTATCTCGTAAGTTACCCCACTAATAATGCCCGAAATGATACCAAACGTCTACAAGTAGTACAAATAGGTTATGCTCTCATAAAACGATGGATTGGAAAGTTTGTAAGTACACCAGAAGTTTATGTAAATAACCTTGCCCCTGCTGGCTTCTGCTCTCTGCTGCTAAATATTTTTGTTGTAACTCTTTCGGTGTAGTAATTTGTAGACGGCCCTAAGCACTCGTCTAACTGCAGGTAGCAGCAGCAGCAACAGAGAGCTGAAGAGAGCAGGCAAGTGTTCATAAACTTCTGGTGTACTTACAAACTTTCCAATCCATCGTTTTGTGAGAGCATAACCTATTTGTACTACTTGTAGACGTTTGGTATCATTTGGATTAGTTGTGGGTAACTTACGAGATACAAACGTGGGTCCGTTAGCCCCTGCGCTAAGCTATTCAGCTGATAACGCTGCTCTAGCTAACTCTCCCAATATTCGACCCAGGTGAAAAAAGCTTCTGGGGGGGTGTTTGGCTCGAGGTCATGGTGCAAAGGACCCTAGGGTGAATTACTCCGAACCATCGCTTTAAATTCAGCAAACAGCGAGAGTCAGGGCTCTGTAAATCCTACATGGTGCTCCCAGTCACTGAGTCAGGCATCAGGTAATGATGTGCTGCTGCTGCTGTCCACAGACTCCAACAGGCCACATTACAGTGATAACCGGTGAGCAAATGGAAACTTAGGCCTGGCCTCTGGATAAATGGATTTCTGTGACAGGAACCAGAGGTGGAGAGAGTCCCAAAATAACCTGCACGAGTTGGAGCACTCTGCTGAAGTTTAACTCACTTTCCTCAACTGTTTTTGCATGAACCTAGATACATACGATTCAAATAGTGAGTGAGATAAAAGAGTAAAGGTTAGCATAGCTATTTTATGCCAGACATAAAGGGTGACTGTTTCTATATACAATTAATGAACTGAATGCATCTAAAGAACAATTCAGAGATGTACAGTATTATTTGCTTTTATACAATGACTTTTAATCCTAAAACTAATGTCATTATTCAAATTAATTAAAAAAAATACAATAATTTCCTGTTTTTATCCAGTTAGTTAGCAATGTTTAAATTAAGTAGCTACAACTGCCAGGCTGATGCAGCTTGGATAGGGTTTTAGCTACAAATAAAGGGCCAGTCCAGCACTTTAGTATTAATCTTCCATAAAGTTGGGGGACTCACAAGAAACAGATAACAAAAAGAATGATATCCCATAAAGATATCCTGACTTTTAGTTCCAAAGTATTGGTCAAATACTCCGGTCTACATTTCCCATAATGCAACTAAATAGTGAATTGTATTTCATGCTACAGTACACAGAGATAGAACGTGGGAACTTTTGAATTGATGTATGACAACAGCAAGATATTTTCATACAGTTTGAAGCATGAATCAATGCTGTGTGACATCCAACAGGAATACGTTGGGATATAAATGGTTGTAACAGATTTCTTTTAAGTATGACTGTCATGTATTGCAGTTCCCCAGTGTATAATCAGCTTGGGCTTCATCCGGATGTATTCATTAATTGCTCCACCAAGGTTCTGTTCCTTTGTACATTGTCTGGGGGGAATCTGCTTCACATTACCCCCAAATCAGCTGTGGGCTTTTATTAAAGAAGAACAGCAACTAAACATTCCAGTTGTGCAAGATGGTCCGTTTCAAATAAATTGGTCTTGCTGAGGTACTGTGATGTATGACAGTGTCTTGGTCCAGTTTTAATGTGTATTATCTCTACAGATTAGTCCAGAAATCATGCCACTGTTGCTGCTGCATACTGGGAAGCGTTCAGCTTTTCAAAGGGCCAGACTGAGTGCCATTCAGCCTTTTGTGTCGGATAAATTACGTTGGTCTTTTTGGTCTCATCACAGAAGGGCTACACATTTGTTCTCAGAGAAAATAAAAGTCAGATATCTGCTGTCCCCCTCTGCTCCTTCAGCACATCACTCTCAGGACCGACGAAGACCTTTCAGTATTCAAGACCGGGCTGTAAATCTCTCTACAGCTCGCTGTATTATGCTTGTTCATAGTGAAATCTATTCCAACTCCTTTATGAAGAGAAATGGCTCAAAGCAACGCATCAGGGATGTGGAAAAATGTAGCTATCTGCTTTGAAACGACCCTCGCTGTGAGCCGTCTCAGACCAGACAGACCGATGAGTGTACCATAGAGAAATAGTGAGATGGGACAAAATCTGGAACCTCTAATCAACAACTCTTATAGTCACAACTCCTGCATCATTTCTAAAGTAACAAGGACTTTAAGCTAAGAAAGGATTTCCTTTTAGCAGTTAATGATTCATACATCATGATTTACATTTACCCTCATTTAAGTTAAAAAAAACATGCAAGATGAATAAAAGCACCAGTATACTGAATATGAGGGACAAGCTGAAGAAGGGAACAAAGATATCTCTTACAATTAACACTCGTCCTTTTGTTTCCGAGCGCTCATTCTCTTATAAAAGCTGTCTTCAAACACTTTCAAATGTGGGTCATTTGCCAAAAGTTCCTCTGCTAAGTTAATGGATATTAATGAGCTATAATCCATTTGATGTGACGGGCTACTTATAGTTCCCTGCACAGAATGAAGAATCCTTCTTCCTAGATAATGGCGAAGAGAAAATCACTATCAATAATGCGATTCATGCTTGATGTGCGACGATATAGCACATGCAGCTTAATGATGCATTTATGTAAACGTGGCGGCAGATGTGTCATCACGGATCTCGGACCTGGAGATGCATGGTCACTGATCCTGACAGATAAAGAGTTTGAAGTACAGAAGCTGCCTTAATTTTTTTGTACCAACAGTGAAGATGAAGCCACTGTAGCATGACAGATCTCATGAATTAAACAGTGCTCTTATTAACTGTACTGAACCGCAGGACTTGCCTTCCTGCATTCGGCTGTGATCTGTTCGGTGCCGTCTCTCGTTTTTCTTTTTTATCCAAGTAGACTGTTTGACCACACATCAGGGGAGAGAAAGCCTCTCCCAGTGGGACGGCATGAATAAGAGTCAAGAGAGGGCGGGGGAGAGGTTGGGAGGCTACTGTATCTCTAGCAGGAGTGCAGTGCAGACAAAAACGCAGGCCAGATGCATCTCAATTCCAATTAGGTAATGGGATCTGACAGCAGGCATGAGCGAGTGACACGTGGACTCGGAGCCAGAGCGGAGGGCTGGATGGATCTTTACAGGCTGCATTTCAAAGGCTCCTTGACCCAGGGTCTCTGGGAAATGAAGGCAGGTGGTTACACTACAATCAAAAATGAGTTGTGGGTGGTTGTGTGATTGCGAGAGGAGGGAAGGAATGTAAAAGGGAGAAGCATGTAGAATCAAATGATGCTGGTATGAATGAAAGTTTGCAACAAAGAGGGCATGTGAATGAGAAAGAGGCTGCTGTGGAGGTGGAAGGGAATTGATTGTCAGCGCCAGGATGGGATGTCAAGGAGTATTTTTTTTTTTGCCATCTTTTATTCAACCAAAGAAGAGCACACGCCAACAAAGTCTAGTTGAGGATGAATGTGGCTGCAGTCCAGTGGCTTCAATCCATAAAGGTGTCAAAACAACACCGGCTGCAAACAGGCTGCTATATGTTTACAATTTACTGTCATAGATAAAATGTCAGTCATGGTGCACATCCAGCCTGCCAAGCACATTCTCTCTCTCTCTCTCTCTCTCTCTCTCTGTCTCTCTCTGTCTCTCTCACTCTCTCTCTCTCTGTCTCTCTCTCTCCCCCCCCCCCCACACACACACACACACACACACACACACACACACACACACACACACACACACACACAACACACACACACACAAAACCCTGAACTGACAGACTGAATGAACCCTGCTAATCTGCTCATAATTTAAGTCATCCAGGGTAGCCGAATTCTGCACATCTGTCATCGCTACATCTTATCCAATCCATTTGCATGATGCTATTGCAACTCTTCTATTTTTCCTCAGTACTAAGCCAGTTAACTCTACAGTCATGCCACATTCTGTCAACCCAGCTTGTGAAGTCCTCTTATACTGTAATTTGTCAAGAGCCTGTAGTAATTATTAGTTTCCACTTATTTAATAGCACATAAAGAACATTAAAAGAGCAATATTAATAATAGAATATGCAAGGGAGGCAAAAAGCCTAAAAGGCTTATTGAGGATATCCCCAACTTTTGCTGAAAAACAAATAAAATAAACTAAACTAAAACTATTTCTAATACAACTAATACATTACAAAACACAATAATTTTCCCATTTAATCACAGAAAAAGAAATCTAAATAAAAAATGTAACATAAATTAGTAACTCCATAAAAATTATATAAAAAGAACAGGATTCAAATATGTCTTCATCATTAGCAAGGCTAAAGCCTGTAAACGTGGTTAAGAATTCTCTGGTGGTAAATTGAGATGTTGATTATTTGTTCCATTGTTCCATTTCCAGTTTTGTCTTTCAGCTTCTGGTAGACCTTTTTCACAGCAGACATTTTGACTTGTCATAGCAGGACAATTACACGTGAAACGATGGCTCAGTTCCACTTTTGGTATCACCTCAGCTCGCTTGGAACCTCGACGGAGGGGATGCTAAAAAAGTACACGTTAGCAGGTTAGAGTCGAGCAGGTACCATGTAATGGAAAAACGCCATTTGTGTTGTAGCAGCAGCTCGATGTTTAGAGCTCTGACCATAACTTATCAGTACGATGGTGAAGATAACTAAGTTATTGACATTGACAGTCTTCACAAAAATAATTAAACCAGATGATTTTTACTTTGTTGGTCTAGAATCTGATTTATCAGCATGAATTACAAACACATCTTTTCACCCAACTATGTAATATACAACCCGTTGTCACTCGCTATTCGTCAAATACGGCAGTTTGGCCAGTGGCCCTCAGTGTCTGACACCAACGCACAAGGCACCATTTAAATCCGTATGAGACGTCCATCAATAGATTAAATTACGTGACCATTTTACAAACTGCCGTGAGACTGGGTTGGATGATTTAGTATAAAGAGCGCCGAAGTCGGCGGGGATGAGGAGGTCGGGGTGGAAGGATGGGTCAAACAAACACAGGACTTTCACCCAGGAGACACTGTTGGTGTCCCTTGTAAAAACCAAAAGAAAATGTTGATTGTGGAAATTTTACACATCAGACAGACACCTCTACCTCTTTTAAGGAACCAACAGCCTTCAAAGTATACTTCAGAGTATTTAATCCTTATTAGGAAAAATCTACTTGTAATTTAAAATGTCAGTAAATTGTACCCTGATGCTGATGATCGCATATATGCAAATAACACTGGCATATCCACTTCCAATCATGCAACATTGGAAGAATCTTTAAATTATATTATTCTCTTTATTGACGACACTATTATTCATTTTAATATAGTATATGAAGTATACTTTTTGTATCTTGTTCTTAACAAATACAGATTTTTTTTATTTCAATAAAAACTGCATAACCCTAAAAGCAGGTTCTGTTGAGTGAGAGTCAAAAACTTCATTAAAGGAGACGCAGGAAAGATTAAGATGAATTGTTAATTGTTTCCTATGTGATGATGAAACCTGGCACCCTGAGAGTTAAGTGGAATGGAAATAGATTTATTAAATACTTTTGATGCACCGCCCAAGGTCAGAATTAATCAGATGTGCAGCACGTTTGAATACAATGACTGTACATCTCACATGCACACATGTAGTTAAGTGGAAGTGGTTTAGTGCTTAGGTGGAACAAATACAAAAATAAAGACATCTACTAAGGTCCATAAAGCTTATTATTTTCTTTCCTAATTAGTGAAAAATGGGGCTCATTGCCTATGCCTGGGGGCTTGGGTCAGCATAAACTGTGTCATGTCAAATGGCCTCATTGGTCAGTGTTTTTCCAGTACTCTTTTCAGGCATCAACATGCAGCCCTGATAGGGGTCATATTCTGGATTTCTGCATTATGATGATAATATGAGGCTTTGGCTGACTCAACCCCCTCACGCATGCAAAACTCAATCGGATGAGCTCTGCTCCACCTGTCCCTCCTTTCCAGTTGCCAAGACTGACCGAATGTTTCTACTCTCTGCCCACAGCTGTCATAAATCCCAGCATGCCTGGCATGCATGCTACACAGGACACTCAGGCCAACTCATTGCCCGGTCGGTTGGGTCGGAGGTAGCCTATCTCAGCGACGGAGTGCTCCCTTAGCACCTCCAATGTGGCTCCAGGCCAGAGTAGTGACTGATTTGGTCCGTTACTTCTGCCTGTTGACCTCACTTACGTGTTTCCAATGTGCCAACATCTGCATAGAAACATGAGTCAGCTTCAAACACAGACGGAAAGAGAGAAAGATGGACTGGCCCTGTGCCATCCTTCCAGATGCTTTGCCAGAGCATGCTCAGGCTCAGTACCACCTCGATGCGCCTCACTGCTTCAGCTCTGCCCCTCTCTGTTTACCCCTGATGAGGCGAGGCGCTCACCGAGCTAATGCTAATTAACATGGATTGGGACTTGATTGCATCTGGCTCGTTCTGCTGTTCTTGATTTCATCAAGCAAGCTCACCTTCTCCACCAAGGTGATCGAAACAGATAATGCTTTGAGGTATTTCTTGGTTTCTCCAGCAATCTCATCATGCCGTTTTAGTGATAAATCAGATGTGATGTGGTGATACGAGAGCTGATAGTCATCTGCAAAATAGTTTTGTGGGCAATGCGTGTGGTCTCTGTCTATCTGCCTCTCAGTAGTTTCTGTAAGACATCAGAACACTTTCAGAGAGACTTTGAAAGAAAAGAAAAAGTTGTAAATATACTGAAGCCCAACTTGCTCGGTGTGTGAGTGTATGTGTGAATGTTTGTCCATCGCCTCCTGATGAGCAGGTGGCACCTTGCATGGTAGCCTCTGCCATCAGTGTATAATTGTGTGTGTCAATAGGTGAATGCTGGCTTGTATTGCAAATCACTTTGAGCAGTCGTTAAGACTTAGAAAAGAGCTATATAAATGCAGTCCATTTAGCATTTTCCCTCTATAATTCAAAGTTTAAAAATACTATTCAATTTTATGATATATTTAAACAACATTAAAGCAATGACAATTATATGTCATCATCAATCATTTCAAATCTATTAATATACAACAAATAGATCCAACCAGGCAATCTGATTGGTCAACTAGACATTTAGAACGTGCTCAAATCGGCATGACATCACACCCAAAGCCGTTAGAGCACACCAGGCTTATCACTTAAAATATCACTCCGCCATTTCCATTTTTTATTATTTAAAAAAAAAAAATCCATGAAAAATAAATCAGTAACCATAGTTCAACATAACCACTCTCCAACATATTTATATAAAGTGATTCATTGTATTTATTTTATTTTTTTTGGAGTTGACTCCTACTGGAAATGTTTGTATAAGCTGTGCCGGTGACACGCCACTATTAAAAAAAAAAGCTGCCACATGTGAAGTTATAGTAGCAAAATCTGTCGATAGAAAAATGATTTGTTCAGCAGATACAAGCAAAACAGTTTTGTATTTATATGTGCGGTATTTATTTAGTTTGAGATTTATTATTATTATTTTGAGAGCAAATTGCCCAACAATATGAATACAGTTTGATTATAACTTTTATTCTTTTGGTAACCTTTGTATGTATAATCACAATATTACTTAATAATACTTCATGACGTTAAATCTCACCCTCTTGTGTAATATTCTTTATTTGGAGGTACCTTTACGATACATACATTTATTCACCTCACTTATGTCTCACACCTTTCTGAGGTAGTATTAAACTTCAAATACATTTTTCTTCACTGCATTTTTTTGGAAGCTATAGTTAGTCATTACTATGCAGATAATTATACTGCACATAAAATATATGGTATAATCAGCTTATAAAGCATAATTTACTGACTAGATAAAAACTACCCAGCAGTAGAGTTGTTCAAACCAGCTTCACCTTGACAACATTAAAATGCTGCTTGCACATTATTACATCAGAAATAATATTCTTGTAATGGAGCATCTTTAACATTAGTAAAACAATCTCTATACTTCTTCCATAGCTGGGACTAACAGTTTTAGAGAGGGTTATGAAGCAGATCTTTTCTCTTCTCTCATGCTCTGTCTGCTGGGTTCTTGGTGAGCTCTCTCACTGCAAATGCCAGGATGATTAATCTGAACATTCCATTATAAAAAAAAAGAGCAGAAATATTTTGCAAGACACTGACAATATAACAATGAGACAAGGGATATCATTTATATAAAGCTATCCAGGTGATATGTAAAACTGAACAGGGTGAGTGTGCAGCTCATCACGTGTAAGCATGTTTACTAAAGATGGAAATGATATATGCCCCTGTGTAAAAATAAAAAAACAAAATCAAGCAGCACAAGTAATCTTTAGCCTAATTAAAATCTGCAGTCAAATTTGAAAGGCTTCAAGTGAAAGCAGACTCTCTCTCTCTCTATCTCTCTCTCTCTCTCTCTCTCTCTCTCTCTGCATGCACGTGTTCAAATGTCATTAATTCTTAAGGCCTGATGAAGCATCATGAAAGTACATATTTAATGAGGTTACTTAGGATCCCAAGACCAAGCCATTTCAGTAGAGTGTACTTTACATTTTACATTTTACATGGCAACTAACAAATAGTGTATGAAAGCTCCCCATGTCTTGTAAGACCAATAAAAGCTACTGTTCTCTGCGGTTACATTACGCTTTCTGCAGAGAGAAGAATTATTGCTATGTGAACAGTTTTTTTTGGAGTTGCTCCTTAAGGACTTATTTTTATACATTCTGCACACCGTCTGTTGGATATTTAATTACTTTGAGCTGTATCTTATTACGCAGACATGAATGTGAAATGTGACATTTGCATTACATTATTTCTTTTAAATTTTCAAGTCAAAGTAAGTCTTATACGATTATTGTGACCTTCAAAAAGAGGTGCCCTGAATATCATGGGTCTTTCTGCAGTCACTATTTTGAGTGAAGCATACAAAATCAAGCCAACTGCTCACATTCTTAGACCTTAAATAATGTGTATTAATCTGCTATAGGCACCAATGTGAATCCAAGACTTTTTTTTTTAATCACAAAGCACCTACAATCAACTATTATATTTATTGCTTTTATTTAATGATTTTAGTTATTGTAACCTGTCCAAAACCTTTTTTAATAAGTTTCCTCAGACATCTTTAACATTTTTAACATTTCTAACTATTGTTTGGTGTGTGTTCGTTGGAATGTCTGTATGCACATAAATTGCCCATTGTCATTAATTAAGTGTCTGAATCTAAATCTGGTTTCAGCATTGCAATGTGAACCCCGCCCCCCAGTTGCTGGTCCACCTGTGAACATGGAGCTTATAAAGAGAAAACCACTCCGTCTGAATTCTAATTAAAACTGCTGGTTACATAGGCTGATTTATTACTACTGCTGCCTGATTCATGTAGGTGCTTATTAGCCATTTGAAAGATAAGCATGTTCAATCTGCCTTGGAAAAAATATGTCCACTGGGAGGCTTTCTTCTGTCCAAACAAATGTATGTCTCTGAAATTTGCGACAACTACAGTTCAGTAAAAGACTTAATGAGTTGGTGTCACTTCGAGCTCATTTGCATCCTAATTTAGAGTTGAAAGATAAGTTTGAACATTGTTTAGTAGGGTTAGCTGGTCCAGTCCTCCTTAAAGTCTGACTGGGTTATATCGTCATCGCAATATCAACTGACACAATAAACACATCGCGAAAGGTTGCAACATATCGCGAAAGACGCTCAGAGATTTTTTGAGTTAGTTGAAAGAAAATATCAGTACAAAAAGTGCACTTTATAATGTAACTGTCACTTTTTTTTTAGTGCTGCCGTTTATGTTAAATTCAATGTTCAATTTGTTCAATAAAAGAATGTTGGAAATTATTTCCTTTCGTTTGTTTTAAATTCAACAAGCAATTTGTTGTATTTAAGCAGAATACTGAAAGCAGCAGAACTGAGTACTCTTTAATATCTGATTATCTATCGCAAGTAATAATTGTATCGCGATATCGCGATAACAACGTTATCACATATCTCACATTTTTCTCATATCGTGCGGCCCTACGTAACACCATATTTTATTGTGCCAGTGAGTACGTCACCACTGGTTGTGTTGAGGTTAGATCTTGTGTGCACTTACCATCTGCCAAATCTTTCTCTTTGTCCTGTAGGATAAGGCTTAATCCTGAGGGGAGAACAGCAACTAGACCCCTCCTCTCCCTGCATGCTTGAGTCGTGAGGTTGTGTTTACACCATGATGCACCTTTACCGCCTTCCTCTAAATTTAACCCCAGCTTGGTAGACCGTGAACCTGACACCTGAGGCCCGGTTTGGTGAAAACTCTGAGATTGTTAACCCTGAGATGAGGGAGACTCAAACTGGGTTTTCTGTTTCAGAAAGAGAGAGAACTTAACCTCAGACTCAGTTAGTCTGTGAACCTAACCTGGTCGGGAGCAGGTTTTCTTCTCTAAGCGCTCTTTCATTTCCTCATTCATTCATTCATTCAGTCTGTATCAGGAGCTTTTTAGCGCAGTTTGTCATCTGCATGAATAAATAAACAGGGTTGGTTTATTAACCATGTTAGGCGGACTATAAAATGCTTTTTTTCTCAAAACATGGCATGTCCTTATCTCGACGATCCTGTTGATGAAGAAGCTGTATTACTTCACAGGGGTTAAACATACATCTGGAGATGATATTAAGGCGCCGACTATAGATGTTTTTTCATTTCCAGATAACTACCTACTTGAGCGGTATCGTTTTTCTTCACAGTCCATCAGATTGTGTATTGTGTTACCTATAAGCACGCCTGTTTTTAACATGGTTTTTTTATTTTTTAAATTGTCTTTTTCCTTTTTACAAATTCTTATGGGTTTAAATAACATTGTTTGAGATGGTTATCACCACCCAAGGTTTCTCTAAAAGGGAGTTTTTCCTCGCCACTGTCGCACTGCATGCTTGCTCTTGGGGGAATTACTGGAATTGTTGGGTCTCTGTAAATTATAGAGTGTGGTCTAGACCTACTCTATCTGTAAAGTGTCCTGAGATAACTCTTGTTATGATTTGATACTATGAATAAAATTGAATTGAAAATTGAATTGAATTCCTAACACCCCCCAACCCCCCCCAAAAGAAAATGGTTTCACTAGTGATCATTGTGGGGTAGTTACTCAAAAAAAAGTAATGGATTACACATTACTAGTTACTTTAAAAAAAGTAATGCCTTACTTTACTACATTACTCACTGCTGAAAGTAACTAGTTACACTACTAGTTACATTACTTTAGGATTACTCTGTAACATCACCTGAGATGCACCATAACTTACTTGCCAAATAACAATATAAAGTTAAACCTCTCGCATGCCCAGATCAACACAAACCCGTGTTATAATGAGGACATACACAAGATCTCTCTTTTATGCTCTTTAATACCTCAGAGCACAGTGCTCGAAGACCGAACACTAAATAGAACTGGGACTTATTTGTGGGTAAAGAATCATGTTAAATCCACAACATCAGTGTATCATTGATTTTCAGCTAAGTAGCTACAGAGAACATCCCATGATGCTTTGCTTTGAATTGTACAAAATGAAAACAATATGAAGTCTGTTTTATTCCAGTACTTTGACTCGTTACAGTTCTTTTGATTGATATCTTATCCTCCTTGTGAAAGTTTAGAAATCCCTGAAGGTATTTTCCTTCAAACACCAACCTCCCCCATTCCTTTCTATTTCTGTCCGCAAATATCTGCCCACTCCACGATGACAGCAAAAACTCTTCCTGCTTAGTTAAGATATCTACCACAACATATAACATCGGTGAACGAGGAGTTAACCTAAAGCACAAGAAGCGAGCAGCCTTTGTTTTATTTTACTGAATATTATTGGAAAGGAGGTGAGGTTAGAGATGTGTGAGGGGATAAGAAAGGCAGAGTGGATGTGAACAAATGTTGAGGGTGTGTGCAGGGTTGAGATTATGGAGGAATGCCGACGGTCCAGGCCAGTCTCCATAGCGGATCTTAAGAGGATTTTGTGCACAATTTTTAGCTCCAGACAATTCGAACAGAGGCTCCACGATCAACTTTTAACTACACATTCGCTGCCTTCTATTTAAAGGGGTGTCCCACAGGTAGCATGTGTTTGAGGTGATTTCAACCACTTCTTGTTATTGATGCTCATCAAGAAGAAAGTATGTATAGAGTTTGACATTTTATAAAACTATTATTTTTATATGGCATATATATGAGACCTATACAGTAGTATTCATATAAGTAATTTAGATTAAAATATACTATACACTAAGGTTACTGAAAGAAGTCTCATAAGCCATAATAAGAATATTTTAGGTATTGGTAACAGTAAGTGTTGACCAATTAAATTTAAATTCACTCTCAAAAGATGATGAACACCTTTAGATAAACCTGGACTAAAAGTCCAAGAAGGGATTTACACTAATCATTTTATATTTTTTGGGCCATCAGATGGCAACCTCTGTAAAGAAACCTTTTGTTCTCAACACTCTCCTGGTTTACTGAGGTTTTACATTCTGTCTTTAGTTTCATGAGCTGGATGTTTTTATTAAGCTCATTCTGCACATTTCCACATTCAAACAGCTGCTCTATTCAACCATCAGACGTTTAATTAAGCAAGAGGGGCAGCTCTCCAGGCATCCTACGGTGGTGGATGTATTACTTTAGTAAATGTAGCAATATCAAAATTCAAAAATGAAAAAGAAAAACATCCAACATTAAAGATGTAACATAAGGAACAAGTAATGAGCTAAACATAAAAGTACACAATATGTAGAATGGTACCTGTCAGTGTAAACTATTATATATTAATGGATATTGGAATAATAATATCACTGGTGCATTAACATATAAGCAGTATTTTAATTTGCACCTGGTCATGGTGAAGCTAATTTAAACTATTGTACATACTGTGGATAATTTAGTATGCCCCCATTCAAAGTCAGATATTTATCATATGATTGGAATATTATATTTTATGCATGCATTTGTGAAAATGGCATTTTAATGATGCCAAGGTGGAACTGATTTATTTTAACTACTATACAGTTGAGCAGTTTAATGTATAATATGTGTAATATATAACAGTGGATTATACTTTATTAGCTGATCGTATATTTGATATGCAATAACCCATTCTGCAAAGTAACTGCAGCTGTCAGATAAATAAAATAAAATGTTTCCCTTGACATATGGAGACATAGAAGTATAAGGCACCATCAAATTAAGAACAAGCACCTCGAAATTTGAGTTAAAGATGCAGTAGGTAAGTCTTATAAAACTAACTTTCTGTCCTATTTGCTGAAACTGACCCTATGTTCCAGTAGAACTACATGAATTACGTTAAATTAAAAAAAACAGCTCCTCTGGCACCTCCTACAGCCTGTAGTGCCATTGGCAAAATTCCACCGCTCCCGGTCGATTTTCTCCAATCAGGGCCACAGGGGTCTATCTGCCTGTCAATCACTGCTCAGGCAAACGCATATATAGCGTTCTCCCCTCCCCCCTCCCCACGCACGAGCTGCAGAAAGGTTTTCCAAAACTCCGTGAATATTGGAGAAGCTTTTCAGAGGTGGCGTGAGCTGCAGGATTTTAAAGATCTGAAGAATGATGCAGATGTAGCCACATTTCCTCTCGACAGGTAACATAATTACCATGAATGATTTATCTTTCACTTGGTTATTAGTAGTCAAAAGTCCACAAAGCTACGTTGGTGAGGATGATAGTAACGTTAGCACAGTGGTCGGTCTGATATGATGCTGAAATGGCTAACGGTAGCCTGCTAGTTAGCATCGTTTTACTGTTGGTGAGTAAAGTTAACGTTGTGTTAGTGTTTAGTTATTCAACATGTTGTCTGACATGCCTAGGCAGTTCTATGTTCAAATTTGTTGGCAAAGTCCTGGATCTTCACAATCTTACCTACAGCAGCTTTAAGTACATGGTCACATCTCACCACTGCCATTCCACCCCAATATCGTAATTTATGTACAGTATTGTTAAAGCATGTCCAAAGATACTTATTTAAGTAATCTCTCTGATGTCTGTATGACTATATCATCAAATCTGTATATGATGTGATAAGTCAAATGAAGAAAATTCAGTCAGCTCTGCAGTTTCCATGTGAACACAACATAGCTATAGGATCCATGGATTATCTGCTGTCATGTGCTGCAATGATCCAGCTTTACATCACACAACAGTATTAAATATAGGCTATAGATCAAGAGTTGAAGGGATGTGATGTAAGGCTAAAGCTCCACTGCGTCCACTGAACTGAAACCTTAAGCTCAGTTTACAACCCTCTTTTTTACAGTCAAGTTTACTCATACTTTTCAGGCTGACAAAAAGCTGTGTGGCCTACTGGTGTTAGGAAACTGGACATTTGAGATTTAAATTGTTCTGTTTTTTTATGAAGATTGAACTAGTGAATGTTGTTTGGTTGTCTTCTGACACACCATACACATTCTTTACTAGACTCATCACGTCCACTTCCAGGGATTATTTGCTGTTTCCTGTACTGGAGACATTTTATATCATGATTTCTGCCCTGATTTTTCTGTTGCCATTTAGATTATGTTACTATGTAATTCACTTATTATTTGTCATTTTGATTCTTTATTGCTTAACCAAGGCTTTAAATTGTATCCTGACAAAAACCCAAACACACTATGACTATGAGGTCAGATGAAAAAAACAAAACATTTCCTTTTAAATTGGTTTTAATGTGTTTTAAACAGTGCCTTCCTCCACTGTTTTTAATGCACCCATGATGTAAAACATTATTTATATATTGTGAGGGAGAACACTGCTGCGGGTCATAGCTATATTTTCAGAAAAATCCCATCAGCAAGGCCAAGACCTTTCCCTTAATCCACTGTTTTCAGCCACTCGCAGCCTGAACGCCAGAGAGCACACCCATGCTGCTGCTCCCCCTCCCCTCTCAGCAGAGAATACACACTCTCCTTTTGCTAAATGACAGTCTTGGCCCATGGGGTGCATGCAGCAAACCCTGTGAAAGTGATTTAATTGCTCTGTCAGTGCAGTGGGAGCTCAAAGGCTACCTGTTAGTGCAATACACCTGCCCACAGCCAAATCACTGACAGTCAGCCCTCTATGTAAGGCACTGGGGTCCATGTAAATTGGCCCTGCCAGTGGGAAGAATCTTCGAAAGAAAAGAGCCAGGCAGCCAGAATTTGACACTGTGTAATATCCCTCTCTCTTCTTTTTGTCTCTTTAGTGTGATTGCTCCTCGTCCTATGAAGCAGTGTCCCACTCTAAAGCTGCAGGTGAAGCATTTGTATCATTAGGATTGCTCTTTTTCCTCATGTGTTCCCATTTAGAAGGTCACAAATGCAATGATCATTTGTTTGTAAGGTTTTGACTTCACACTAGTCACACTTCCTTCTGGACACCAATGCTTTCATACAGCACAGGACACATATACTGTATGTACTGTGTGTAATTATTATCATCATACTGTATATTCTGATTATATTCTCTAGAAACATCAGTTATTTAAAATATTTTTTTCTGTAAAAAAAATAGCAAAGCAGAGCTTTTCAGAGATGTGTTTCACTCATGATTGTTTACAAGTGACCACAGGACTGTGTCATCTGGTTCGCGGTGGAATGCTGCTCTCTTGTGGTCAGTCAACGTCTGCAACTCAACCAGTGCAACATCCCAATGAGATGAGGAAACAGCAACTGCCAGAAGAAGACAATAAGTCACTCCTCATCTAGAGGAAGGTTTCAATGTATGATTAACTATCATACCTAAGGTTAATACAAACTTTATGGAGAACATTCCATATCATGTTATCATGCCTTTATGCACTTTAATGGACTTCTAGTGAGTTTCATTGGATACACTTATCTTTCATAAACCAGTTACTCTTGTAATTCAGTTTGCTTCCAAACTCATATTCATGTGGGCTTTTTGGTCTGAAATGATTAAAGTATTTTGTTCATTGCATGCTCTTAATAACTTGTCACCACAGCATCTCTCTTCCATTGAGTTCCATTTACCTCGGAACTCGGAAGCCGAAGCTGAAGCTGGGAATGTCACATTCATTTCATTTACAAGTCAGATGTTTTATTGTTTTATTGTATAACTCTAGCCAGGTTAGCTATTGTTAGCAATTGCAGTTTATAACAACGCATTGAGCTTATTTTTATCAGCACTGCTTGGACGCACCGACCAGTAGGCGAAGAGTCAGCTGGACAATACGTTACAATTCTGAGTTGCTAAGTCAATATATTGCGATACTAATTAATATTTTGAGATATTAAGTACATTTTTGGAGATAATAAGTCAATTTATTGAGATACTAAGTCAATATATTGAGATTCTAAGTCAATATTTTAAAGTTTCTTATTACTTTGAGATTCTTAGTTAATATTCTGAGTTAGCTAGTCAATATATTAAGGTACTAAGTCAATATTTTGAGAAACTAAGTCAATATTTTGAGATATTAAGTCAATATAATGAAATACTAAGTCAATATTTTGAGAAATTAAGTCAATATATCGAGATAATAAGTCAATATATTGAGATACCAAGTCAATATTTTGAGATTCTAAGTCAATATTTTAAAGTTTCTCATTATTTTGAGATATTTAGTCAATATATTGAGATACTAAGTCAATATTATGAGATATTATGTTAATATATTGAGATACTAAGTCAATATATTGAGATACTAAGTCAATATTTTGAGATTCTAAGTCAATATTTTAAAGTTTCTTATTACTTTGCGATTCTTAGTCAATGTTCTGAGTTACTAAGTCAAAATAATAATAAATTGAATTTATATAGCGCTTTTCATGGACTCAAAGTCGCTTTACAGGGCAGGGTAGATTATAAAAACATAACAAAACAAAACGAGCAAACAAAACAAGTAGAACAAAACAAGATACAGATGAAAAAGGGAGGGGGGCAGGAGGACTATGGGTAGGCTGAGGTGAAGAGATGGGTCTTGAGGCGGGACTGGAAGATGGTGAGGGACTCCAGAGGCGCGGATCTCTTGGGGGAGGGAGTTCCAGAGCCTGGGAGCTGCTCTGGAGAAGGCTCTGTCCCCAAAAACAGCGCAGGTTGGACTTTTGGATGGAGAGGAGACCGGCTGAGGTGGATCTGAGGGACCGTGGAGGGTTGGTAAGGGAGAGGAGGTCGGTGAGGTATGAGGGGGCCAGATAGTGGAGGGCTTTATAGGTGAGGACCAGGATTTTGTAGGTGATCCGGTGGGAATTGGGAAGCCAGTGGAGTTGTTTTAGGACTGGAGTGATGTGGTGCCGGATTTGGAGCAGGTAATGAGGCGGGCGGCTGAGTTCTGAACCAGTTGGAGTCGGTTGATGTTGGTAGAGCTGATTCGAGGAGAAGTGAGTTGCAGTAGTCCAGTCGGGAGGAGATGAAGGCGTAAATGAGTCTTTCAGCGGGGGGGGGGTGTGAGAGAGGGTCTGATTTTGGCGATGTTGCGGAGGTGAAAGAAGGGGGGTTTTAATGACTTGACGGATGTGAGGCCCAAGGGAGAGGGTGGAATCAAAGATAACGCCAAGGTTGCGGGCCTGGGGAGATGGGGAGAAAATGGTGCCGTCGATGGTGAGAGTGGGGTATTGGTTTGGCTGAGTGTGGATTTGGAGCCGATCAGAAGGAATTCTGTTTTGTCGCTGTTGAGTTTGAGGAAGTTGTGTTGCATCCAGGTTTTAATAGCTGACAGACAGGAGTTGATGTGGGAGAGGGGAGGATTGTGGGGGATTTGGTGCTGAGGTAGATCTGGGTGTCGTCAGCATAGCAGTGGAAGTCCAGGTTGAAGTGGCGGAGTATCTGACCAAGAGGGAGGATGTAGATGATGAAGAGGAGGGGGCCAGCACGGAGCCTTGGGGAACACCTTGAGTGACTGTGGCTGTGGCAGAGGTGTGGTTGTGGAGAGAGATGAAATGGGATCTGTTGGAAAGGTAGGAGTGGAGCCAGCTGAGTGCAGTACCGTCGATACCGAGTTCTTTGAGTCTGGTGAGCAGGATGTTATGGCTCACAGTATCGAAGGCGTCGCACTCCGGTCGGAGGAGGATGAGGATGTTGAGGGAACCGTTGTCAGCAAAGGTGAGGAGGCCGTTGAGGACTTTGAGGAGAGCGGTTTCTGTGCTGTGTAGGGGGCGAAAACCAGATTGGAGAGGTTCGAATATAGGGTATTGGCAAGAAGATGGGTTTGTAGTTGTGAGGCGAATTATGCGTTCCAGGGTTTTAGACAGAAAGGGGAGGTTGGATATTGGGCGGTAGTTGTTGAGAGAGGAGGGATCCAGACCAGGTTTTTTAAGGATTGGGGTGACAGCGGCAGTTTTGAAAGCAGAGGGGACAGTTCCAAGGGACAGTGAGGAGTTGAAGAGGTTAGTGAGGTAGGGGCATAGGACCGGGAGGCAGGACTTCAGAAGTGGAGTAGGGAGGGGGTCAAGGGAGCAGGTAGTGGGTTTGGAAGAGCTGATGAGTTTGGAGATTTCAGGAGGAGTGACTGGGTTAAACTGGGAGAGGAGGAAGTGTGGAGGAGGGGTCGGGAGGTCTGGAGGGATGGAGAGAGGAGGGTCCGATGTAGGTGCTGGAGTAGATCCTGGAAGGTCAGATACAGGGGATAGGGATTTGTAAAATGAGATTGATTTTGTCAGTGAAAAAGTGTAGGAATGAGTTGCAGAGATCCGGAGTAGAGGTAAGGAGGCTGTTGGTCCGGAGGCTTGATGAGGTTGTTCAATGTGGAGAAGAGGTTCTGGGGTTTTGGCAGGGGTCGGTGAGGATGGTGGAGAGGTAGGCAGATTTGGCAGCAATGAGGGCATCTTTGTAGGGGCATGAGATGGGATTTATAGGCTTCATGATGGACTGTGAGGGATGATTTCTTTGTCAGACGTTCAAGTTGGCGGCCCGTTTGTTCATTTTCCGGAGTGCAGGTGTTGTACCAGGGTGAAGAGGTGTTAAAAGTGACGAGTTTTGTTTTGAGGGGGCCAGGGTGTTGAGGGAGGTAGACAAGGTGGAGTTGAGGTGGTCTGTGAGGTCATCGGGTGAGGTGAGGGTTGAGTCCAGGTGGAGAGTGGTGGAGAGCAGGTCAGAGAGATGGTGGGGATTGATAGATTTGAGGTTGCGGAAGGTGATTTCTCTGAGGAGGCGGGGGCGTGGGGTTGGAGAAGGGATGGTGAACCGTATCAGTTTGTGATCAGAGAGGGGAAAGAGGCATGGATGGAGGTCGAGCACTGGTTGGTTGGTGGAGCAGACCAGGTCGAGGATGTGACCTTTTTCATGGGTGGGGAATGTGACATGTTGGGTGAGAGAGAAGTTATCCAGTAAAATTTTGAATTCTGATGAGAGCTTGCATGTGGGGGAGTCCATGTGGATGTTTAAGTCACCGAGTAGCAGCAGACGTGGAGAGAGAGATGAGGCTAGTGTGAGGAGTTCAGTAAAATCAGAGAGGAAGGAGGGATTTGGTTTAGGTGGCCGGTAAAATGAGGATGACTGTCATGGAGGAAAAGAGTTTTGAAGGCGAGATATTCAAACGAGATACTAGGAGGGAGGGTGAGTTCTGTGATCCGGAAGTTCTGATTGAAAATGACGGCGAGGCCACCTCCACGGTGGAGGGGCGGGGTTTGCAGATGTAGTTGTAGCCAGGGGGATGCTTGGTTGAGGGAGAAGAAGTCGTTGGGTTGTTGCCAGGTTTCGTGAGCAGAAGGAAGTCAAGAGTGTTGTCGAGGATTAGTTCGTGGAGGGCAGGGGCTTTATTGTTGAGCGATCGGGTGTTGAGGAGGGCAAAGTTGGCATGGTGAGAGGGTGGTGGGATGGGGGCGGGCTGGAGAGATCTGAGGTTGTCCCGTTAGCAGTGCGTGGTGGTCGGGTGTGTGGGGTATGGCAGTTGAGGGGGCAGTGAGCCGATTAGCAAATGATTGGAGAGTATGATTAAGTGTATGTGAAGTGGGGAAAGCACTGATGATGCGTTCAGCCCTATGTGAACCAGTGGGTGAAGCATTCAGATGACGTGGGACAGGTGCAACAGAGCGTGCAGGTGACCAGATGGATGGAATGGATTGTCCGTGGTGGAAGAAAACAAACTTGGCGGGGAGCTTCTGTGGATGTAACGGGCGGCCACGTAGAAGTCCGAGCTGTTTGGCTGACTGGGATGCAGGATGGAATGGAGTAGTTGACGAATTGGACCAGTTGCAGAGTTGAATATTTGATCATGATGCCGAGCGGAGGGACGGAGAGGCTCCGTGATAGTGGTTAGCCGTGGGCTAGGAGCACAGAGGTGGAGGTGGAGATGGATGAATGAGGTGATTGCCAAAATGATCCACAGCATGACCGAAGGAGAGGAATGTCTAGTCTTGGTCGGCTCGCATCTGGTGGAGGTTGCCTATGAGGAGGAGGTCAGCAATCGGGTTAGCCGCCGAAGCAGCTAGGATTTGCCGCCACGCGTTTGGTGAACGGGGGCAGCTAGCTAGCGGCTAACCGACGAGGCAAGAGTCCGGTCAAGGAGCCCCAGGCGGCTTCGGGAACCAGCAGAGAGACTGTCCAGAGGTACAGAGGCTGTCCAGAGGTAGGGGGTACAGCGAACACAAACACAAGAGAATAGCAGACGAATAGCAGATGAATAGCAGACGGAGAAGCGGCGAATAACCAGCGCCAGCGTCCTCTCACGTCGGTATATATAATATATTGAGTAATATCAAGCTATATTTTAACTCTTGTTCAGGCTGCTCTTAAAACTAAACCTCCTGTTTAGCTAGACTCATTTCACTTCAGAGTGATAGTACACCACCCCCAGACTGTCACTCAGGTATTATTGGACCATTCTGATGTAGAATTTTAAAATTAAAGTATTTAAAAAGCTATGTTTTAACTCTTTTTAAGACTGCTCTAAAAACTAAACCTTCTGTTTAGACAGACTTATTTCACATCAGAGTGATAGAACAACAGCCCCAGACTGTCACTCGAGTATCATCGAGTGCACTGCCACCAAATTGCTAAAGTGCCTGACTGCACTGCCCCCAAATGGCCAAATATGGCTCCCCGTTGAATTTGAAACACGATTCACATACTACAGCTCCTCCCGGTCCCACTGATAGCCATCATGTCCATATCTACCCTGGAATTATGGAGAAAACCCAGCTCCAGAGAAATCAAGATTTTGACTGTTCTATTGCTAAAGTGCCTGACTTTGCACTGCCCCCAAATAGCCAAATATGGCTCCCCGGTGACATTGAAACCTGATTCACATACTACACAGGGCTCCAGACTAACATTTTGCCTTGGTTGCACTGGTGCACCTAACTTTTTTATTTAGGTGCACCAGCACAAAATTTAGGTGCACCCAAATTTTTCCTTGCGTCGCCGTTAACGCTGAATGGCAATACACGATATATAGCTCTGTATTTTTTTTACAAAGTGGGCTAAATGTTCAGTTTTAAGTCAAAGCCACTTTTCACAAGCTCTTTTTATTCACTTGTTTTCAACAACAATAACAGACTGATTAAAAGAGAAAGAGGACGCCCAGATAGCTCAGTTGGTAAATACAGAGGTTCGACTCCGACCTGCGGCCCTTTGCTGCATGTCATTCCTCCCTCTCTCTCCCCTTTCATGTCTTCAGCTGTCCTATCAAAATAAAGGCCCAAATCTTAAAAAATAAATAAATAAAACAGACCGAAAGACATAGGGAGACAGAGGGAGACGGGGGGAGTACGATGGACTGAAACGTATGCTACTCACAGAGTGACGGCTGACTCATTATGAATGGGTCCAGCACGGGTCGAATGCGCTTTGGCGGGTCAGCGGCGTTACACCAGTCTTGTGTAGGCTATGAAATGTCTGTATCGTCACTGCGCTGCATTTTTATGAATTCTGATCCAGCAGGCTCCGTCTTACACGCTATTACTCAACAAACTGAAGTTAGTTGCATTTAATAACTTCTAATGTGTTTTTCGCCATGGCGGCCGCAATAACAGAGAGTTACCAGAGTTACACTGGTACCAATACAGGTTTCCCTCTCATACTTAATATACGTTAATAACAATTAAAACTGTAGACAAATGTCAGCAGTTTGGACCAGCGGCGCTGCGTCTCTCCATGTTGCAGGTGAGCCGCGTGTGTGTGAATGGGGGGGCGCTGCGTGGAGGAGAGATCCAAGCACAGGCACAGCTTTACAGAAGGAATCATCAGGGAGTCATGTAACGCAACATTAAACCATATCGATATAAACAACATCGCTTCGTTAGTGGAGAGGCAGCGGATTCAAGGACGTTAGGTGCACCGGTGCGACCTAGAAAAAATCTTAGCCGCACCCTTACAAATTTTGGTCGCACTCTAGAGCCCTGCTACAGATCCTCAGCCCATTATTTGCCCATTATTTCCATATCTACCCTGGAATTATGGAGAAAACCCAGCTCCAGAAAAATCAAGATTTTGACGATTCTATTGCTAAAGTGCCTGAATTTGCACTGCCCCCAAATGGCCAAATATGGTTCCTCGTTGAATTTGAAAGCTGATTCACATACATCATAAAATTAAAGGCTTTGAAAATGTCCAATTAAATCTTTAATAACTTTTTTTCAAGCTACTAATTAAAGCTATGTTTTAACTCTTTTTCAGGCTGCTCTAAAAACTAAACCTTCTGTTTAGACGGACTCATTTCACATCAGAGAGATAGTACAACAGCCCCAGAGACACTTGGGTATTATTCGACCATTCTGATGTAGGATATTAAAATTAAAGGCTTTAAAATGTCCAGTTAAAGCTATATTTTAACTCTTTTTCAGGCCCAGTTGTATACAAACTGGGAACTATATTCTTAGAAAGGCGAAGCACTGCTACTTCTGCTACTTGGGCGGAGTGATTTGCTAGCAGCACCCGAAGCCCTGTGGTGAGGAGCAGAGAGCTCGCCTGGTGTTCGCTCAGAGTTGGAGTAATAGAGTCAACAATTACTAGAAAGTAAAAGCATAGTGACCTTGTTATTTCTACACGCTGTGACTATACAAATCACAACATGTAAATAGGAACATGTTGGCGTTAATTTGTCACTTATTGGGAGCAGTAGGAGCCGGTTAGCTCCAGGATCTGTGCTAAGCTAGGCTAGCGGTGGGTGCGTCAGACAGAGTTACAACACGCACGGAGATGAGAAGGGTATGTATGGACTTATCTAACTCTGGGGGATACGGTGAATAAGACAAAGTCCCAATAAGTTGGCATGTTCCTTTAACTCTTTTTCAGGCTGCTAATTAAAGCTATATTTGAACTCTTTTTCAGGCTACTCTAAAAACGAAACCTCCTGTTTAGACAGATTAATTACACCTCAGAGTGATAGTACACCACCCCCATACTGTCACTCGGGTAATATCGGACCATTCCGATGTAGGATTTTAAAATGAAAGGCTTTAAAAATGTCCAATTAAAGCTATATTATAGTTTTTTAGACTATCGAAAAAAAAAAAATGAAACCTTGTGTTCAGACGGACTCATTTCACCTCAGAGTGATAGCCACACAGCAGTGAAGTACAGCTCCTACTGGTTTATTGCTCTTTCATTTTTCACAAAGAACTTCCTTTCGGATTAACTAACTCAGACTACTTTTTAACCTCCCTACTAGGCCTGTCACGATAACAAATTTAGCTGGACGATAAATTGTCCCAGAAATTATTGCAATAAACGATAATACTGTCGTTCTGAGACTATTTTCCTCTAATATAATGATAATGGCATAATAATGCAGGTACACCTTTTCAAAGATAAATACACTTTTATTTCTAAAGAATATTTAACACTGGAACTGGAAGACATTTTAAATATCCACAATAAATGAACAAGACTGTTAATACAAAAATGCACTTGAATAAAAACTAAACACAACCAAAAACAATAAATAAAATGGACTCTCAAGGCTGTTTATACTTCTGCGTAAAATCTACTACGTGCGTAGGTACATGAAGACACAAAAATACACCGGACCCTATGCCGTAGCCTGACATGCACCTCTCAAAAAATTTAACTAAACGTCGCAGCGATGCAGGTCTCTCGGCCGTGGCTGGGTAGTGTTGCATTTCCCCCATTGACATATATAAAATGGACCAACAGAGCCCGTTGCTCTGGACGGAGACCAGTGAAGGATATTAGAATCACTTTTCCGGTGAGCGCTAGCTTTACTGCGCAGCCTCCAACTGACAGAGACAACGTAAATGTGACGTGAGCAACCTGTCTGAAAGTGTGAAGTCTTCTGGTAGCTGTGCCAAGAGAAATCTCAATCATTCCCAATCTTACAGAGACGGAGAGCGTAGGTATATGTAAGGAGATAACATGGGCACAGGATAATTGCTGCTAACTAAATGCTACATCAGTAATTAAACTTAAACAGCTAATGTAAGTCCAAACTGCCTGCGAGCTTCTCCTGTACTATACGGTAATTCCTCTACTGTGCAACAGTAAGTCACGTGGTTATGACACAATCGTTAGCCTATTTTTACAAAAACGTCTGCTACGGAGCCATAACGTGAGGTACAAGGTAATGGAGCCTTTTATACATTGTCGTGTTTCTTTAGAAATAAACAATGGACAAATCTTAAACGCTTCAGATGTAAAGTTATTCGCTGTCAAAGTGACGTCAAAATAAATGGCAGTCAATGGAATGCTAACGGGAGGTGATCGCTTTGTAGCATCAAAATTGCGCCATAGGAGGTTTGAGTTCTGAAGCGAAGCTTACCCCCTTGATTTCCCCCGACTCATTTCCTGGTTCTCCTTCTCCATAAACAACATGAAATCAAGGAGAGGGATAACTTCTCCTGCTCCAGATTTCCCACAATGGTCAGAAAGAACAGGGGAGAAACTTTGTTCATCTCTCTATGACTCGCTCCGAAGCTAATCACTGTCACTCTCTCACTTCTCCCTGCCACACACGCACGCACACGCACACACAGCTCTGCCTTTGTTAACAAAAAGGTGCTTATGCATGTTTGTTGTGTTGCCGCGTTTAGTTGGTACTGTTTTACAACAGATGCGACATACCGACTCGCTCAGGTCAAGTGGTTCACCACAGTCATTCGGTTTGAATCCGATGTGCTCCCACACTGCAGCTGTCGCGTTTGGCTTTTGAAACTCTCAACTAGCGTTTTCTATGGCTCTTTTGCTGCACTCTGTGGTAGGCTACGGCAGGAGTCCTCCCCACACAGAGACCATGCGGCTGAAAAAGTGACTAACACGAGGGTTCTGCACCAGAGTGGTCATCCAGTCTCCTTGGTAGAGGGAGAGCGAGAGAGACGAGGAAAACAAACAAGCATTCAAATGGAAATTATCGCGGCCGGAAAAATAATAGCTATAGTCAATAAATCATTTAATCGCATGATAAATAAAAATGAGCTCGATCATTTTTCCAGCCGCGTTAATTTCCATTTGCATGCTCGTTTGTTTTCCTCTGCTGCCACGGTATCAGAAATAGGGCAGACACACAACAGGGTTTCCGCTATGTACATGTAGGGCGCACCGCCGCTCCTTCAGCTGTTTATGAAAAGTCATAAAGTCATAATTACACGACTCTGCAGAGCCATCTGCTCTACTGAACTCAAGCGAACTGTCATCCGCTCTCTCTCCCCTTTACGCCGCCTTCACATTGCCAGTTGAAATCAGCTCCGATACGGCTTTGAAGTGACCGGAAGTCATTCATTTCCTATGGAGATTCGCAGACCGCATGCGAATGGGACCGAACGAGTGAAAAAATCGTGTCAGTTGGTCATCCGGATGCGTTCAAAAAATTTAACTCTTGCGAAAGGCTACGGACGCTTCCTATCCGATAATTCCAGCGTCGCTATGGTACTGATAAACCTGTTAATGCTAATGGGTTAGCTAGCAACAGACATCGAACTATTGACATTATACCGCTATATCATATTTAACCGACGTGACATGTCAATGTCCTGGGCAACTTTTCTCCACGCAGCAGCCTTTCTCTTTATATCTGTATAAGAGAGGTCAGAGAGAATCGTACATTCAGACACTTATCAGTCGTTCTAGTCTCGCCGCCAATTTTGTGAGTCGCTTCCGAAGCTTTTCAACTGTGTAGTACGACATCCGCTGGGGGCGTGTTAGGTATTACGGAGCTGATTTCAACTGCCAGTGTGAAGGCAGCGTTAGGGTGAGCAACTGGAACAGTGACAGGACGTCATTACTCGCAAAGTCATGGCAACCAAATAAACAACAGGGCGAGTACACTTGTCACTCAATCTTAGGCAAAGTGACAAACAGCGACGAAAGCCGCGACATGAAATCCGCAGCTACAGTTTATTGGAAAATAGCATTGTGGACACTAAATTTGATGAATTTACTGTTTATCAGACCCCAGATGAGACCAGAAGCTGACCTTAGTGAAGGTCCCTCTGTCTCTGACTCCCGTTGCAGGAGAACGCTGTATTCCTCCGACACGCTGTATTAACGTTACTGTTTTAAAACGGTTTTCCAGGTTAGTGGGGGTACACGATCCGTGCTGCCTGCACGATCCGTTCTGCGCATGTGCAAGACGTTAAGCGCATGCGCAGATGAAAATCCTGTTTTACGAGGATTTACAACATTGCACTAGCGGTTAGCTGAATTAGCTGTTAGCTGTATAAACTAACGTTAGCTTCCCAGTGGAGGCTAGCGGCAGACCACTACAACTACGACTGGAAGCGTGGAACAAATCGTTCTGTTCCACGCTTCCGCTCGTTGGTTTAAACGTTAGTTTAGCTAGCTAGCTAACAGCTAATTCAGCTAACCGCTAGCTGAGACAGCATGCAATAATTTTAAAAGACCCTCAAAATAAAACCTGAAAATAACCATTAAAATATATAACAGCTGTAACGTCAGTTCTACTTTACTTGTGCTCATTCATTTAAAATACAATCAAATCAATACTTGTCTTTATTGTTATTACTATAAAGTCTTAATTTAGCTGCTGCCTGCTTTTCCCAGTGTTTAGTTTGAGTTAACGTTATTTTAGACTGAATCAAGCTGTCAGCTAGCAGTTAGCTAGCCGAATTAGCTGTTAGTTTAGTTACGTTGAGCTACCCGGTGGAGGCTAGCATGGAACAGATCATGCAGTGTAATCCTGTTTTACCGAGGATACTCAAGAGGATACTGGACACTGCACAATTTGTTCCACGCTTCCGGACGTAGTTGTAGCGGCGGCCAGCCGTTAGCCTCCATTGGGAAGCTAACGTTAGTTTATATAGCTAACAGCTAATGTCATAAATCCTCGTAAAACAGGATTTTCATCTGCGCATGCGCTTAACGTCTTGCACATGCGCAGAATGGATCGTGCAGGCAGCACGGATCGTGTACCGACCGACACATACAGCTCAAAACCAACATGAAAAACGTAGTAACGTTCACGCAGCGTTTAGTTTTGTTGTGTGTAAAATGAGCGGTGACGTTAAAGCACCGGTTTCAGGTAACGGCATGCTACGGACTACGGTACCGTCTATTTGCTGGATGGTTTCAAGCGGTCGGTAGCTGACATTAGCAGATAAGCCTGTTGACAGCGACGTTATTGTTCATATTTTGGCACAATTTTTCTGACTGTAGCAGTCGTCATAGTGACTGAAAGTGTGATGTTAAAAAGAAACTACACGCTGTTTTCAGGTAACGTTAAAGTTTTAATTGTGTTTGGTTTTTATTCAAGTGCATTTTTTGTTAACAGAGACTGAGAGTCCATTTTATTTATTGTTTTTGGTTGATTTGTTCATTTATTGTGGATATTTGAAATGTCTTCCAGTTCCAGTGTTAAATATTCTTTAGAAATAAAAGTTTATTGATCTTTGAAAAGGTGTACCTGCATTATTATGCCATTATCATTTTATTAGATGAAAATGGTCTCTCAATGACAATATTATCATTTATCGCAATAATTTCTGGGACAATTTATCGTCCAGCAAAATTTGTTATCGTGACAGGCTTATTTGTATACAATTAATTTGGAAACAATAATAAGCAATAACAATATAATAAACAGATTCCACAACCCCCTCCCCACCCCCCAACAAAGAGAACAAGAAAAAAGAAGCAAACAAGTAAAAAAGCTTCGATTATGGTGTTTCCGTTGTTGCTGATGACCTTGTGAGCATGCATGACACACAGGCAAACAGCGGAAGAGGACAGGACCTCAGTGATCCCTGCGGGATCTCAGTTGGCGGGCCCGGACACCCAATGCCCGTCCATGCCGCTGGGACTGCAGATACCGGTACATTTGCTACAAACTACTGTAATAATGGCCGATTTATCAGCCTGACCAGTCCAGCTCTAGTACCAACATATACACCTTTGGTGTTTTCTCAGCACTTTGGGATTTATCTCAAACATCACTTTCGGTAATGATTTGGGTCTGTGACTCCAGCAACATAAAAGCTCACACACTGAAAGGACGTCAAACCAATTAGCTCTGAAAACTGTGATAACATGACGGAGTGAGTGTTCTCTGCATCATTTCTCACCCAACATGAACCGAAGTGCGTAGGTATTGAAGCTGTGAACACATGCTCTCACCGGCACAACCTTTACCTCGGTGTCAAAACACTGACGTGTGGCCACCTGGCAAATATACTGATACTGAACTGATAATGATGATAGGCTCTGCTTCATAATGTAACGTGAAGCTTAAAAAATGATCCCGTTTTTACTGCCTTTCCACTGCAAATAGTCTGCGCCTCTCTGGCATGAAGGAGCCTGCTGTCAGCGCCATTAAGATAAAATGAATTAACATAAGGGTCAATCCAATCCAGCTGGCTTGGTCCAAAATAGTACTACAACATCAGCATGAATTTTGCTCTACCATCCAATTATGAACCAGTAAATTCTTTGAGACAATGGATTGTAAATTAATTCATTTAGATTTGATAATGAATAGGGGTCAAATTTAAACACTAAACCCATGGTAATGAACTCACTAATTTGCACTTTTACCTGAGTGTGTGTTGGGTCTGGCCTGGCTGCAACAGTTACAGCACACTTTATTTGATATATGTAATTTAATAATTATGTATACTTTTGTACTGATTCCCAGAGGGGACTGGGGAAATTACAATTGACACTCTGTTGTTAGAACACACTACACACAGGCCTGACATACACACGTGCTCAGGTCTGATACATGCACAAATGGAGGGATGTCAGAGTGAATGGGCTGCAACTGCTAGACAGGCAACCTGAGCAGTTGTGGAGGGGGTTCGGTGCCTTGCTCAAGAGCACCTTGGCAGTGCCCAGGGAGTGAACTGGCATCTCTGGTTACCAGTCCACACTCTGTACTTTGGTCCGTACGGGTTATTCGTGCGGACAAATTTGTGTTGGTTTCGTATGGGTTAATATGAAAACATTTTAATTCCAGTACATTGACATTCTTGACGGATCAAACTTTTTTCCAGCTTTGAAAATTGCCTCAGTTTGTGGCAGAGTTGCACTACACCTTGAAGCACCAGCTGCTGTCACCGCAGGTTTGCCTCCAACCTACAGTGCATGTTGATGTGAGCTGATGTAGGTGGTTCACAATTGAGTGTAATCTACTGCAAAAAACACACAGAGGCAGAGAAACTACATTTTGGGAGTCCTTAACATCACCATGATATAATAGGGCAGGAAACCATAGCAACACCAGATGGAAAAATATTATTCTTAATTCAGTACTCTTTCGTTTATAACCAGCCTGCTACAAAAATCTACTATTATGTGCAAAAAGAAAGCAAGATCTCACTGGTGGATTTTTGTTTTAGGGATAAAAGCAGGGGGATATGCACATTATAGAGGATTGCTAATGTTTTTTTTATATTATTTTAATATTACATATGTTTGAAAGGCTGAGAATTGAATCAACTCGTGTAAAAGTGGCCTTCTGTGAACATAAATTAGCCTTGGTTCATGGTCACAAATGCTGATTGACTATGTTGCTGCTCATTTAGAGGCCCAGTGGGAATCTAGACCTGGAGATTCAGTGAGTCACCCAGAGAAAACCCAGCTCCCTTCCACTCACACTGTCAATGACATATAACAAAAAGATGTAGGAGCTGATGAAGGGGACAGAGAGAGGTGGGTGACTCATTCATGTTTTCCCCTGTTAGCCACACACACGGCGGACACACCGAACAAAGCATGTGAGCGGCTGATTAGAGCCAATATGTTGATATGTTGATGACAACGCATGAAGGACAACACAGTGACAGGCCGCTTGCATCAGGTGTTGGTGGGTGGCTGCTGAAGACATGATGTCAGAGGGAACAATGCCTGCTCAGGCCACACGGTAAGTAGCGTTGGCTGGACCAGAAAGGTCATTTACGTTAGTCATCATTATCCATAGTTAGAGCCCACACATAGAAATATCAGCCACTGACTCATGTTAGCTTCAAGCTGCCTACGAGTCAGCGTGAAGCCTGAACGTATGCAGTGTGCAAAATACCCGTCAATGGGGGGGGGTTCTCTCATATCTGAAGGTGTCTGCCATATGTGGCATTGTAATTTAATCTTAACCAACAGTCATTATCCATCCCTGTGCGGTCTCTTACCGTTAAATTAAAATATAGGCTACTACGGGATGTAGACCTGAGCCTACCCTATGCTCATGAACGCAGCATGACTGCACTTCACCACCACACCACTAGGCTATGTGAGCAAACGATCGATTTGACAGCACTCGCAAGTCCGAAGAAGTCACCTGCTTTTAGCTTAATGTGCTTTTGAGGTAGATACCACCAATACATCTTAAATATAAATATCACTGTCAGTTATGCCACCAAAAAAAAGGCCAGGGAGAAGTTTAACCCCGTGCCGTTTGTCCAGTCATGGATTAAGAGTGGACACCGGACATCAGCATCATGGATTCCTGGATGCAGGCCCAGCCAGCAGAGAGCAGGGCAGTTTGGTCTGTTTTAGTCTCCGTAAAGCCAGACGACTGAACACCCAGGTGTTGTTATCACTACGTGTACACTATAAGACTAGAACATAGTTTGGCTGTGCAATGGCTTTATTCATTTCTGCCAGTTAGTGCATTTTCCCTGTGTATAAGTTAAAGACTACATGCATTATTGTGTTTGACACCGAGGATATCTGAGAGGGTGGTCTGGTTCAAATGGGTTACGTTTTATTTCATTGTGAAATTGAGAATGACACTCAGACTAAAACATTTAGTCTATTTCTTTGTGTTGCGAAATTGAAATGAAATATGGACTATTACAATCAATAATATGTTGAAATTAATTAAAAGGAATCCATTTCTGTAAAACAAAAATAATCTCTGTCTGTTGTGTGCGTGTGTCAAGTTATAGTCTAGGCCTACCGTGTGCACAGACGCATATACAGGCTATTTAACTGTATAGCCTTGTTAGGCTATGTGCAGGGTGTGCCAACTCTTTTTTATGAGATAGAGAGACCCCCTTAAAGACGAAAAGATAATTCGAGCACTGTCATGGATGCAAGCCAAGACAATCAGTCTAGCCTACATGACAACACACACACACGCTTAACAATTTTTGAAAATCTATCCGATATGCTATAGTATTCGTAAAGCAACATTGACATAGGAGGTTGCATTGGTTAAAGTGGTTTGGAAGCACGTTGTTTTACAACAAGGAGAGGCAAAGTTGTGCATTACAATGCAGACATGACAATAATTGGCACCAATCTGGCGCATTTACAAGAGCAATCAACTGAATAAATGCCAGGTATATCGGAAAATGGCACGCAATTAGTGCACGTTTGCAAATGGGAGCCTGCAGCATGAGCGATCGCGTGATCTACAGCAAATACGATCAGACAGATTGTGAACACATACACAAAGCACAATCTCTCAAATTGAAATAAGCACCACGGCGGATGCTGACAGACAGCCTACATCAGGCCAAACATCACCACGCCGGGTGCGTACACACACACACACACACACACACAAATCAGTTCTATCATCACAATTCAGTCACTGCAAAGATTGAAAAAAAAGCCTTTTACCTTAAGTTAGTTAAGTTGTCGTTCTCTTTCATCTGGGCTACTTCCTATTGACCTTGTGTGGGCCTGGCTGTCCCTGTGTTTGTGCTGAGTAAGGATAATTCTCTCTGGGTTCGTCACTAAGATCGACACACATTCACACATTTCACATTAAACAAAATCGTTGGATACATTATCAATATGAAAATTGCGATAATAGCAGCATTAAGTAGCATACACCGCTAGTCATTAAGTGATGTACTAGGAATGTCTAGGAATTGCTATATCCACAGCTTCCTAACTGACCAATATTTCTGCTTATTTACAAACTCAGAAATAACACTGTGACACACTGCATGACATATTGGACCAAGCTACTGCACTCAATGGCCATTCAATGTCTTTGTTACAGTTGCAGAGTGCTGTAGTATAAGCCAAACTGCCTTATTCCATTTCATTTTTGTTATTTACAACTCAACATCGGGGGCGGCTCTTACTATAAGTGTTATGAATTGACAGAGAGACCCAAACACAGACTCAGGAGGAGACGGATAAAAAAGAGGATTGTAAGGGAAAAAGGAGATTGGAGGAGAAATGGGCAAGGAGGCTGCTGGCAGAGGCAGAAGGTTGGGCTGGGACTGCATGCAGAGCCTCAGTGAGCTGGGATTGGCGACTAGGCCTCAGTTTCTGTGGTGACTGGGGGGTTCCGGCGAAAGAGGCGGCAGAGTGAGTTAAGTGGGAGAGAAAAGGGTTAGATCAGAAACGTCGAACAAAGATTCAGAAATTACAACAAGCAATAGCCTGAAGTGAAACTACCACAAGGGAGGTGAAAAACATAGAAAAAACACAAGGAAAACCCAAAAGTTAAAAGCCTAAATTTCAGTGAGGTGAAATGGACTATGGCAGATTTATCAGCCAGACATATTACTTTTGTGGACTCCTGTTCTGCAGTGAACGTGAGTTTCTGTCTGTCTGTCTGTCTGTCTGTCTGTCTGTCTGTCTGTCTGTCTAATTAAAGCAAATATTCAACAGACACACTGTATCTATCGATCAGTTCTTTTACATTATATCACTATGATTGTACTGTGAAGGAAAAGCATTTTAGCCTTTATAGTTGTAATGTCACTATGTTATAGCACCATCCCCCAGTGTAAATTAAAATACACATACAGTAGTATGGTCATATGAGACACTGGTATCTGGGGTGGCAGTAGCTCAGTCCATCTGGAACTTGGCTTGGGATTTGGAGGGTTGCTGGTTCAAGTCCCTGTAGGGACCATTGAGTGTGGACTGGTAGATGGAGAGGTGCTAGTTTGCCTCCTGGGCACCGAGGTGCCTTCAACGTGGCACTGGACGCCAAACTGCTCAGGGTGCCTATCCCCCTCACTCTGACATCTCTCCAGTAATGCCTGTGTATATGTTTGTGCATTTTGTGGCTGTGTGATGTGTAAAATAAAATAAACAGAGTGAAAAAAATGAATTTACCCTTGAAGGACTACGTATGCTTTCTTTACTTCTGAATTTAAAGTTTAATGAAAGTGATAGAGAACATAATACTGTAAAGTGAAAAGAGTGAAGGTAACTCCTCAAACTGCATCCTTATCCCCCACCTGCCCACTCTATTCATCATTCATGTTATCCTCTGTACTACTCGGCGAGGTAATAGCTCTCTTACGCAGGTTCAACATGCAGCAGGCCTGAATGGATGGGAGGAGTACAGTCATAGTAGTGAGTCACAGTGCTGGGTGGTAGTGGGTCAGGTTGACGTATTTCTCCACCCCAGCTCGCTACTCATCAGTGCCCTTCAAGATCCAAGCCGGGATCATTAATACGCGGGGGGACGAATGGGCAGTCTATAACTCAGTGTTGAGATGCTTGTCATGGTTGCATACATGTACTGTCTGGAGGGGGACCCTGCCCTTTACCTGAAGTGAGTGTCAAATTACATCTGCTTTTGAAATCTAGAGGTACTTGTCTTTCACATCATGCTCACAAACAAACTGAAATAGTAAAGTGCTATATATGGTAAAATTACAAAATGTGTTGAATATTTCATCTATTGCAGTTTTTTTTTTACAGCTACTGAATTTCATTTTAATACCAGTGGTGGAGGAAGTACTTAAATGCTTTACTTAAGTAACAATGCCATAATGCAAAAAATACTCCATTACATTACTGATATGAATAATGTTAAGTCAAACATTCCAACTTCTACTTTAGTAAAGAGTAAAAAAGTATTATCTGCAAAAAATGTATTAAAAGTAAAAGTAACGGTCCCTTCTACAGTGCTAAAGAGGCGCTATGCAATTTTGGCAATTTCTTCGCTTTTTGCTCGCAGGTTTCTCTATAGAGCTCCCCCTACAGCTTCGGAATAGATATTTGGCAATGCTGGTGTAAAAACTCGTTGGCGACTCTCCGCCCTCCCATCTTCTCCCTCTGGTCGTGTGCATTTGTTTTCAAAGAAGCCGGCAAACGCACGGAGCCATGTCCACTGAGGTTTTTCTCGAACTTTTACCCTTCTCTCCCGGGTCCGTTACATTATTCTTTTTTCCTACAACGGCCTCAGAACGCTGTCGGAGCAGAAGCAACTTGCGTTCGCCAACATTAAGCTGACAAGAAACTCGGTGGCAGATAAAGTTTCTGATCAAAGATACTTACAAGTGCAACAGCAATAACGCCAGGTCAGGTTCGGTTTTTCTCAGTTCTCCCCATTCTGAAAACGCAGCTCCTATGTTTACTCGTGTCTGACTCCTCTCTCGGTCAGTCTGCAGTTTCCTCTTTCTCTGTTCCTCCGACAATGCTTTCCTAGTTTTCTGCTTCTTTTTTGCCAGCTTAGCCATGACGATAGTGTGAAAAACTCCATCACTACCTTGTTCTTATAGCTAGCCGGTTCCTGGATGGGGGCGTGTAGCCGCGTGTATATGTGCAGAGCCGTGAAGCGATTCTATGACTTATAAGTCACATAACCATTCCAATGACTCTGAAGCTGTTCAGTTAAGGTAAATTAAGCTAAAAAAAAAACTGCATAGTTCCTCTTTAAATTACAGAGCCTTCAAAGTCCCAACAGATTGGCAATGGCAATGTTGATCTTGGCCGTCCTCCACTTTCGTCCAGACGGAAATACTGTATCTCAGCAACCACTAGATTGATTGTTATGAATTTTGTGCAAACATTTCTGGTGCCAAGAAGATGAATCCTACTTTGGTGATCACCTGATTTTTCCTCTAGCATCATCAGCAGGTCAAAGTTCAAGATTAATTGGCACTAAATGTACAGACATTCAACACATCAGCATGGTAGCATTGTCATTGTGAATTTGTTAGCATCCTTCCATTAGCATTTAGGTCAAAGCACCACTATGCCGAAGTACTGCCTCACAGGGGAGCGTATCTATGCTCCCAGGGTCCTGTGTACCCCCTCAATAGGTTGAAAAATGCTCCGTGTCGTTCATTAAAATGACAGATTTCTCTGGGTTTAAACATTGTTGGAAACATTTGGGATAATGTAAGCAACTCAACAAAATATATGAAGTGTGAGTTGATTTTAGACATTTTAAAATGTAAATATTATATATTATATCTTTAAACATTAGTTGCATATTATTATTATTATTATTATTATTGAGGTTGAAGCAGCAATTTAATCTAGCTGGTTGAGGTGGCACTAATTTAACTACTTTCAGTTGGTTACTTTAAAGCTCCTGCACACCCATAGCCCACCCCCACAGGTATATTTTCACATATTTTGCCAGATTTGACCTTTTGTCAAGACTGTGTGGGTGTGTACTGACTGGACTCTGTTAATATATCTTTCACTCTCCTGTTAGTTTTGTTGCAGAACAACGTTCCACTTTATCATTCCTATTGGTATGTAGACTTGGGGGACCTTACATAAACCCCAGCATTGCACAACTCCTACCTGACCAGGTCTAATCAGCCAATAACTGCAAACACCTGAGTGGCCATGAAGGGTCATTAATCTATAATAATGCATCATATTATATATGTTGATCATATATTTTGTAAATAAAATCAAAGTCATTAGTAACTATAGCTAAAAAAAAACCTACTCTCAAATGTAGTAAGATTTACATTACATGTCATTTAGCTGACGCTTTTATCCAAAGCAACTTACAATTGTTATATGTATGTAACACGCCTCTGAAGCAACCAGGCGTTGAGTGTCTTGCTCAGGGACACATTGGTTGATGTATCACAGAGGGAACCGACCCCGGGTCTCCCACACCAAAGGCACGCGTCATATCCACTGCGCCATCATCACTCACAAGATGCTTTATTGTCCCAAAGAGGAACTATTGCTTGGCCAGTAGTGCTACATAGCTGCAATAAACTTACTTGAAGTAAAAGTGTAAAGAAGAATTACTTGAGTAAATCTACTTGGTTACTTTCTACCACTGTTTCATACATATCTCTCTGTCGAAATGATCACAAAAACACGGGTGACAAGGAAGCCCAGGCTGACAGTCTCACTGTTATAATCTGCTTTAAAATAGTAGATGCCCCACTGAGAAATTTCCCCTGCAAATGAGACTTACATTCTGATCTCCCAGCATGCAGTCTGGAAATACTGGCTTACACCTAAAAAAAACCCAATCTAGTGTTTGGGAAGATTATTTAGCAATTAACCAGCAGTTGCCATCTGGCTTGTAGTGTATGCTGCACCCTGTGTTCAAGCTGCTGTGTTCTGAGAACATATTCAGCTAATATGGTTGCAGGTTTTATCTAATACATCTTTTGTGAAATGGACCATTATGCTTATTAGTGCATTGCAGATTCACTGGCTAAGAAACTTATCCCAATCATTTTGCTGTAATTGAAGTACCTAAAAAAAGCATTCACCCCCCCCCCCCCTTGAGACTTTTAATTTAGTCAGTTTTACAATATTGAATCAAAGGGGATTTATTGTGTGTAGAGCAAACAAATCTTTAATGTCAAAGTGAAAACAGATCTCTACAAAGTGATCTAAATCAATTACAAATACAAAGTACTTGTGTAATAATTCCCTAGTGCATTTAGTAGGACATTACCGACTTTAGTTTTCCCCGGGAAGCAAACTCCGTTCTCTGGCTTGGAAGTCCTGTATGTTAACACCCACCCACCCAGCCACCCTTACCTCATCCCTTTGCGAAAAAGTGGAACGCTTACAAATTACAGTGCTTAACTTTTCGTAGCTTTTTGAACGAATGGTTCATGAGAACAGGCTGCTTTGTAGACCTAAACAAGAAAACTTACCAAGAAGAGTAAATACTTTTTATAGGCACAGTATCAACCATCTGCAGAGTACTGTCAGTAGACTAAATGTTGAGCACATCAATAAAAGTGTATAATATACTCTTTCATACAGTATGTGCATACACACTGTTAACCTCAGAGCCCTAAGACGTCGTCCACGACGTCACACGGCACCTCCGATTAATATTTAGATAATTTAATGAAAGTTTTATCGATCTTCTTACCGTTTTTTCCTGCGAAAAGCTAAGGAGCTAGCCATCACGGGGGTGTCTTTGGTGTCTTTGTAGCCTTTACAGAAGGTTTTATATCCAGCCTGGGACTCGTGCGTCTTTTCAGAGTTGTTCAGCAATAAATCCAAACGCTTACATCCAAGATTTATCCACTTGATGTCCATAATTTATAAATTTTTCGTCATTTTTGCCGCTAGCTCGATGCTAGCTGCCATTTTGAATATCCCATGATGCTTTGCAAGAATGTATTTACGTTTTTCAACCAATGGGAAGGCAGGTCCATCACACAAAGAGTATATAGCGGAAAAGAGAAATTAGATAACTACGGTCTATGGTTCTCTTAATACATCCATGGTCTATGGCTGTTCTACAGAGAAGAATGGCGTCACTGTTTAGATATTTGGGATACATTTGGGCCTTTTTTTTGAAGAAATGTAAATAGTTTGTCATTTATATGAGTTATAATGTTCATTATGTTTATTTTTGCACTGACTCCAAATATATAGGATAACGGTTTTAGACAACACAAATGCTTGTGTAGCATTGCTGTGTGTGTGATATCAATACATTTGACATTATTATTTTGACTATTGGCAAAAGCGTCTGGACTTTTTTTGAAAAAAATTATATATTTTGTCAACTGTATAAGTTATAATGTTTATTTCTTCACAGTTTGACACCCAAGACATATGGAAACTGATTTAGACAGGAGATTGGCTTAGCTTTTATTGTTCTGTGTGTGATATCAATAAATATCTGTGAGATTCATTTTCCGTTTTATTTATTTATTTATTTGTTTTTAAGGTCATACAACCTTTTTTTACATTTAATTGACCTCACTACAGCACAAATATTCCAATAGCCCCGTTTTTCCTGAAAAAAAATGATGTACATTGATTGACTATAGACAACAGGGTTGATGTTTTACAAGCTTTTTTAGAAAATAAAACCAGATGGACAAGGAATTGTAAAAATGGCCTCAGGTTTCTCAGCGTTAAAACAGTGGCCTTAAACAGTTGCTGAGAAAACACATGATGTAAATGCATAAAAGACGATCAAAGCGTATCAGTCATCATCTCGATATCATTTGAACCACTCAGATATCACAAAGGTATCTTTCCACACAATTTAACATGCTACCCACATCAGCTTGCGCTCAGTGCTCCATCACAAAGCCAGAACACATTAACATGTCTTCCCCCTCTTTCTTTTTACAGTAGCATAGTCGTTCTGCAGCACATCTGTCACATCACATTTTTCCCCTCTTCACTCATCTCTACATCTTATTTGTACATCATCCAGCTCCTCCTGTTCTACAGGGTGACTATGCAGTTTTTGCTCTCTCGTTGATATGCAAAGTTGTGCTCTCAGATGGAGAGGTGGGATAAGAGGATGCAGCGCAGCTCTGCGCACATAGACGTGACAAAGGAGTGCTGCCACCAGGAGTGCAACAAGAAACAATCTGTTTTCTGTGAGTGTGTTTGTTAATGTTTGTGTAAGAGCTTGTGCCATTTTGGGTTCCTGGCCTATTGCACTAAAAATATCACTCCATGAAGTTTAACTACTTGGTTAAATTTTTCCTACCTGCAGAAATGACGTAGAAGGTGCATTGTGTCTAACATAGAAGCATCACTTTGACTTTGGTCCATAGAAATGTAGGATTATCCCACCCATATTTGAACTCCTTCACTTGGGATAAGGACTCATTCCCTACCTGGAGTAGACACTCCACCGGTTTCCTGCTGAGAACCATGGCCTCAGATTTAGAGGTGCTGTTCCTCATCCCAGCCCTTTCACACTCGGCTGCAAGCCGATCCAGTGGTCCAATCAGGACCACATCATCTGCAGATGAAATGCAGAATTATGCACTTCCCATATGGTAACATACAGTATATAATAATATATCAGTCACAGGGGGCATTTTGTCTTTTAATTTTGCTACTTTAAGTAGCCGACATTAAGCTAATACTACTTCTGTACTTTTACTTTAGCAGGATTTTGAATGCAGGACCTTTACTCATATTTTTTACATTGTACCATTGGTACTTTTTGAGCAAAGGATCTAAGTAAAGTGAGTCCGGTAATTTGAATTATTAACATAATCTAACCTTGACCATACTGTGCCATGTACAGCTCAAAGGCTGTAAAAATAATGGACGAAGCTTCTAGGTCTGAAAAGTGAAGCCAATGCGGATGTGCCTTAAAGCTGCATTCTATCAAATTTCCAGCAGAGGGCGACTCCACTGGTTGCAAAAAAGAAGACAGCTTGCAAAAAGTCTGTTAGAAAATGACCCTACTTCTCACTTGATTTATTACCTCAATAAACATTTAAAACAAAAATAGATGATAAAGCAGGGGATGCTTTAGGACCTGTCAATAAGGAGAGAGGCTAGTCAATGCTAACCATGCTAACACTGTGGACATTAAAATAAATTAATAAATTAAACTCTGAACTTCTCACTTTGTGTTTACATTTCATCAAATTTTTTTTTTTTTTTTTTTTTTTTTTTTTTTTTTTTTTTTTTTTTTTTCTTTTTTTTTTTTTTTTTTTTTTTTTTTTTTTTTTTTTTTTTTTTTTTTTTTTTTTTTTTTTTTTTTTTTAAAAAAATTTTTTTTGCCCAAAAAATTTTTTTTTTTTTTGTAAAAAAGGCCAACCAAGGCTAGCTAGCATTAGCTGGTATCTTAAGGGAAAGTCTGCCAATTTTCAACCAGCTCTGTGTACAGCCGTACATGCAGATTAATTGTGCCATTACACGGAGGTCAGCGTTCACCCACTGGTAAATCTCCGCTGGATGACTTGTTTCAGACTTTCCCTCTTTAGCATTTAGCTTAGCGTAGCGCCATTGCAAACATAAACAACACTGGCCCAGCTCCACCCTCTCGTCCAAAAATGGTCCCATCCGGTTTGAAAAATCCAAGATGGCGTCGGCCAAATTGCTAAACTCGAGGCTTAAAAACACCAGTCCACAAATCAATGGGAGAATGAGAATTTTAAAAAGGTTGGCATTGGACATAAAAAAAACTAATCCAGGGTTTTGGAGAATCATCCTGGTTAATTATGACCTTGAACTAATAAATGAAACAATGAGTAAATTACATCTTACAAGCATCACTTAATAATGGGTCATAGAAGTGTGCAGGATTATGCAGTATAGCAGTGGTTCCCAACCTGGGGTCAGGGCACCCCTTAGGGGGGCGGCAAAGATCACAGGGGGAGCGCAAGTCTTTCTCTGGTTTGAGGTTGAGGTAAAAAAAAAAATTTTGATAATACACTAGAATATACAATGTATACAAAAGTCAGTATAAAAACTATATATTTTTGTTCTCGCTTAAAATTGTAGGTAGGCTACTTAGTAGGTCAAACCTCCGGGACCTCTTAACCTGGGGCCCTTGCTGTCATCAGGTCAGCTGCTAGCTGCTATCATCCTTGTCTTTCCTGCCATCACGGCATCACTATTTTATGAAAGAAACATGGCGGAGAAACTTAAAAGTGCTGATAACTGCTCTGTAGCTTTTCTTAGACATAAGTAGGGGGGGCGCCAAGGAAGAAAGTTTGGGAACCACTGCAGTATACTATGTGCCTGTATGTGGAAAAAAATGTTCTCCATCTGCTTATTGAGGTGTGCTGCTGCTGCTTCTGTGACAAAGTTTGCATGTTAGCAGCAACATAACATGTAAAAACGCATGAGACATACATGTGACACCAGAGAAGCAGCAGCAGGAGTATAGTGAGCTCTAGGATTGGCAGATGGGCATGAGCAATGCATGCCATGTCAAGACCACACAGTAGTCATGCAAAAAAATTACATTTATATGCTACTAATTTAGCAAATACATGCAGAGAGAACTGTAATGCCAAAGCAGCATAATAAAGAAGCATTTAATGAATGCTACAAACTCTCAGCTTGGCATGTAACAAAAACATGCTATCTTGTTTCTCTCACAATGTATGTGGCTAAACAAACTAATACTGAAAAAATGTATGTAGGGAGAGGTTTGCAATGGGAAGAAAACAATAAATAATTGTGATGGGTACCTACACTACTTGTCTTGGTACCGTCCTTCCCTATATTGCATATTAATTGTGGTCCACTGGTTAACATGTCACAGACTCAGCTTCATCATTCATCATGTTTTCCCAGTCCCAACTCTATCATTCTACACCTTCCCCTCTTTTTTTCATTTTGTACATCCTGTGTTCTTGTTCTCTTAAAGAATTACAGAGTCGGAGGTATGATGATCACATTCTTTACTGCGTGTGACACAAAGAGAAGACCTAAAAAGAGTGTTCTCTCTCTTTCCCTTCAGAATGGCTCTCTTCTATACAGCATCATCTAATACAGCAAAAGGACAACAGTTGCTGTCCTCATGATAGGAGAGTGATTGAGTTGTGCATTTTACAACATACATTTTCTGAGCTCTCTCCTGAATCACAAGTCATGTTAATGTACTTCACAATACCCGTTGATGTGTACCAGCTGCCCCCCTAGTACTAGTGTTTCTCCCTAACCATTTGTCAGGAAAACATGATCCTTTGATCATATTAGAATTTTGTCTCTCAATTGACTGTTAATACATATAACAAACCTCAGACTTCATCAAACTTAGTACATTAAATAATCTTAAATCAACAGTCTAAATGTTCATCATCCCACATTCCTTTATTCCTTTCCTCGCCTCCTCTCCTAATGTCTGAGTCCCCCCAATCTGAGATGCAAGTGGAGGAGGCGAGGAAGAGACATGAGGAGAGATGAGTCAAGGCAACAGGCATTTAACCAAGTGAGACATTCGTGCTTCAGATCCGTTAATTTAAGGCAACCTAAATTAAATATGACGTGTGGCACAGCTGCCATGGTTTGTATATTCCAGCTGTGTCTCACGCCAGGCCAGACCTTCCTCCACAGCGCTGCAAAGGAAGGTCTGGCTTGTCCACACAGCATTCCGTGATGGGAGAAAAACGTGCTCTGGTTTATTGGCATTTCCAAAAAAGGGATACTTCACCGATTAGCATTAAGCTTTGTATCAGTAGAAACCCGGTAGTATTTTCGAATGACCGTGCTTCCCTCCTTCATGTTGTAGGAAAAAAAGCGACCGATTCTACTCTTGCTCAAAAAGCCAGAGTCTTTTAAGAACCACCGGTCACTTCTCAAAGTTTCCCCTTTACTTATTGTGTTCGTTGAAAGGCAGACCAAGAAATGAATACTCAGGATTCGTTCAGTTAAACTATAACAATCTTTAGTAAAATGATATTGCAAACAGATCTTTCATATGCATATGGATCAGCCGCTCCTTCGAGACTTTCTCTCCCTAACCACCAACAAAGTCTTTCCGGGTCTGACACCGGACCTTCCTTTTCCCTATTCTTTTATTCATCTTCAGGTTCCTCCTTCCGCTATTGCGTGTGGGCCGCCAATTGGTTGGATATCACTCAGACTTTCTGTCTCCGAGAAGATAGAGAAGTTTGCGCGCTAGAGATTGTCTGTTCCTTTAAGAGATTTCATTAGGTGCATTCTGTTCCAATTGTTTATTAAACAAATGAGGAGCACTTTTGCTCCACTAAATTTGAACCCGTCTTATCTTACACATGCCAGACAGGAGGAGACAGCGAGGCCATCCCAGGCTACAGCACATTCTTATTCTAAACCCAATATATTTCTACACCCTCTTTTTCCACAGCAACACGCTGTGGAACATAATCCTAATATTGGCAAAACAAAATAATGGGATCCCTCTTTCGAGACCTACGTATGACTTACTGGCAATTTAGTAATCAATAATAAGCAATCAAAAGTTAACTGTGATAGTAGATATCATGACAGAGCGGTGTGGTGCGTGGGTCTTATATGTAGATTTTAGCTCCTAATGTAAGCTGCATAATCCATTGCTCTTTCTATGACTATACCAATGGTTACAATTATTTTTGTGGAAATCCCTAAACATTGTGTATCATGCAAACTTCAAACAAACATCTTTTGTAATTATTGTAATTACCCCCTTAGACTAGATTTCTCTATTGTGGGTCTGGAAAAAAGCCTCCGATGACGCAAAAATCATCATTAAGCGTCATCTGAGGCATTTTTACCCAGAGGCTATGGACTACAGCCAGCTAGTTCCACATGTTTTCAACCTGCCCATAGGGGGTGGGACTGTCACTATCTAATGCGAGACGAGTGTCAGCCATCTTGAAGCTAAGCTAAACAGGCTCTCTCTTTTCAGCAGCAAACTTTTACAACAATTATGTGCATTCAAACTACCGCACTATACTCGACACACTACGCGAGCTTCGCCTGCTACGGAGACCAGCACCTCAGCCTGCGCTGTCGCTTGATGCCGCTAGCCGGGTAAGGGGACATCGAAAGCGGTGTGTGTGAAAGCGGAAACCAAGGGCAGGAGTTCGAGCTAAGTGGAAAGCTAACGCTAGCCAGCCACCTGTCCCGTCCAGCCTGCTTGTAAGTGTCCGCTCATTAGACAAAAAACTGGACTACATCCACCTTCAACGAAACTCCCAAAGCGAGTTCAGAGACTGCTGTGTTTTTGTTGTTGTGGAAACATGGCTCAAAAGTAGTTTTAGTCGTGCAACAGAAAACTCAGATTGGACAGATAGTCTAGCTAGCTGTCTGGATTTACCCTGCAGAGATCTCGGGAACAGTTAACCATAGTCCTCATAAATTCACATGTTTTTATGAAAATTAAGTGATATCAAATGAAAAATGCCTTATGGAAACGTGTAAACTGAGACAAACTGAGGTTTAGGCAGCTGAGAGAGAGAGAGGAAGTGATTCGTTGCTGATTCGTGCTATTTTCGGGATTCTGATTGACTAACGTGGGCTTGAGCTTCTCGTTACACTGCCACCTACAGGTTTGGCGTGCTCTTGACTGCATTGATGGCATATGTACACGGGTACGTGTAAACAAACACTTTTCTGAAAACTGACAGCTGTGCACGATGTTATTTTTGAAAATAGAGAGGTTGAAATGTCAGATATGAAAATAGCCAGCCACGTGTAAACGTAGCATGAGTGTATGTCCCTTCCTGCCACTGCTTACCTCCTGCACACACCTGCCCCTCATCTTCCCCTCATTATGTATACCTGTTCACCTGTCCTTCCTCTTTGGCAGAGTATCCTTTGTGTTCTAAATTTAGCGTTCCAATCTGCCTGCCTCTCTGTTTTTGGCCCAGCCCGTAGCCGGGTAGTGTCTTTTGCCTGCTCTCTGGAATGGCTTGCCTCGCTGACATCCAACGTGTTGTAAGTAAGTTAACTTCCTTTCATCTTACCTGTCTAGGTACACCTAATGCAATCCAATACAAGTTCTACCATAAAGTCTACTTTTATGATGTCTATAATGTTGAGTTTCAACACCGTCATAGAGGTGTTAATTCAGTTCTAGGTTTTTTGCATTGAGGTCAAAAAAGGATTATAACAGAGCTTGGTTTTACTCATGCATTTAAAAACTAGAGAACCTAACCACTTAGCCGCCGGACTGAAGGTAAGGGATACGTCCTTCAGCACAATCCTCTTCAACAGTCTCTCGCTGAGCTGTTCCTCCGCAACCCCCTCCAGTTTGCTTCATTTCCGCTTTTGCAGACTCTCTGACACAGGTAGGCCACACCCAGCCCAGCGGCCAATAGAAATTTAACATGTGGATTATGACGTGACAAGTACATCACCACCTTTAACCAAAACCTTATGTTATTGATTTTTACACATTTCTGACAATGTCACCAAAAACTAAAAATTATAGATTTGATGGCAGAGCTTTTGTATTGGATTGCATAAGATTGTACATGTGTACCCATTAAAGTGACCACTGAGTAAATTGCCAATGGCTATGAATGTACTCGTTTTATCTATTGGGGTTACTTGTTGACACGACATGGCCTGCATCAGATGCCCAGACTGTAATTCATAACTCCAGCCATTTGCGTTGGATGCTTTTTCTCTGTCTCCTTTATTATCAGCAAAGCAGCCAATGTTCTTCTGAATATAGTTTGTGTACATCTTTGGCTTTTCTGACATGCAACCAGGTGTTTGCGTGTTCTGCCATCTCAGAGAACATGCTGGGCCAGTGCCCTTGGATTATCTAAAGCTTATTCTACAGAGGTGGATGATTATTTCCACTACTGTTCATCTCATTTCACAAGAAAAATGCCTGTCCTGTGGGCATTGTCTAAAATGATAGTATTGAAGGATATCTGCTCTGCACCCCATTTGACTCCACTGACATCTTTTGAGATTTGATCATCTCATCTCCACTGAATGGCCCCCAGTGGGGTCAGATACGTTTAACCCTTTTCTTCGTAGTCAGCCAGGCTCGTCAGGATGTGATTGAATATGGCATTGTTAAAGCACTCTGGGGAAATTTGTGCCTGGTGTCCTGAAACGTCCTAAAATGAACACAATGTCTTAAAAAAAGAAAGAGGGTTCTCTGTGTATCAAAAGAAAGAGGAATACATCTTTTACAACACTGTAATTTTCATAAGGGACATTTGTCTCCAACTCTGATCATTCAGGTCCAATTCCCACTCTCTGTTAAGCCATAAGGATTTTGTTATGGGTTGAAGTTATAGCTAAGGTCTTTCTAATTCGACAATGACATTATACTTTCCTTAAAGAGTAATACTGCAAGCAGGTTACTCTCCACTGCCTACTATATGACTATGAAAAAAGATGCAGGTTGTGGCCATGAAGAACAAAGCATGAACTATGTTTCTGGTTCAGTGAAGCCTTCGGTTCTTTCTAAAGCCATAGATTAAACATACAGGAAGCCTTCAGCTATGAATGAGGCCATGTAGTAGAATGTCAGCTAATTCATGGCTGCTGTAGGTTAGTTACACTGTTCCTCCTAAGTGCTAAGAGATATGAGGTCCAGCATGGGAAGCCTGTGGTCCCTCTGGAGGACTGGAGTGGCTCTTACACCACGATGACACTTCATGCCTTCATTGCATTGCTCTCCAGTGGCGGTTCATTCATTTCAAATGAGACAATGTGCCATCGCTGTATTCCATTACATAAGTTGTGTGCTCAAAGTCCGGGTTGGTGGGGAAACACTATGAAGGTAAATATGGTGCAAGATGTAAGAGCTTGTAGACTTGATGTGTGCACTTGCAGAATATGATGTGAGAACTTGTCGAGCAAAAATCTGAACTTGTATGTTAAAATATTCAGATCTTGTAGAAGAAAGGTAGTGTCTCCACTGATGACCGTCTGCGGCTGCAGGAACTGGAGCTCACCGCCTGCTTCCTATCCAGTGTTTCAGTTTGACTGTTGAAGAGTGTTTAGATGATTTAAAATGCCATTTATTTAGAAGCCGGCTGGCTAGTTTGATAACGCTTGCTTATTCCACCAAGCTTCCATGCTACACTAAATGAGCCGGACAATCCCTCATCTGGCGATAAAAACCCTGCTCGCCGTGCTCTGCTCGCTGAGAGCTCCACAGCCCAAGTCCACAGGTACAAATTTGTTTTGCACCAAATGTATCGCAAGAAGTCAACGCGCACAGATTCACCACTTTGGATGCAAGAGAGCACATATGTGAAGTTGCAGTGACCGATCCAAGAGGATGTAATCACACAGTTGTGGTTGTACTGGAAAATGGACTTAAAACTAAAATATATATGAGTAAGTTTGCAGCTGTCATTGTAAATATCAATCTACACATTAGTGAATTTCTTTTCTGTGACTTCACATTCAGAACATGCAGGTGTGTGAATATTTTCTGTCAGTGAAAATTTCAAGTTACAACTTTAGATTTTTGTTCCGCAAGTTCTCACATCATGTTCTACAAGTGCTCACATGAAGTCTATAAGCTCTTGCATTTTGCTATTTACCTTCATAAAACACACAACTCTCTCTTGAATCATCTTTTTCTGCACCTCGCACATTTTAGTTAATGAAATAAGTTCATTAATAGTTCACTGTAGGAGTGAGTTGATTTTAACTTCATACAGAGTGAAGAATTATTCTACTAATGGCAAATTTTATGTGTAATTGTTAGAGGTTTGATAAATAAAGGCCCAGAGCTATATGAGCTATGATTCTCCCACTTTAAACTTGTTAATCATCTTAGACATTGATTACAACTGAATTGTAAAAAGAAAATGACTTTAAATCATTTCCATGTTTCCTGTTTGGAAGTATTTATGGAAATAGGGTTTAATCTCAGTCATCACTGCACTTTGTTGAACTTCATACCAGTTGAAAAGAAGAAGCAAACTGGTTGCGTTTCCAAGTAACTCATGAAACGGCGTCTCTCTCTGTGCACCCTTCACACACACACACACACACACACACACACACACACACACACACACACACACACACACACACACACACACACTACACTACACACTGGCCAAACAGCTTTGTTACATGCAATTCCCTCTTCTTTCTTCTATTTAATCAAGGAAACATTAACAAAATGTAACCATATTAATGTTAGAACTTTCACAATAATAGAAGTAAAGTCAAGGACATGATGATTGATGAGGACATAATGACAGAGGAGCACTTACTGTAGCTGGCCTATATGAATACATTCATCTTTTCTTGAGATTATTTATGGATGTTGGTGTAGTCAAATTTTTGTTTTCCAGGTCGGGCAACCCTTTTTCTTCACCAAGATTGAAATGGACTTTGGCAGGCAATAAATAGTACACATATTAAATACAATTGTAATTTATAAGGATATGAGAGATGGTTGTTCTCTTCTGTTTAAGCTTTCAAAGAGGTACTTTGAAAGCAGCTGCGTGTATAATGCTGTCCTCCTAATAAATACATGAGCTTTATAAAAAATGAAGAGACTCGTAAAGGCACGAAACTGTGAAGTGCTCTTATGAAGAAACTTGAATATATAGAACCCCAGGCTTCATGTTACTTGAAGATTACTGAGGCATGAAAGCAACTTCAAGTGTGAGACCTGTAACGCCAACTCAGAAATTAATTTTGAATTTTATTTCTAGATCTTCCATATAGACCAGGCTGAAATATAACAGCACATCACAGATGCCCTGTCAGGTCAGCCACACAGAGGCAGTCAAAGCATTAAACGTTGTTCAAATAAACACCATCCACTGCACTATAAATGTTGATTTAAAAAAAAAATAATAATAATTTCATATTCCACCACAGTCATCACATCAAACGAGAGTCCGGGCAGCTGTTTGTACCTAAACTTTAACAGGTGCTGTAAACAGGAAACTGGAAAAAGCTGTGGCGTCATTCTGAGCCGTTTGAGTCAGAGGAGTGTGAAAGCAGAACGCCTCCTTTAAGTTGGAAACTGGAGTTAAATTGAGCTATTTGGAGGACGAGGTGTGCTGAGACATTTAGAAGGATTTGCCTCTCCCACAAGCATCCTATAAATGAGAAGAACATTAGCCTCGCATTTAACAACAATCCAGACCAAAAATAAGAGCTTAACTTGGCAGCAGAGAGCCACGGTGACACAACTGCAAACACCAAGGCTTCTTTAAATACAAAGATTATTTAAAGCCGGTGCTAGTTCGGGAAACCGTGCTGTGACACACACAGTTTGAAGAGGGAGACTTACTTACTTTTGTCGGTTGGTGTTCGTAAACGCAGTGTTCAAAGTTGTCTCCTTCTCCCCAGCTCAACAAGAGAGAGAGAGAGAGAGAGAGAGAGCTGTGAAAGAAGACAGGGGGCACCGAACAAAGCGGTGAATAAGAGGAATAAAACGTTATTTTCTGATTGTTTCACGGTGGTTTTGATCTAAAGCACAGCTAAACACACCTACACCTCAGTGTGTTTGCACATGCTTCAGTGTTTCCCCTGCTCCTAGTGCCTTGTATGCTGTGAGGAGTATCAGTATCAGACGCCATGACCCTGCGCATTGTTATTGGTGGGGCCAAAAGGCTCTTTGCTGACGCCCATAAACGTCCTGCACACAGACAAATGAGAAGAAAAGAGAAAATCCAGGCAGAGGACAGGGTCTCTGCAGATACAGATACCACCACACACTTCTGGTGGGTCATGAGTGATGATTGAGAGAAATTACATTTGTATTATACATGTATCTATACTCATTTTTCAAGAAAATACTGCATATTATACATTTTTAAAGGTCCAATGTGTAGGACTTTCTCCCATCTAGCTTTGAGATTATATATCGCAATCAACTCTCTCGCACCACGCAGTTCAAAGTACATATTACAGCTACGGTAGCCTTCACGCTTCAAAAAGCCGGTCTCTTGCTCTTTTCAATATCCTTTTTCTTTTTCTGGGCAAAGAAGAAGAAGACGACTCCTGTTCCTGAAATTTGGATTTTGAATACGTGTTGTCCTCCATGTTTCCTTCTTCAAACTTGCCGAGACCGGGAAACGCAAAAGGCGTAGCAGTATGTCCTGTGTGTCCCTTACCAGCTAACGTATTTCAAGATGGAGCATGAATTTGGAGCGTCCAGTTCATGCAAATGCAAATGTAAAATTTCAAGCCAAAAGGAATACTTGGAATTGATGGTGGTGGTAAATATTCATGAATAAGGACAAGTTTGTGAATGGGCAACACAGATTTTGATAATGAACAACTAAAAACATTACACACTGGACCTTAAAGCTTTTTTTTTTCTTCAGAAAATCACAAAACACTGATTGGCAATGGGAACATGAGGAGCATGTCTGTTTAATGCTAAGTGGGGCCTGCATGTGAATGAACGGAAGTGGTGACGGTTGTTTCTGAGACTGAATGGAAAAACATAAAGCAGGGATTGACCACTACACACCCTGCAACCACCTTTAATAATTTATCATATGGGACATAATGCACTCTGAATCAACTTTGCATTGACTCTGACATTATAAACATTTTTCCAAGAATGGCTATTTGCCAATCACAATACCTTTTATTATAAACTAATTCCACTTAATATGTCAAAAATTTCAAAAATGGATAAATTCATCCTAAAAACATTTGTTTAGACATGATTTGACCGATCCATAAGCCCCATTAACTGGCTTACTATGTCCTTGTTGTCATGTGTTCGATGATCTGTTTAACTTCAACAACTTACCTGATACATATGTACTTGTCAGTATTATATAGACTACATACATTAATTTTAGGACTACATGCCAACCTCGGAAAAGTAAACTTACCCAGGGCTCGAAATACCACATGCAACTTGATACAGAAAATATGTTGCAGGGCTGCCAACTCTCATGCATTGAAAAACACTTTTCACACTGTTCTGCCACACATCCATTTTCTCATATAGTGTAAAACTAATTTAGAACTGATAATGTTACAGCGCGAAAAGAAGACACAGTGCACACACACAGACAAGACAGATCAGCACATTCAACAGACATTCACTCCGGACCAAGTGGCAAACGTCCAGGCCTAAAAAAGTGAAGCCAATGCTGAAGTGCCTTAAACCTGCATTCTATTTCATTTCCAGCAGGGGGCAACTCCACTGGCTCCAAAAAGAAGTCTGTTTCTGTAGAAGTCTATGGGGAACTGACCCTACTTCTCACTTGATTGATTACCATAATGTCTGAACTATCCAAGGTAGACAGACCACGAGCTGTAAGATTGTAAAACGAATGTTCATCCTTCTGTAGAAGCCACAGGTCTGTATGAAATCAACCTTATTTTAAGAAAAACATCCTCCCAGCCCTTGTGTTTAACTGCTGGGGGCTGGCTGACTTAGGGATCATCAATGTATTACTGTTTAAATAACACAAAACCAATGTTTTTTCAATACCTTCATGCGGACTTGCCAATTTTAGTTAAAATTATGATTAAAGTTAGTAGCACACATTGTTTTGATCATGTGTTTTCATTTATATTACATAAATATTTTAATATAATAAATGGCTGTTTTTTTAATAATTACCATGTAATGTATCCCAGCGACTCTGAATATTTTTATGAAGAATTCATGATTTATTTTTCAAACGTAGTACAATAGTAGTCAAAAGTAGTTTCACTCTACATGTAATTCCAGTCGGATGTGGCCATGGCGAAAGTGCAGAGAACAAAGGACAAATACACCAAATGGTACAGTAAAAAAAAGTATTTCAAGCCCTGCTGACCTGAAACAGAAACTTTCACATAGCTTAGCTGTTTAAACCTATAAAATCAATGTTCATACCAGAAATACACTAGTCATCTATTAGGCTATCTGCTACACTCACTCAATTTTATTTGATTCAACCTGTTTTATGTGCTGTTGTTTTTTTAAATATTTTATTTCTCTTATTAGTTTCATTGACCCGTACCAAGGTTGTGAATTTTTTAAAGAACACACAGCTTGTGCCTGTGCCTTTTGGGCGTTCAAGTAGCCGGAACTGGGTGTCTGTGGAGACATTCCCGGGAAAAATCATTAGCGTAGTGAAGCATTTTCCATCACCCAGCAGCGGTTGGTCAGCCAGAGAGGCTAGGCGTAGCTAACACTACAGACTCGCTCTTGAACTCACTCCTTTTTCCAGGCCTCTGCTAGCGTTGCATGTAAACGGTAACAATGGCCGAACAATCAAAGAAAAGAGCAATGACTACAGAGGAGGAAACTTCATTGAAAAACACACCTGCAGTTATTGCTTATCGCCATAGGTGCTGCCAAAGAGAACGGAACTGAGATCTTAGAGATTGTAACTTTAACCTAACCTAAAATGATCAAACCTAATCTAGCCCAACATAAACCTTCCCTGACCTAATTCCTGACCTAACCTAACAGTAATCAAGTACTTTCCATGGTGTTAAGATCCATATAAAATACTGTAATTAAACCAGTGAATCGTGTTAACCTTTAAAGAAGCAGTATCAGGAGCTCTCTCTCCCCTTCCTGTCTCTATACCAATGTTAAACAGACACAATGTTGTTTCCACTTGTCAACTGGTGTTATTCTAATTCTATCAACACAGGATTATCGCCTTGGCTGCTTCACTGCTCTGTAGACATAAAACACACGTGCTCTATGTGATTTGGAAATGTCCACCAGCAAACCGACTGTACAGATAGTTTATAAACATGGTCTATATTTATGTTCTGTGGCTTTTATTGGAGACAGATTAAGACTCAATATGTCTTAAATGAGAAATAGATTAACCACATATGGTCCTTTGTTTTTTGCATTTACTGGCAATATTTGAAATAGCAGCAGGGAGGACAAAATAATACAGAAACAGACCAGTGGATTGTGTGTGTGTGTGTGTGTGTGTGTGTGTGTGTGTGTGTGTGTGTGTGTGTGTGTGTGTGTGTGTGTGTGTGTGTGTGTGTGTGTGTGCCTTGACCTTTTTTATCAGATTGACTATATGGTAGACTATATACATCATTTGCTTCTTTCTTAGGAGGAAACTGTGTAAATCTTGTATATTATTGCATGTTAATTCAGGCTGATCTTATGAACAGTTTGTACATCTAGCTACGAACTGTAATGCACTATAATGTGTATGTATTCCTGACATTTATCACTGTGCGCACCACATTGACTGCTGCTGTATAAAAGCGCGAAGATCTGAGGATGTCGGGGTGGATGGTTGGGTCATAAAACTCAGGGCTTTCATGCCAGGGAGTGGAGTTTGTGTCCAGGAAAGAGTTAAGGGACTAACACAAAGGACACGTATCCTCAAAACTGTGTGCACTGTTTTGCTGCAGTTTCTGGGTTGAACAACATTTTTCCTCAGAACGGTGTTCAAAAGTGTGCAACAGGCTTTGAGGTATGTTTTTTCTCGTTTCGTGGACGTGTCACAAGCTGTGTCAATTAATAATCAATTAATGTATCTTTAAAAGGCAATTTTGTGTTGCTTTGTGTAATTTGGGGGTATTTAATGCAAAATGTACTTATGGGTTTATTCAAGGATCCATTCTGGGTGTTTCTTTTTTCTATCTATTTCCTTCACTTATTCAATTCAATTCACTTCAATTTTATTTATAGTATCAAATCATATCAAGAGTTATCTCAAGACACTTTACAGATAGAGTAGGTCTAGACCACACTCTATAATTTATAAAGACCCACCAATTCCAGTAATTCCCCCAAGAGCAAGCATTTAGTGCGACAGCGGCGAGGAAAAACTTCCTTTTAGAGAAACCTGGGAGAGATCCAGGCTCGTGGTAGGCGGTGTCTGACGGGGCCGGTTGGGGGTGTGATGAACAGTGGCAATAATAGTCAAACTAAAGATAATGGAACAGTGACTAGAAATAGTAGTTGTAGTAGTTCATGACATAGCAGGGCACTGCAGGGCATTACAGGATGTAGCAAGGCACAGCAGAGCATAGCAGGGTGTAGCAGGGCATAGCAGGGCGTGCAGCAGGACCACGGCGACAGCTGCAACCATGATTTTAGTATCACCCTAACCCAAGGAAACATGCTGGGTGAAAAAAACATAAGGACTTCGTGGAATAAGCTCCCCAGAGCTATGTTGGTAACAAGCATTTCTGGGACATGGATGCACACAAATGGAAAGAGAGAGGAGAGAGAAGCTCAGTGTGTCAAAGGAAGTCCCCCGGTAGTCTAAAACTATAAACAGCATAATTAAGAGAGACAGGTTAAGGAGAGGTGCCTGGTCAGGCTAGAACTCTCCCCAACCGGATTGGGCTGTACTGGCCTGCCCCCCTCTACTTTTATTATATTATTGATTATTGTGTGATATATTTCATGTTCCTGGTCTGATGGTCTAATTTTCTTTAACTGTTGCTGTAATTATATTGTTGTCCGAGTCTAAAGGCTTTATCTAGTCTGTAACATAGCCTAACTAAAACTAAACAAAAGATGACTTACTACCATCTTTTCCTGTTTGTAGCCAAAACATTGTCCTAATTTGTGATTAGAATTAGTATTTGCATCAGTCTGCTTCAGTCATATCTTGCCACAGTTGTGTGGTGACCTGGATATCATTGTGTTTGTGGTATTTGGTTCACTCCCCATGGTGGTGGTCTGAGGGGGGGCATGGCCTGGGCTGTACGCCAGCTGGACCATCAACTCTCCTGGGTTGGAAGGGAAAGGTTGGCTGAGGGAGAGACACAATGTGTGTGTGTGTGTGTGTGTGTGTGTGTGTGTGTGTGTGTGTGTGTGTGTGTGTGTGAGAGCGAGGTGGGGGGGGAAGGCCAGCAGACATCCCTAATTGATCCCCTCCAACCCAGTGCCCACTTTACCCCAGTCATGTGCGTGGCAGACCCAGAGGACAGAATGGGACGTCTGTATTCATGAAAGCGATCAAATATAGCCCGTGTTATGAAGTAACAGATAATGTAGAGCGAGCAGGTCATTATTGCGAATTAAACCCAGACACCCTGAACAGGTTTATTTCACACTAAAGACCTGCTCGCTCTTATCCCGCTTATTACAGAGCAAAAATTTGACAAAAAAATATGAATCTGATTTTTTTTTTTTCTATGATCACAACTGCATCCATGGCAACAGTCTATTATTCATAGCAGCGGTCCGCTATTCAGAAATTGCACACTATAGAATGTTGTAATTTACCAATCAGAATTAAGGATTTAACAAAGCCGTGTAATAATTAAATGTAACGAGTAAGTAAGTAAGTTTCCAGAATGGTGGTGGAGCTGATAATTTGGGTACATGACAAAGTATTCCAGTCATGTAATAAACCAGTAAGACTTGAAGTCAATATGGGATGCTCAATGCCCTGCTGGGATGTAACCTGAGCTATTGCTGTTCAGTCCCAGGTGCAGGTTATGGCTGGTATGGTGAAGTCATTATGGTATCCAAGGTAATGCATAGTATCATCAACTCAACAATTGCACAATTGTCTCAGCCCCAGTGAGATTCAAAGGTTGTATTTGTCACATGTTCATGTAATAAAAATGTCAAAACAAGGCAGAGACAGTGCTCCTTTTCTATAAAGGAAGGACTCATTTTACACCAAGCTTTGTGTGAGTCTAGATTCTTACACAGAGGTTTTAGATCATGTGTGGCAGCCATTAGTGGTACTAAACGAAAAGACAGGCTTAAAATGACTTTACGGAAATATAAAAAAAGTCCAAAACAAGCTCCTAGAAAAAACAAATGCAGGAAAAAGGTAAAATGTGCACTGTACACGATAATGCTCAAAATTGTCCAAGCATCAGACAGCTTTGCTCTCCCTCAGTCTCTCAGCCGCACCCTGCTCTGTTGCCTCTGTTCCTGAAGCTGCGACTCGCCCCAACTTCCCTATCACAGCTCTCATGGGTCTGCACTCTGTGGCGCCTCAGGGGAACACGAAAACATCCGCCAGCACCACAAAAACAATCAAGACTCTCCAACGCAGGCACTCTCTTTCTACTTCTCAGTCTCAGTGGGGTTAGTCTATATTTGACAACCTTTAATTTCTGGGATTGTTCTGGTACCACCTGAAATTCCATAGGATGTCCCTCATTTTGGGCTGATGTCCATCACCTTCCTCTTTCTTTGTGCTGTAATTTTAAACTCTGGCAAATTTCTGAGGACTATGGTTAACTGCTCCTCAGATCTCTGCAGGGTAAATCCAGACAGCTAGCTAGACTATCTGTCCAATCTCAGTTTTCTGTTGCACAACTAACAACTTTTGAACGTACACACATTCCACCAAAACAAGTTCTTTCCCGAGGCTATTTTGCAGCAGCAACGTGGCTCCATCTGACGCTTAGCACCGCCCAAGATGATTGGGATCGGTTGATAGAAATGCCAATAAACCAGAGCACGTTTTTCTCCCATACAGGACTAGCCAGACCCTCCTCCGCAGTGCTGTGGAAGAAGGTCTGGTCCCACCACAGGACTACATGCTTGCGTTCCTGCTGGAGAAGATATTGAGCCATTTTCGTCGTCTTGTGTTTGGTTTCTTCTTCTACTGTCTGTATACAGCGCGCAAGCTTTTTTTAAGCTGAAAGTGAATTTCTGTAGCAGAAACTGCACCACCTATAGGCCTGGAATATGAAGTAGCGTGTTGAGTCATTTACAAATGGATCAGTTTGGACGCAAATATTCTTGAAACAATGCCAGGGAAGACGGGGGAAGATGGTTTTGGTACGTGTGGCCATGGCCTGAGTTGACAGGAACAATCCTTTGAGACCATTTGCTGGTTTTTGAAACTCTAGTGTCAAAAATGAACAGTTTTTGGGATGGAAACACATATTCAAGCAGTTTTGGGTAATAGTAGCCTCCCTCCCATTGCTGTTTAATCTGTACACAGACCCACGTCCATTCTCTGAATCAGCAACATACGCATTCACATTTCCTTGCAATCCTTCTGTTGCATTCTCGTTTACAGTACAATGTATTCCTTTAGTTAACGCTTTTATTCAAAGCAACGTACAATAGATGCATTCAACCATGTGGATACCAACCCGAACACTGCAAGAATCATGCAAGTACATCAGCTTCAGTAAATATGCTGAACTGTTTCAAGTACTGCATTTAGTGCTGCGGTGTAGCAGGGAGGAGTAGGGAATGGTGGACCCAAAATGCAGAGGCAAGGCAGCTAGGCAGACAAAAGGTTAGAGGTAGAGGATATATTAAACAAGGAGTCCAAACAACAAAAAGGGAGTCCAAAAAAAAATCCAGCAGGTAAAAACAAAAGAGTAAAAAGAAGCAGGCAAAAACTAATGTCCTAAAGGAAGCAACAAAAGAACTGAATAACAAAAACAAAGGAAAACCAGAAACAGAAACTACTGACCAAAACTCACGGCCGAGAAGACAGGACTGAACACGGTTGGGAAACACACAAAACAATCTGACACTGGACAAGGGGAACGCCAAGACTAAATACAGAGGGTAATGAGATAACACAAGACAGGTGACACAAGGGCTGGGAAACAGGTGAAACACATTAGGCTGGGCAGAGCAATCAAAAAAGGCGGGAAAACACAAGACAGGAAGTAAAATAGACAAGACAAGACAGAAAACCAGAGACTTCAAAATAAAACAGGAAACTGAGCAAAATACAACACAGTAAACAGACTACCAAAATAAGACAAAACACCAAAACCATAACATTTAGAAACAATATGATATAGAAAAAGACTTGACACACTGATTCATTAATTTCATTAACAAATTGCCACATTTTTAACAAAATCACAAATAGTTCTCCAAAACGTCGTGATGATGTTGGTGGTATAGTAAATGTCTCCCCTGTTAAAAGAAATGGCAGTCCAGCTTGCTAAGTTGTAAAATATCACTGATTTCCCTGTTGTCCTCCACAGTAATTGCAATGGACTGCAGAAGGAATGCAAAAAAGGTAATGGCGCATGAGACTTTAGCAACAGGTATTAAATGCTTAAAACATGACTCAAGTGATTCATCAATAATCAAAATGGTTGCTTATTAGTGTTTTGTCCATCATCGAGATACAAGAAACGGAAAGACTGAAAGATATGACACCAGTTGATTTTCATTATTACCACATATATTAAAGTCAGTGGCCATGGTCAATTGTTAACGAGTCACAGCTGGCTCATTATCATTACATCACCAGGGAGATGCAAAAACCTCATTGTAGCTGAGTGTGCTGGAGTCTGGAGTAGATCACAGAACACGATGAAAGCTGGATTTGAATATACTATTTGCACTTCGCACAGCTCTTTTAAAAGCACAGTGCTCGGTGTGACTGGGAGCTGTGAGACATGGCTGGTCTCCAATCACAACAGTGGCCTAAATGGCTATTGAGCATCAGGAGAAGTGCCTTCAGCTGCACGTGTAGCCCGTGATGTCTCCGTCTGAGATGCTGACATGCTGGAGCTTGACATGCCAGACTCTGCTGGCTGTGTCTTGTAGAAGAGACAACATGAAAGGCCTCACATGCTTTGTGAGATAGAGGAGAGAGAGAGAGAGAGAGAGAGAGAGAGAGAGAGATTACAGTTTTTTTCAATTGCTTAAGCACAATTTTGAAAACAGGGACAGTCTTTTTCAAAACACTACACACAATTAGCACAACCACACACACAATTAGCAGAACACCTCAGACCCTTTGCAAAATGAAACACTCTTGCAAAAACTATACACTAATTTATAAAAAAACATTTTGTTACCACGTTTCATTTGACTTAATTAAGTTTTAACCAGATACACACTGCTGTTGCTAACCTAAAACACTTTTAGCAATTCTACTTCTCAGTAATTAGAGTAGACTGAGAAATTTACAATAAGTTCACCAAACACTACACAAGACCAATGCTGCAGACTGAGGAAAATATCATTTATTTCTCCCCATATACCCAAATCAGTCAACATGTCAACGTGGAGAATCACAAGTTTTCATGCTACTACAGTAGTGTGCATAACACTGTTAGCTCAGCAAACAACAGACAAACATAAAATGCGGTATCCAGTACAGGTTACAATCACAGAAAAAACAACAACAAACAAAAAATGATCTGACAAAGTACAGAAAATACTAGACATTATCTCTTCGCCTAGCTGGATCTGGCCAGAGAATGTCATCAACATCACAGGTAATATCCTCATTGGCAAGACAACCGCCTTGAATGTTGAATCCATCCTTGCGCAGCTGCGGCGTTGACTTGGTCACCGGCGTCCTCCATGGCCTCAATGAGGGGTACCTGAGCCTGGGGCTTCAATGAGGGGTACCTGAACCTGGGGCCTCAATGAGGGGTACCTGAGCCTGGGGCCGCAGATCGTAAACCCTCGCGTGAATATGGGCCCCCTTCCTCGTCGTTCTCGACCCTCAATCCTCAAATGTCCCAGGGAGGGGTATCAAAAGTGCTGATATGGTGCATACAATGAGCAGCTGATTACTGTAACTGTAGACAGACTTTCTTTTACCTGTTTCCTTGTCAAAATGTCCTTGTGACAGATGCCGCTGTATATCTGCTAAGATGAGGAGAAGATGAGGGAGGCTGAACTCTTAGTCCAGCCTCCCTTAGCATCAATCCGTGGTTCACAACATGGTCCACTAGTGTTGCGCGACTTTCATTTGAGAAATTTGGTCCTCTTCTTCTTTGAGCATATTCTTCAGGTCTTTCTCTCCCTCTCCCTCTTCCTCTACCTCCACCTTGGCCTCTACCTCTGGCTGGGCCTTTTCCTCTTCCTCTACCTCCTTCTCCTCCTCTGTGGATTCCCCCTCTCACTTTCAGTCTTCTTCTTCTGACTCCTTCCATTTTGGTTGAGGGCAGTTGAACTTACCTGCTGTATTTTATAGTGCTTAAACCTGATTGGTGTCTACAATTAAGCAATCATGTGTTTGCATACCTGGTGGCTGTGTTTAACCAATTGGTTCATGGGTGTGTTCATTTGAAAGCCTTTGCTTTGAAATTGCAAGGAAATGACATCATGATACATTTACATTTTTCATACAAGTGTGTGTGATGTTTTGCAAAAAGTGTGAAGCTGACAATGTGCTTACAGTTGTGCAAATCTAGGCCAGTGTTTTGCTCCTTGAGTGTAAGGTTTTGCTAATTGTGGGAAAGTTTTAATTTTAGTGTGTAAGCAGTTGTAAAAAACTGCAAGGTATCCCCGGAAAAGAGAGGCAGTGTGTGACAGAGAGTGAGAGCAGATAGTTTTTACCTGGATGGTTGCCTCAAAATGCTACTTTATATTAACATCTCCATCAGGCATTATGAAAAAGAAAAGGGCATAAATAGAATGCCTCTTAAGTTTCCCACATTGGTTTACAGAATGAAAAGTACAAAAGTTTGGACTGGCAGAATGTTTCATGATTCAGAATTCTCTGTTTGCTTTTTCAATCCTTCATTCTCTTTTTGTTCATTTTTCTATCTTTAAAATTAGCTTGCAAAATAGCAAAGACTTGGCTGATTGACAGAATGAGTAAAACATGATACATCACCATGTGGAGACATTTTTAAACTAGACTATTGACTCTGTGAGGCTGTAGTTGCGCAGTGTGATGCTTTGAGCCAAATGGTAACATCAGCCAAATGGTAACATCAGCATGCTCCAATGTTCACAATGGCAATGCAATAAAATTTATGTTTAAAAGATTTGTTTGACCTGATGATGGTGCTACATCCAAAATGAGGGGATCTCCAAAGTTATTGCAATTCATCCTGAGGGGAAAATGAATGTCTGCGCCAACCTTCATGGCGACCTATTTAAAATCACAAAGCCCTTATTGGTGGCGCTAGAGGAAACGTCAGGGGATAATTACCAAAGTCACTAGGGTACATGTACCAAATTTTACAGCATTCCATCAAATAGTTGTTGATATATATATATAACTGATATTTAGCGGCGAAGGCCCTATTGAAACTGAAGGAATTCTTCTTTCTTCCGACAAATGAATTGCCTTTTTGAGGGACTTAACACTCAAAAACTCACCAAAATTGGCGGTTGCATCAAGCCTGGTGAAAACTTACATATTTTAAGGGTTTCGGGAATAGGCGCACAAAAATGGCTCGCTAGCGCCCCCTACAAAATAAAACAAATGGAGCCCCTGCAGTACGTCTAACGTAGACTAACAAAACGTGGTACACATATGTAGCATGTCAAGACGTACAAAAAAGCTCATTGGAGCCATACCCCCCCAAAAACAAACCATAAAAAAAAAAAAAAATTTTTTTTTTTTTGCCTTTTCATTGTGTTATTTTAAATTTTGAACTCCTCCTAGAGATTTCATCCGATCAACTTCAAATTTGGTCTGTGCCATAAGACCTTAAAGATGAAAAGTTATTGAATTAATAAGAATTGTAATAGCGCAAAAAATGCGCAAGTTATAGAGGACCAACTTACTGTAGGAGGCCATCGAAACAGGAAGTGGGTGTAACTTGAGTATACATTGACTAATTGGCTCGAAACTTTTCAGGATTCATAAGAGTCCAACCCTGAGGACATCTACAGGCTGATATTGAGTCAAAGTCATAGCGCCCCCTAGTGGCAACAGGAAGTAGACCTAAAAGTCAAGGTGCTATACTTTAACGATCTTTTCCTAGAGATTTCATCCGATCAACTTCAAATTCGTTTTGTGCCATCTCAAGACCTTTACGATGAAAAGTTATTAAAAGCTTGAATTTTCGTCCAACGGTGTGGGCGTGGCGTGGTGGCCATTTTGAGCATTTATCAATGAACAAAGAAGTTGTTGTAACTTGAGTGTACGTTCTCCAATTTCTCACCATTGACAAGAGTCCAGGCCTGAGGACATTTATAAACAAAAATTTACTTTTGGTTATAGTGCCTCCTGGTGGCAACAGGAAATCAGCCTTATATGACAAACATCATCCGATTTACATGAAACTTATAATGTGTGGTCCACATGTGATACTGAGCCACCCCCTATACTTTAACCACGCACATGTACTCAGATCACCTTTATGACTTTTGCACCGTTTAAGGTTGACTATTGTGTAAGGTATCATTGAACTCAGCAGAGAGGTCCTATTTCATTGGTCATGGTTTTTCCCGCCCCCTATGCTTTAGTTATGCCCCTTTTTTTATAACTAATGAGCCGTTTGATGTACGCTATTGTGTGAAGTATCATTGAACTCAGCAGAGACTTCCATTTTCATTGGTCATGGTTTGGCCAGCCCCCTATGCTTTAGCCCGCTTTCACAGCTAATGAACTGTATGACGTAGAGTCTTGTGTGAGGTATCATTGAACTCAGCAGAGAGTTCCCTTTTCATTGTTGATGATTTGCAGTGTCCGAGTGCTGCCCGTCCAACGCTACTTGCAGCTTTAATTCAGTTTAGACCAATGTTTCTCAAATGGGTGTACTAGTACCCCTAGGGGTACTTAGGAGTACTGCAGGGGGTACAGATTTATTGAATGCATAATTACTAAAATAATTATACTATAATAAAGAATACATTTAGTGATGGATTCTAACCATTTTAAATAGCACTAAGTGTTTCTCAGTTACAAAGTTGTTGTTTTTTCTTTGTTTTTTCTACAAAAAAAATGTTTTGCGCTGTTAAGGGGGTACTTGGCTGAGAAAATATTTCTTTTATTATTGAAAAAAGTTTGAGAAGTACTGGTTTATTCCAAAGTGGTAGACCGACAATGGGCACTTTTTATATTTTTATTTTTATAAAAAAAGAAACACATCAAAAACATCTATAAGCCTTTCAGATTTTGTTGTTGTTTTTCTCCAGTTTAATGTAAAAACAATATTTTGTCAAGCCACTGAGAAGAAGTAGATTTCCAACAAGTCAAATTACATCAAATGTCTGTAGCGGAGCGCTTCCAGGACTCAAAAAGCTAGCTTGAGGTGCTCCTTGGATGGGACAAACACAACGCAGAAACCAATAAGGAAACTCCAAGGCACTCTCCCCCAGAATGATACAAAGCCTCTAGCATGTCAAATTACATGACATGCTACAGTATAAGTGATGTAAAAACTAAACTAAGTTTTTCTTTCGTAAAATGGCACACATTTTGTGCAACATCAACCATTGCAATAAGTGCAAAATGCTTTAAAGAATAATTTTTAGACATTATCTACAGTTGTTGAGAAGATGAAAATAAATTACTGACGTTGCAAGACGAGTTGTATCATCCGTCACATTTGTCATTATTTTGCCAGCTGAGAACATTTGGGTATAAACAAGAACAGAAAATGATGAGAACAACACTAGCATGTGAAACAGAATGACCTCAAATAACTTCAGATGGATTTATTCGTCATACTGCTGGAGGCTGTTGCTGGGCCTCCTCCTCGGGGGTCCTAGACTTAGAATTGGCTCTGAGGCATAATACTCTATGAGCAAGGCAGACTGAGTCAGTTGAATTTTAAACTGTCCTTGACTGAATCACTGTGAAGATGAATCATGCTGAATTAAGACAAGTTATTTGTTTAGTGATCACAGTGCATGCCAACTCTTTTTTAATGTGACACTATAGCAATCTGAACACCACTATTTCAGTCATACATAGTGAACATTTTACAAAATGGATTTGAACATATGGAATGCAGGCAGTGATCTGATGATGCACAGTGCTGGAGGATCCCTCTCGTCTTATTGCGCAGGATGATACCGCAGCTCCGCTACGGCTTCACACTCCAACCCACCTTAAAACGGTTCCCAATGGTGCTGCGTTCAGGCCCTACGTGAAAATTGGGAAAATGCAAAGACCTTTTCATGACACAGAAGTCAGAAACTTGCAGTTTTGGAACCCATATCGATCCCAATTCCTCCGACCCACACTAAATGTTGTGTCATGCATAAACACCTACAGTCGAGCAATGGTAGTATTACTGTCTTTTAAACAAGCAAGAGGTAGCCTATTTTCATTGCATTTACAGGATAACCACCTGTTGGATTTTACCATCTGTGGTTGGCACTGTGCCATTGTGAACGCATAGCTATACTACAAACAATGAACTCATTTATTAAAATCCGGGCCTGTCTTTGTAGCCTACTGTAAGTAGGACGTTTCAGTCTTACCCAATCCTCATAGGCTACTAATAGTTACTTTTAAAAGTTACAGTTACCACAACAGGTTTTATACTATAGGGCCTAATGATACTATTTTTGCCTTCTGTTTTATTTTTGTTTTGACTGCAGCTTGCTGTATCCTAATGTGTTCTAACTTTACTATAAAAACGGTTAGCAAGTAGGCCTATTTAAAAAAAATAAAGTTACCCTATATCATGATATTATTGCTATCATTGTAAATGTAAGTGCGTTTAGGGTGAAAATGCCAATAATTAAAAAGCTGGCCCTCTTTCTAGCCGCCATGAGCACACTGAGGTGGTTTCCTTTAACCAAAGTCTAAAATCTCCGTGTATTTCCATATTCGTTGAACGCAACACTCCAGCTGGGAAACCGACAGCGCAGGTGACCAATCAGCGGCCGGGACTTCTTCCCACGCACCTCAGTGAAACCAGTGCGGAGGCGGGGCCGCGGTTATTTAGGAGCTCGCGCCTGGTTTCACTGCGTCGTGTGCTCTCGTCCCATTGGCGCAGGTGATCCGTCTCAGGATGCGAGAGGAGAGCGGAGGAGAGGGGAAGAGAGAGGGGAATGCGCCGATGGAAAAGTGTCCAGGGCTCGGTTAACAAGAAAACAGGATACCGGCCCGCGTCAGTTCGTTCTTGGGACATTCGGCGATGAGAGATTCACCGAAAGGGGCACTTTGAGATATGATGAGGTTTATTTCTGGTCGGCAATAGTACTATGATTTGGTATGTGGCCACTTTGATAGCAAGTGTATTCAGCACCCGAGGAACGGCCGCTCAAGGTGAGTCGAAGTGCAGTATCTGCATACACCGGCGCCTATTGTTCAAGTTTTAACTTACCTTTTTTTTCCTTTAAAAAGCAACCTTTTCCCCGCTTGTCTGTAAGCTAACTTTGGATATGTCGCTTGTATGTTAAACACGTCATAGCCTACTTTACGCAATGAAGTTCATACGTGTGTTCATCACCGCACCTGAGAGGAGCCCGGTGGCTAATGATGAGGGAAACGGACCAAGTTAACCGTTACATGAATAGTAACGGAGCTTAATTCCCACGGAGGATAAGCAACTCTTTGGGTTAAACCTGTTTTTAAAAGCGGACAACCTGCTAATTCCCACTGTAATACATCATGGGCGTGCGTGTTAAATGGCACTATCGGAGTTGTGACGTTTTGGGCTGGTTTTGCAGTCTGTTTGGGTTGACATTTCTCCCAAAATGTGTGAGTTTGGATCTCCATGACATATCCACTGGACTGTAGCAGCCGGCTACACTGAGCTGCACACTGGCTGCTAGCGTTTCGTGAGATGTGAAGGCAAATGTGATTAGCGTAGTGCACTGGTGTAGATGTCATTAAAATGCTATGAGTGGATTAACCTCTTCCTGGCGAGCTGTTTGTGCTAACTGTGAGTCAGCCCGCCTCTGTCCGTTAGAGGGAGCGCTTTCTGAGCCAGCACCGCGTCAGGGTGAATCTCAACAGTCCCCAGCACTCCCAGGCTGCTTCTCACTCAGCTATGTGGGATTTAACTTTGATAACATGTGTGATGACTTCATGGGAGCCTTAAACTATTTTCTACAATTCTAAATGTGCTTTTCTTGTAAGAAAGAGCCATCGGTCTTGTTTGACAAAAATGGCTCCATGGGTTAGAGATCCACCTTGCAGCTGACCCCTGACCTCCTGTAGAGGGCTGAAAGAGATGGGTTATTGTTGTGTCTAAAAGCCACACTGATGGGGGGGGGTCACCTCAGTTTCACCTTTCACGATATTATAAAGAGGGCTGCAACTAATGATCATTTCCACTATCATCATCAAATAATCTGCTGATTATTGTCTATTGTTTGGACTACAACATGTCAGAAAATAATGTAAAAATAAAAAAATGCCGATAACAATTTCCCAAAGCTCAAATTGAAATATTCACATTGCTTCTTTTGTCCAAAACAGAAAGGTTCAGAATACTATGATAGAATACTAAAAAAAACAGGAACTATTCACATTTCAGAAGCTGAAACCAGTGTATTTTGATGATTTGTGCTTTAAAAACGTTAACATTTTGATGATCGATAATCTATATATTAATTACAGCTCTAATACAGCTCTAATTATAAATTGCATCATCCTCTAGTAGGCGGACCGGCGTATCATTTGGCGGTCCGACACTGTGCATTGTGTGCATGTGAGCTTGTCTCTCATCGATGACGACAGGGACACGTGGTGAGGGAGTAAAGCTGTAGCAGCATCACACCATACTTTTTATAAAAAGGAATCCCTGCTACTTTTGCCCCCCTCCTTCCTTCCCTCCCTGCCACTCATCTTTAGAGGAGAGATGGAGAAAATTGGGACAGCGTCTGTGCTTCAGCATCACTGATTAGATGATTAAGAAAGGAGCGCATTATGATACGAACAAGCTTTCCTTCACTGCGTGTTAAACTTTTGACACCAAATCTTGCAGGTTTGTGTATGTTTATTTTTGTTGACATCCTTCTGGGATGCTACATGGGCTCGGCTGGCTGCACGGCACCCCGTAAGGCCTAAGTAATGTCCTGCCTAAAGAGGATACACTTAAGCATCGTCTGCCAAAAGAGGGAGACTTAGGGAGATGTTTTTAAGCGGCTTCCCTTGTCTCTTCCACGGTTGGGAGAGCCGGCAACTTGGCATAAATGAGCACTAACTTCTGAGAAAATGCAACTGTGACCGGACTTGTTTTGTAAAGACTGTCCCTTCAGTCAGTGTAACTGGTCATGCATATGGTCCTTGTCCCGTGCTTTAACACATGGACAGAGCCCTCAGTACTCTGCAGCGTCCGTGCTGTGCACACACAGACACACACAAACAAAAGCGAACACACTAGCCGTCAGAAGCTGCGCAGGGCAGCATCCTTCTGGCCGAGTGCTGCTGTCTCCAGCTGGCAGCTGGCAAATGCCTCGACTTTTGCCAGTGATAACCCTGGACCTGAGCCAGACTGTCTCTCTTTCTCTCTTTCTCTCTGTTCTCCCCTCCTCTCTGGTTTCCGCTCTTCCTCACCTGGTTTCATCTCTCCCTCCGTCCCTCCCTCCCTCCCTACTCTCACTTTTCCTGTCTGACTCAGGTCCTCGTCGCCATCCCATCCTCTTCCCGTCTCTCTTCTCTCCTGCATGCTCCGCCCTGTCGTCTTCCTCTTCCGTACACTCGGATGAACTTGTTTCCCTCCAGGTTTCAAGTGGCCTCTCTCAGCATGGCAGTGTAGCCGAGGGAAGGGAACATGGTGGGTTGTGTTAATGGAGGCTCAGGGCGCGCTCCACAGCAACCGTCTGCTGCCATTCGCACACACACGCACTTGTTACCCAATACACATACACACACGCAGAACATACACACACATGTCAACACGCAAGCATCCCCTGGGGGAGCAGTGTGTCTTTAACCAGGATCTGAACATATGCCCACTAACAGGCTGTCTGCCCTGGACTAAGTTGGACTAATTATGATTAAGCTGTGAGATAAATGCCACTTGGTTGCTCGATAAATACATATGCCACAACATGCCAAGAGGGCTGGGGACCGATGGGGATAGAGGAGGAGGGGGTGATGCATACCTGCCAACATTTAAGTTTCAAAATCCGGTGTTAAATATGTAAGTAAATAATTAACCAGATGTATAATTGTTATTTGTCTGTGTTGTGGCAAAACCTCAATCTATCACAGAAACACTGCAGTTTAGCAGTGGTACAAAACAAATACATTTTTATCAATTTATCATATCAATAATTAAATCCATTAGCTGTTAAGAAATTGTTGTCCCAATCTGTAGACTATAAGCCAGGACTGCATGATTAATCTAATCGCAATCGCGATGTCACTCATAACTACAGTATAACCGCAAAAATTGTGCGATTTAATTAAACAAAAAGGTGTGCTGTTTGCATGACACTGTGCGCTGCAGTCTCCACGTTGGGCGGGAACCACCCTTCACTTTACCGACAGTATTAACAACAGATGAAGCCACCGTGTCTTGAGAAGCTTGTTGTTAAAGCTGTAGTGTGTAGTTTCTGTCGCCCCCATGAGGAATTCTAAGTAATGACAACAACACGATCGCGCACACCAATCAGGAGTCTGTGTTTAGGCAGCAGCGCGCGTGTCGTGTATGGTCACGTAGAGTATCAGAAGTGAAGAGGGTTTCAGAGCATGCAGACTTTAAGCAGAGGTTGTACAAATTATATTTTGTAATTTAATCACTAGAGAATTTGTATTTTTCTTATTTATTCTATGTATTTCATTTGTACTGTTGAGCAAAGAAAAAATATCTATTTAGAAAATATTAGTTATTTATTTAATTTTGTAATATTGCAAATTTTTTGGGTATGTATTTCTTCTTATGCTCGTTTAACTTTGTATGTTCAAGTAGAGGAATACTCACATTTTTTTGTATTTTGTGCATTTTCCTTGATAATCAAGCATGTATACTATTATATTAGCCTAGAAATCTAGGCGCACCCTAGTCGCAGCAAATTTATTTTGCAGCCAGGGTCAGTCTAGGCACTCTCCGTTGGCTTGCGAGCTGGAAAAACCAAATTTTGGTCAGGCCAATCACATCGTGTATAGAGTCGGTGGGCGGGCTTATGGCTGCTGCTGCTGCTGGGAACAGCGGTCTTCTGGAAGACTTTGAGTTAAGCTTTTCTTTGAGAAAAGAACAAAGAACGGCACAGAAATCATTCTTAAAAAAGGAAGATGTGTTCGGAGTTTTGCCGACCGGATACGGCAAAAGTTTAATCTATCAACAAGCTCTGCTACCTTCTTCGTTGCTCTGGTTGGTTGTAGCGCTATCATATTGCATGCAGAGGGAATTTGAAAGACAACCGTTTATCCCGCCCCTCGGATTGAGCCCTGTCAATGGTGTTCCCAGACCCAACATCTGGATGTGGGTCTGGCTTGTCAGGCTACCATTATATCGCAATCGCAGTATTGTAGGGCTGCAGCTATCGATTATTTTAGTAATCGAATATTCTACCGATTATTCCATCGATTAATCGAGTAATCGGATAAGAAATACTTAGTAAGAAATACTTAGTAAACAGCAATAGTAAATATTTATTATTGCTGTTTACTAAAAAAAAGGAAACCTGTCGCTTGTATATATACAAAAGACTTGTTTCCTTCTTTAGAAAAAGCAAAAAATGTTATTGCCAAATTCCAAGACCCTTAAAAAGAAATACATTACAATAGTACATTTTTGGTGGCCCAAATGTTAATATTTTTCACCCAATTCCCCTTCTTGCCTCTGGCTCTTTGCACTGGATATGCAAAAGAGCTGTTCACTGACCAGAGGGTTTACAGCAGGGCTACTCAACTACACTGTTCTGGGGGACACATTTTCAGAAGCCTAATACACAGTGAGGAGCATAGCTATATCTATGGTGAGGAGAAAGAATAAAGAATGCATGATGACGTCATTCACGTGCATATTAAGTAGCCATGCTGGGGAGGGAGGACGGGTTTGTCTCCGGCAGCAGCTACATTTCCAAAGATTAGAAGCAAACTAATAAAAAGTTACACTACAAACCGACAGCTTTGCGCTTGCCGTATAAAACATTGCTATTAGCAGAGTAGCATGTTGTAGGCTAGTTGTGTAAAACATCGCTATTAGCAAAATAGCATGCTGCAGGCTAGTTGTGTAAACAGCGCGGTGGACGAGAGCAGCAGACGTTAGCTACCTTGTGTCGGGTTGGCTCCGTGGAATGGATGAGTACACTGGAGGTTTGTTACAGAGGTGATGTAGCAGCATGTTTGCAGCTTAAAATGATCCCAAACTTTCTGTCGTTTTCTCTCGCCTGTCTCTCCCTTTTAGACCCTCGCTATTTTCGTCTTCCTTCATTTGTAATATGGGCCGTCAGTCTTGTGTCCGCAGAAGCGCAAACCTCTTGTGCGCTAGTAATAATCCTCCGTGCGGAAACACAGTGAGCCGTACAACCTTAATTACATTGATTTAACGAAGCTTCGAGGCAAAGAATTTTGCTTCGAGGATTTTTTGTAATCGAATTATTCGAGTTATTCGAAGAATCGTTGCAGCCCTACAGTATTGTAAATCGCAATATGACTTTTTCTCCAAATTGTGCAGCCCTACTACAAACAATGTATACTATTCATGTAAGGTAGTATGGTAACCATGGTAACCCATATGTGAATCAGCAGGTGTGTGCAGGGATTTTCCCTGATAAACTGGGTGAAGTTAACCCATTATTGCGTTGGCGCTATGTTTTATCCCAATTATTTTTCAGTGCGATTACTTGGTGAACTCTTTGTGACACCAGAGAGATAAATACACCCATCACCAGAGAGATAAATACACCCATAATGCACAGTAAAGTGCTGCATGACTTGCTGTCAGTCTCCAGAATTTGATTTGATGTGGGTCCATGTAAAGCTGATTATTTAGGATGACAAACATTAACCGTCAAAAACTATAATTTGGGTTAGGACCTGTTGGTCTGTATGAAAACGGCACCTTAGGAACATGTCTCTTAACCTGCAAAAATAGTTGTATGTAATGTCTTTTGTGGCTCTGGAGCCTACAAAGACCTGCAGGATGCTGCTATCTACCCTCTCTAATCTCAGCAGCAATTTGATAACAAGATTAGTTTATCATAAACAATGTTGGCCCAATAGAAGTTAGTTAGCACTAGTTAAAATTAGCTTCAACCATAATGAACTCAGGCTGCACCGGCATATAACTGAGCCGCCCTCTCTCTCCATTGCCGCTGCCTCGGTTGAAGTTGTGCTTATATTGGGAACACTGGAAGGGGTGCTAACCTCTCGCTGTCGGCGCACCTTTAAATCTATCCATCCACTCTCTCTAGGAATTGGGTTTAGTTGGATTACATTTACACCTGACTCTGAAACACATCTGTGTTCTGCACTTTAGACTTACATTTTGTAAAGCTGCAACAATTACAATTGATTATTTTGATTAGTTGATGGATGGAATATAAATAAGCAACTATTTTGATAATCCATTCATCATTTCGAGTTATTTTTCTTAGGAAAAATGCCAAATTCTCTTGTTCCAGTTTCTTACATGGGGATATTGTTCTGGTTTTTCTATGATAGTAAACTGAACAATCTTTTGTTTTGGACTTTTTGAAGACATCAGAAGATGGCACCTTTGACTTTGGGAAAAATCAACTATTTTCTGACATTAAGAAACCAAGTGATTAATTGAGCGCTGGTGCCTAATTCATTTTATTCCCTGAAATGTCCCTGCTATCCCTGTTTTTTGATGATCCCTACAGTATGATCACTTAATGAGTGTTCTAACAGTAAGTGGGTGGCTGCTTGGCAAAAACAAAGCTGCTGACCAAGAAAAGGCTTGTTCACAGCATGGATTAAAATCCTGTGGGTGTTGTTGAGCATTTTCTCACTGAAGGACTCTTCTTCGTTGTGTTGAGTGTTCTGTGTGGCTTAGGGCTCACGATACATTGTTTTAGCATCACCATTGCGATGTGCGCATGTGCAGTAGTCACATTGCACGACGTGTAATGTAAATGCTACAGCACAATTTTTTTGCTGCTTGTAACAAAAGGAAAACTTGCACTGTTCTCATTACACGTCTAATGTTACCGGCCGACCCTTTCCCTTTAAGACAGGCGGCCACGGGTTTGCTGTGGGAAGTGAGGCTCTCCCTCGTGTGTGTAGAAAAGCACTGTAAGTAGTAAAGCCACAGTAGTCAGTGTTTAGTGTTTGCTGCAAAGAAGAAAAAAAAGCACGTTTAATGCATCGTTATTACGATGTCTCCCAACTATTCTTGCAGTTGCCAGACTGAAAGCTAGTTACCAGCTAAAGCTAATTGAGTTAGCCTAAATAAACCAGGGGTCTGTCCCAACAGACGGTTTGAAGCTGGAAACATAAGACTAATCTACAAGAGAAGTCTGTGTCTGATATAACACAGTTCACTCTGATTCAAGGGTTCTTGGATACATGGAGTTTGTTGCTAGTGTGTGACATGTAGGCTCTGCATGCACAGCCAATCACGATCAACGTTGATCAATATAATCAAACAACCAAAGCCGGCCCCGCTAGTCGACCACAACCTGAAAATGAGCGAGGAACAGGAGGGGAGCAACATCAGGGAGCCCCCTTATTTTAGGGGAAGCCCCATGCATGCAGTATTAATATCCTTGACTTCAGAATGGAATGATAGTAGAGTATTATATAAATACAATGGTGTGAGTCAACCAGTGTATTTAACTACCAAATGTACCCCTCCAAAAACATGTGAGATGAATGCTCACAGTGCTCACTTGCTTTTGTGTTTGGTGCGTTGAAACCAATTGTATAGCACAAAAGTTCAAGAAAGGATGGTTCACATAAAAAAACTTTGTTTAATTATTATTGCACACCCCTACAAAATCACCCCATTAATTTGAGAATAATGAATTATTTCCAAATAGAGCTATTCAAGTAATCCGAATTCCAGCATTTCCTTTCATATTTCAATATATATCGCAGATTCTTTTTTTTATTGCAATGTCAGTTTTTTCCAATATAGTGCAGCCTTAGTGTGGCTTTAGACACATTAGGTTTTTATTAGGAATGCTCCAATCTGGCCTTTTAATTTATCTGATACCGATCACTGCTGTTCATGTCTAAATGACTCAACATATTTTAACATATAACTTGTCAGCATCTCACCAGTTCACTTATATGTTTGCCAATCTTCCAACCTGGACTTTGCCAGTGGACTTGAGGCCCTGTTGGATGAGGCTGCATCTTATCTGCATAACCCCCTCCAGTCTATTTTTATGCTTTCAGGACTTCAAAAGGCTCATTTCCTTTCTGTACTGTACATGTTCTTTAAAGTGTGTGTGTGTGTGTGTGTGTGTGTGTGTGTGTGTGTGTGTGTGTGTGTGTGTGTGTGTGTGTGTGTGTGTGTGTGTGTGTGTGTGTGTGTGTGTGTGTGTGTGTGTGTGTGTGTGTGTGTGTGTGTGTTCCTTGGCGCAGGTTTTCAGCTTGGTACACACCTCTATTTTTGTGTCCGACTTTAAGTTGCCCCCCCCTGTTTGAGATTGTCTTAGCCGCTGTGTGGCCTTATGGGGCCTTAAGTGGCCAAAGTATCGCCATACCACGGTCTTATTAGCTTGTTAATCTATTTATTAACAGCTGTTTAGTTGTTGTGATTACTGGGCTGACACTAAAAGGTTTCTGCAGAGGGAGCACTTCTCTCCCCTCTATCCTTGATACCAACAAAAATAGCATGTGGTGTGTTTAGCTAAGTAATCAACTGGGCTGGCCAGTAGGGCTGCAACTAACAATTATTGTCATTATCAATTTATTTTGACAATATTTATAATCTATAAAATGGCCGAAAATAATGAAAAATGTCCATTCCTTTTTTTTTCCTTTTAATTTGACAGGACAGCTAGGTGAGAAAGGGGAGAAGACATGCAGGAAATCGTCACAGGTCAGATTGGACCTCTGTGTCGAGGCATAAACCTCTCAGTATATGTGCGCCTGCTCTACCCACTGAACCAACCCGGCCACGAAAAATGTCCATTCCAGTTTTGTAGAGCCCAAGGTGATGTCCAACCAACTGTCCAAAACCCAAAGATATTCAGAGATTGCCTGAGAATGTATAGAAAATACTCCCATTGGAGAGGTTGAGAATCTGTTTTACTTGGTATCCATGGATCATGTACAGCTGTGCGGTATAATCTGCTGTGGACGGTTGGTGCTCCATGTACAGAAGCCTTCACCCCCACTGAGCCTAATGAAAGTAGCACCCCTGTTGCCTTGGGCAAATGGCACACTTCATAAAAGTCACCAACCTTTAGATGGCAATCAACCTGGTATTTGGGCCAAGGAGCAGTGACTGGCAGCTGATGTCAGACCCCCCAGCTCCCAGCAGCCTCTATTTTGGTTTAGTGAACTAATCTGCTGGGGCTATTCTTAATATCACTGTATATTATTAAGTAGTAAAATTAAGAGACGAGAAAGTATCAATAATTGGCAACTGTTTGTGTTTGTTGGCAGTGCAACATATTCATTCTCTTCTATATAATTTCACAACAATGTGTTGTGCACATTTAGCTTTTATTTTCATTTTCATACAATGTTATTTAATTTATTCCACAGGAAACCCATATTTGTTAAGCTCTAAGCGGCTCCCAATAGCCAAGCGTAGGCTGCTATGGTTTGAGTTGTGTTTCTAAGAGAGAGAGTGGAATATGCATACTGGCGGTGTCAAAAATTGATTTTTAAATTGTATATAGATTCTAAATTGAAACATTTTCAGTACTCTTTTTATTTATTTTTATTTTTTTTGTGTGTGTTTTACCACTGCCATGCCTCTTTAGGAGACTAGCAGCAGGTCCTGAGTATATTGATTCCAGTCAGAGAAGTGGAAGCGAACACAGATTAGCTTTCGCCCCATAGTCACCAAAGTTAATATTGGACCCATTTATCACAAGGCCCACATCTCCAAAACATTCTCACAGTAAAATGGCATTTTAATGGATAAGCGAGAGTTAACTTACGTTCACGAAAGCCACAAATAACTTATTTTTGTAATGCTAAATATGGCAGGAGAGCGAAGCCATTGATAACTGCGTAGCTTAGCTATGGTAACTGGCTCTAACAGGACTGAATAGCGTGTAAACAACTGTGGGATTAGTGGGAAAGATGCTAAAAAATGAGAGAGCTGTGAGCACTTTAGCGAACTAGTGAAAGTTTAAATCTGTATAGCGGGTAATTAGCTGCTGTAATTAGGAATATAACAAAATTAACTGAGCTAGAGCTGCACGGCTCTGGCAGCAACAGGAGCACCGGTAAAACGCGGAAATGAGACATTGAAATAAGACGTTGACCGCAGCACGTCTGCATGTATCGTCTGATTGGCATTTTTAAAATAACTGATCCGATTATTTAGAACACATATCAGGCGATTATGAGTGGTGACCGATCAATTGGAGCACCTTTATTACTAAGACTTAACCGCTGTTGATTTTAAAATTCATTCCCTAAGTAGCTTTAATAAGCTTGGAATTTTTTTTTTAGCTCAGGAAATGTAAACACAACAGCTGATTTTGCTTCAGGCTTTCAGTTTCTAGGTGCATTTCGATTTGTCTGCATCATCACTCAGTGTCCTGGGGTGGTCACTTAATTCCATGCGGGGGAGGACGGTGTTGCTTATCTAGTATTGCATTGCTGTGTAACTTCAATTATATATCTCTCCTTAAAAGAGCAGGGAGCTAGCAGAGAAGAATGTCTGGGTCTGCTGGTGTAGTTCAACATGGATAAAGACAATATCTCACTCGTTGTCTCTTGGCTCACATAAAGACAGCTGTTTTATCCAAAACGTTCTCCCTCCTGACTCCCTCACAGCTACGTCTCACATCTGTGATGTCTAAAATAGATTGTGGTAGTTAGAGATAAGTGTGTGCATGGTATACTGATCACGATAAAGTATTTGATTTGGAGCAGCTCTCGAAGCAAAGCACTTCAGGAAGGTATTGTTCTTTGGTATTTGTTCTGAATATACTGTACCAGTGTCGTTTTAGCTGACTCATCTTAAAGCTGTCCAGCTAGTAATTGCTGTAGCCCTTCTGCTGCAGTCAGGATACACAGAATGGGCACATCATCAAAACATTGCCTAGTTGCATTGGCGACTCGTAGTGCCGCTGTGGAGTTTACATTGGGGAGAATCACGTTAGGACTGGGCAATATATCGATATTGATATATGAGGCTAGATATTGTCTTAAAATTTGGATATCGCAATATGACACAAGTGTTTTCTTTTTCTGGTTTTAAAGGCTGAGTTACCGTACAGTAAAGTGATGTCATTTTCTGAACTTACCAGACTGTTCTAGCTGTTCTATTATTTGCCTTTACCCACTTAGTCATTATATCCACATTACTGATGATTATTTGTCACAAATCTAATTGTGTAAGCTATTTTGTGAAAGCACTAATAGTCAACCCTACAACCTTGCCGCAATATCGAGAATGATGTATTTGGTCAAAAATATCGGGATATTTGATTTTTATTTTCATATAGCCCATCCCTACCTCACGTCAAAGCAAAGATAATTCATTTTTAGTGCACATATTTCTCTTAAGGGGTTTATTTAGTCAACCATTTAAACAGGGGCACATGCATTGTCCAACTGTAATTTTAAAAATTCCAGTCAGCAGAAGAGAAACAATAGTAAGAGTCTACAGCCGTGCTAGGGGCTCTGAACGTAAGTGTAGCCACCCAAACATGTAAATGAGGCAACCTGAATACTTTTTTAATGCCGTAAATTGATAAATCCTACTTCAACTTAAGTGTTCCATTATGTGTGATGCTGATAGAGCTAAGCTTCACAAATGGGAAATACATTTTTCTCATGTGGAAACAAAATCACAGTTTCGCCCCGGCGCGTTGCACAGAGCAGATTGACCCGGCAACAGACAGGAGGGGGAAGCCCCGCAAAGCCCATTTCTCACCAACGGTCAACAAGCAAAGGACAACTCTGACTACAGGCTCAAAGTCAACCATCGTTACATCAATTCAATTTCAATTTTATTTATGGTGTCAAATCATAACCGAAGTTATCTCAGGACACATTACCGATATAATTTGCAGAGACCCAACAAGTCCCCCAAAGGTGTGACTGTATCAATTTAGAGAATTCCCATAATTGAAGCCCCCACCCTCCTCTCACCACCCCTTTAATTATGTCTAGTCTGTCTCCTATAATGAGCCTGATTTTAGTGCAGGTTCTGAATAGAACGTTTCTGAAATGTATGATTGATACCCATACAATAATCATATGGAGGATTTCAGTACAGCAGTGTGTTTCTTTTTGGTTTCCTGCTACCATGCATCTTGGTTTCTGTCCTGTTCTGTATACTTTCTCTGAATACTGCACTTCATGCTCCCTCCCCTCTCCTCCTGCCATTCTGAGCTGGCTGGCTTCCTGTCTCATTTTACAGCCTGGCCTACTGATGCAGCACAGTCAGCTTCCTCCACGCCGACTTCTCGAGACCCATTAAACATTTATTGGATAGGGCCATAAGATACCTCACCATAGCCTCAGCTCTGCTACACTAAATTCAGCCCAAGATCTGAGCCTAACCCTGATGCTGTAATCCAACAGGCAAATTCTATAGGCATGGCTGCGTATTGGCCCCTTTGAGAGATGCAGTAGAAGATATGTAATAGACAAACTGATTGATTGGTAATGTTGGTGTGGCACAGCATATGACACATGATCCCCTGGCTGCTGTGTGGCAGCAGTGTTGGAGTACATGGATTGATACAACTTGCAGCGAATACCACAGACAAATGACTGTTGTGGTTAGCAGTAATTAGGGCCAAAATATTAAGAGCAGATAATGACTACCAGGATGTTTCCTTTTACATTTATCTGTGCTTTCAGACGAGTTGTAAGAGAACACAAAAAAAGCAAATCCAACTACCAATGTGCTTGGTCTTATAAAGAGCAAAGTAAATGCTGTAGTTCATTGGCACGAACGACACGGCTATATGTGGAAAATAATGGTTTGCGGCCCTGTGCCCATGGCAGTATCCATGACTCTCCATCACCCCTAAAGGGTGAGGCAGATGTATCAGCCTGCTGGTTCCAAGGTGTCAAGTAACAACTTACTTGGCATATTGCTGACATGAACTGTTTGTAATTTTTCCATCAAAAGGTCAGATCACTCTTGTCCAAGAAACAAGGCAGACACACGAGGTAAACATGAAGAGCTCTGGTAATTCACTAAAATATAGTAAACGTCACAGAGCTGCTTGGGGCGAACTTATGTAAAGGAACAGTGTGTGGTTTCATATGTCAATGATCGAGGAAGCTCGTGGAAAACGGTTAGCTTTCCAGAAAGAAGTAGAGGAACATAGTCTGTGTTCAGAGCAGGTAGAGTGCGCTGTGGACATGAGGTGAGCAGGGAATAGCTGTCATGTCTAAATAGAGACATATTAGGGGAGCTGGCATTTTGTCTCCTCTACCTCCAGCTAAAATGTGCTTACTGTGAAAATTGGATGACAGCATTTTGCAAACAATACAGGATTTGTCCTACATATCTGCCATGAATCCTATGTTTTGATCTCATCAGAGTATGCTCTTCAGTATCTTTTACAGTTGTCATGTATGAACTTTTTTTCTCATATAATGAGGCATCCATTCATATTTGTATGAGTAAAACTGCAGGACTCTGTCAGTTCTTCACTATGTAGGTTCCTGTGCTGTGGTTTTCTGGTGTCCCCTCATCTACTGTGACCTGATGACATGGCCTTGTCCGAGCTATGGACAGCCACACATCCTGCCTAATAAGCAGCTGTGCACACGGGAGCATCCCTCAAACAGCCAGAGGCTTCACTGTAAAAACGAAAATGTTGTGAAAACTCAAAATTTCAAGGCAACTTACTGCACTAGATTTTTGAGTTTTGAGGCCAACTCAAACTCCTACGTTTTGAAAATAGTTCAGCCAACTAATAATGTTTTGTTCAAATAATTAACTTTCATATGCTGTGCCAACTAATAATGTTTTGTTTAAATAATTTATCTTTCATAGATGTAAAAACTTAAAATCTTAAGTTTCACATACTAAATAATTCAAAAAACAGTCATGTCAACTAATTATCTTTTGTTCAGATAATTAACTTTTGTGTGTAAAAACTAAGTTTTGACTTCTAAAAAAGCCCCCGTGCAAAATAGGGGCCCATCTAAAGCTGCTGATCTTGCATCACTTGACATAAAAGGGCCACTAGTGAAGTGACGCGCCGCAGAATACTGGCTGAAGGAAGCCTATTACTGCTCAAAGTCTAACACTGCAAATCTCCAGCTCTTCTTATCAAACGTAACAGTCACTTACCTCATGGTTACAAATGTAAACCAGCACAACAATGACAATTACCAGGCAACAAAACATTACATTCTAAGCAGACACGTTTAATAAACGGAATTCATAAAGTTACATTTGTATTTCGAACAAACTGCAAACTTTTCAGCAAAGTTTGACACAACCATTTACTGCCTTGCATCATGGGAATTGACCAGCCAATGAACCACCTGACTGCAGTACGCAAATCAGAGTTCAAAGCATAGAGCAGGCCGAAAAGGTAGGCAACTGAAAACCCCTGCAGAACTGCCCAGGAAACCCTGTTTTAGCGTGGAGCATGAAAAGAGTAATTGACCTGGCCTCAATTTGAGTCTAACTACAATTTCAAAGTGGCGCCACCATACATTTTGAAGTGAGACCAACTTATCACAATAAACTTAATACAGTGAGTTGAAGTAACTACTTTAACAAAGTTTATAATGCAATTATGTGTTTTTTGTTCTGTTTAATTGAAAATCAAAGTAAGATGAGCAATTTCAAGTTCTCGTTTTTACAGTGTTTAAGATGGCCGCCGGCTCCTGAGCCTTTAACTTTGTGAAATCTGGATTGGACATTTGTTTATTGATTGTGGTTGGCAAACACAAGTCAGGTCTGTGGAAACAGATGGTGACTAATCGGAGTGACGGCTCATATAACTAGAGAGATTTATTTCAAAACAAGTGTTCCCTCTGGTGTCTGCCAGATGTCAACTTCACACCGCACAGGCTGAATGTCCTGGATTGTTTAGACGTGTCTTTTGAAGTGTTGCTGCTAAATTTGTAGGTTCAAGGGCAGAAGTGTTGACATGTTTGCAGCTGTACATGACCTGTGCCTGTTGAGAGAAACACTGTAATTCATGTAATTTGGCATCATGGCATGGCCCGCTGGTGCTGCAGAAAACACACACTAATGATTTCTTCCAGAATGCGGCTCGGGGTCAGCAAAAACAGCAACTACTTGTAGTCCACAAAGACCGGAAACCCATCCCTCGTTGAAAACCGAAATGAATGTTGGGATACGGGTGCTGCCAAGTTCATATAAGTTACCAACCAATGCATCCTCGGTAAAATGGGCATGTCAAGAACATTTCCGGGAATCTTAACTGTTGTTGGTGAAATGCAAACTTGTGTATTGGGACAGTACTTTGGCAACACGAGATGACGTTTCACAGGGACACAAGAACACAAGTCTATAGAAGAACACAGATTGAGAAACGCCAAATGAGTACTGCTTCAGGTCTGACCTGTAACCCTAGTCCAACACTAATACCCCTTTCACACTAATGGCACACTGATAATCAGGGTTATACCCAGGTTGACTGTGTGTTTGAATAAGGGTAACCCTCCTCGATCTACTCGGCTTCGCAACCCAGGTCGCCAGGTGGGTTTGATCAGGGTAGGACTAGGGTCGATTTCAATGTGAATTGCGCACGACCTGGGTCGCTACCAACCGGGGCGGGACAAAGTATGTGATTGGTGGGAAAAGAGAGTGGGGCAGTCCGCAGCACATTTTAATAAAACGACAACAACACAGATTTAGTCTCACTGTGCTTTATGCCTGGTTTACACAAGCAGCTTCAACAACAGCAGTACAGAGTGCATGTTGCAGAGCGCTATGCAGAGCGGTAGCAGAGTTTTACAGGCAAAACCGCCTGTAAAAACCCATCGTTAGAACGTCAACATATGAAAATAAGTTTAGTTAAATTCTCTCAGCACTGCCGCTCTCACTCGAGACACACACACGTCTGCAGACTGCAGTTCAGTGTGGCTGCTGGGGAGCGCAAAGCAAATCTCTCTCCTTTTTCTCTCTCTTTTTTAAAAATGAGTCGTGAAGCCAACAGCAAAGCCCAACTTTACTTTTAATGAAGTCAAACAAAGAGAAATGTTCTCCCCTCGTCTTAAAATAGTCAAAAATCGATTCTAGAGTAACCCACTTCCTTGTCCAGCTGCTGCAGAGGAGGAGAAATCAGTCTGCACAAAATCATCTGTTAGTGTTTGATAGTTATTTATGGTTTAGAACGTAATCACTGCGAAACAATCATGAAGTAAACTTTATTTCTCTCTCTCTCTACTGTACAATGTCAATTTCAAGTAGCTACAAAACATTAGTTCTGCTGGACTGGAGTATGTGATAAGTTAGCTGTTCACTGAATGTGACATGTTGAGCCCCGCCCGTTTCTAGCACTTAAGGTAATTGTTATGCATTGCTCCCTGGTTGTGACCCAGGTGATCTCTGAATTGTCATGACTAGGGATATACCCCTGTCGTCTGGCATGGTTTGAATTTCCAAAGGAAGAGTTGAACAGAGATTAGATTGACTTTAGAGATTAGCCTGTAATTTTCAGGGAGAAAAAGTTTGGCTTGTAAAAAGCCAGACATCAAAGACTCATTCATAATAGAGAGAAAGCTGGCAGCATATAATGTCTGAGCAATATGGAGCATAGTGCAAACACAGGGGTTGGGGCGTTTACAGCAAAGAGGTACAACGTCCAATATATATTATTTAGAGTAATCAGGGTGAAGTGTGACATTAAATATGAACTGAAGTAACTGATGGGGTATTACAGACCAATGGAAAGCTAACACTATTTCTTATGGTCATAAATCATAAAGGAGAAAAGTCAGAAATGTATTCAAAATGTCACACAAGGAGCCAGGGAGACAGAAGCAGCCGGATTATACAGTTTCAGTAGATGGTCAACTTGTTTATTTTGTAGACAGAAAGGTTGCATAGCAACAATCCCTAAAAGTGACAGCTGATCCATCCATACAACTCAAACAATGTTCACTGTAGAAGACATTTTGTCGTGGATCAGCCCGTCACCTTTGGACTCAAAACATGCTGGCCAATCATTGTATACTACTTCTGTGGTGCATGTCTTTCCCATAATAATTATGTTCAGCTCAGTGCTCATGCATGCTTTAATAATGGTTAAAAATGGCTGTGTATATTAGCGATAAATAAAGTGTTCACTATGCCCAGAACCATGTGATTGTCATGGCAAAGCGAAAGACCAAAGAATCTAAAGGGAATGACTAAAGCAGCTTTAGCGAGACACTGAACCCCAACGCCATTTGTGTACAGTAGAAAAACACTCCATCTACTAAGATGTGACACAGTAGAGAATATTATTCAAATGCATTTTTTTAGTGAAACATTTTACTATCTCGTAATTCCAGTTAGACTTTGAGGGATAGTTCCCTCTGTAAAAACAAACTGAAACTCTCTAATCAACCTGTACCAACCAATGGTGAGGAATTGTGACAGCAAACCTTTTAGTTAATAGAATTAGTATTTTTACAGTCCTCTAAAAATACGTCTTTTGGACAGGACAGCTTTGAGAACTGTCCTCATTCATGAGCTTGACATTGAAAATGCCTCTGGCCTTGTTTACTGCTTTATAACATCCTACAGTAAGCACAATTTCTGGGTCATTTTAAAGGGCAAAGTGTTTATTTTTAATTGCTTTTACAATGCGACTTGTCATGACATTGTTAACAGCTCTTTAATTAACGAGCCTACCACCAGCTCTACTTTAAACATGAAGCAAGTTGACATGGATTTTTATGACAATATATAATAGTTCTCCACTTCCATACTATGAAAATTACTATGCAAGTATTAATGCTTTAAATTGCCTTAATGCTTAAATCTTTATATTGTCTGTCTTAACGGTTAGCATACAAACAAATTATCAGTGAAATGACATGCATCAGTCACCTTGCAAAATGTAAAAGTACTGTCAAATCATTGCATTAAGAGGTTATGCCTCCGTGCGAGGTTACTGTATTCTGTAGGCTACGCCATTGCTGATGTGCTCCTCCTAAAAAATATTACTCCACGTTGGGGTTTCGGCAGCTACAGAAAACTGTAATTAGCTGCTTGGGGTTTTTTCCTACAAGTTTCTGATGCTGGTGGAGATTGTTGCGAGTTGAAGCAACATTAGAGACTGAATAGTCTTGTGTTTCTCAGGAACACACATGTAGCAAACACATTTCACTGCAGACCGTTCAGTAACGAGACAAAGCAACATAATAGGTTACCTGGATGTAAACACAGTTACTGCGGGGAATATACAGCCTGATGTTGTGTTGCGATGGTAAAATCAGAGACTCCAGTATACATTAAAACCTACGCTGCAGTTATCTACGGCAGGACTCCATTTACCCTTTGCATGAACTATAAATCAAGGAAACCCAATATTCTAAACAAATTGCATGCACTGATCCATTCAAAATCACAAACTTAAACTCCACAGAGCATTTAATCTCCCCTAATTTAGATTCTGAAGGTTTGTCCAAATTAATTTCAGGTGTTGTTTATTTGGCTCTCTATCATTTTGTGGTCAGCAGGTAACGTACAACTGTACAGCTGGGTCAGTTAGAGCTGTAGGGACTCAACCAGCTGGTATTGGCTGAGAGCTTAATCAGTGTTTCCTCTAGGATTGTTTTTAGCAGTGGGGGCAGATCTGTCGGAACCCCCCCCACCCCAGTCCCGCGCCCCGTCGCCAAATGTTTTACGTATTAAACGGAACTGACACTTCGCTGCAACACAAACAAATATATTTATTCACCTCTGTTCACACACAATGAGGCATATTTTCATTTCGTTTTGATTGCACTGTATTTTTGAGGAACTGTAGGTCTACAAAATGAATTTTACAAGAAATTCTTCATAGGGAAACCAAAACCCAAAGTAGGCCATTCATAATGAAACTAATTGCATATTTGCCTCAGTGGCAAAGTTGGCAGCCTTGCTGTGTGCATTCGATTTTTCTTGGATTTTGGAAAAATAACTCCAAGGCTCGGTTATAGGGGAATTCAGAAAGAGGTGGCCCATTAATGCTGAGTAGCATACATGCTGCTAGATGGTACCCCTGTGGCCTGTTCCTTAACACTAGAACGGCCAGGACGGTCATTTTGACCGTTTTGAAATGTATATGTATAATAACTTTGCTAAATAAAAAAATACAATCCTGCTGGTACCTGAATTTTCCTAAAAGAGTCTGTATTTTCATTTAAATTAGTTTTTATACTGTACATTACACAAAAGGCAAAGAAAATACAATCACTTTGACCTATTTTGGCCATACACTGTCATATTGACCGCTCGGATTTTCACGGTTTTGTTTTTAATCTTTTGCGTGGTTCAAGATGCATCTTGGTTGCTTAGTAATAATCATAGTCTCTGTCAGAGAAACATAACTAGCGGTCTCGAGTAACAAGTGTGGGCATCACCGATGGGCCGAAGGCAAAGCCAGAGTCGGTAACGTAAGCTACTACGGCGTGGATGGACTCGGTTCTGAATCAGAAGAAAAGCACCGGGCGCTCACTCTGTGAAAGGCGCGGTACACGTCGTAGATGGCCGGTAGCTGTCTACGTGTTCATATAACTTTATACATGCTACAACTGGCTGAAATAATTGCACACATCCTCTCCAAGGAGTGCACCAGCTGTAAAATGTCCCGGAGGAAGTTCATGCAGTAACTGGCAGAGGAGCTGAGAGCGGAGTTTATGGAAGGAAAAAAAGGGCAGCGGTGCACGGTCCGAGCAGGGCTGCGCACCGCAGCAGACATCAAAACGGAGGCGGTGCCAGGTTAGGTTAGGTTATAAATGTTCAAATAACGTACTTTTAATTGTTATTTGGCTGTGAATTATGTTGAATGAATTTCACCCAATATGTTTCATTAATGTATGAAATAATCACGGTTTAGCCTACTATGCCATGATATGATATCAAGGGCGTTGTATTGAATTAACAGCCACGTGCAATTTAGCTAGCAGGTGAAGGTGAAACTAAAAATGTGCAAGAACTATAGACTAATACAGGCTTAAATTAACTGACAACATAAGTTATACTTACAATTCTCAAGGATGCACACATGCCATCTCAACCCTCCGGACAGCCTGTCTCTTTTTTTCTTTCTCACTTTTCTCCAAGTGGCATGCGTGCCCACTCGCGTTGTGAAGCGCGTGTCCGCGCTATTCTCCGTCGACGTGCTCTTTACAATCACTGCTGATAGACGGCTTTTTGTACATTTCTGAAACCGTGGCGGGAGAAATCTAACCGTGGCGGACCGCAATCAACATAGAGGAAACACTGGCTTCAGGGGCGGATCTACCGGGGTGGCATATGGTGGCAACTGCCACCCTAAAAGAAAGCCTTGCCACCTCTGCTGCCACCCCAGTTGGCAGCAACGAATTATGGTAAAAGTTATGGCCAATTTGACAATTTACGAGCGTGTGTCTCCAATTTCCGACTACAGTGAATTCAGCATAAGATGACGCCAGAGCGGAGAGAGCCTGTTTTGTTTGGAAAACTGAGTGGCGCTAAGCGAGGGAGCCAGGAGTCACGATGAATGGAGATACAGGAGGAAAGAGGTCAAAACGGATTAAAATCTATCAAGAAATGAAATTATAACGAAAGCACAGTGCTAGCATAGTTGCGATGCTGATTTTGAGATGATAAAAATCAGGTTGAAGAACGTTATTTCGCCAACTATACAATGTTACTTAGGGTCTGACGTTTGTTCTGTGTAAAGTAGGCTACAAAAGCTAATATTGATTCAACGTCTGTCAAGGAAAACATCGTTCCTTTGAATCGTACAGAAATGAAGAGGAAAGGTAGCATATTCAGTTTTTGTCTCCAAAGAGAAAGGCGAGAGAAATAGAAAACTAGAAAATGCATTTCCTGCAGAAAATGCGTGAGAATGCTGAATAGCTGAATTGCTAAAGCTAAACTGGTTGAATAGCTTAAATCCGTAAGAAGAAGTTGAAGTAGTGAGAGTAGTAGAAAAAGTAGAAATCGTTTTAATAAGTAAGAATTTTATTAAAAAGTTAGAAGTTGACGCTACACTGAACTGTTGGCTTTAAAAGTTGAAAATTGACAAAATATGTAGAACATTGTGAGGTCTGAATAGATTTTCTAACTGATAATGACTCACATATGCAGAAATATGAAACAAATTGTATGAAAAGTCCCAAACGCATTGCACCGAACTGCTGAATAATCTGGAAAATTGTCAGAGAAGGAAGCTTAACTGCATTACCTTAAAAAGGTAAGAACTGAAATACATTTCTAGAAAAGCTGGAAGCTAAACTGTAATATTGTCAAAAGTGGAAGTTCAAATAAATTAACTAGAAAAGGCTGAAAGAAGAAATACTTTATCAGACATATACACTGCATAGAACGAGAAAGCATCAATCTAGCTGAGATGTGAAATATATTAGGTGAAAAGAATCGGGCTGAACAAGAACAAAGAGAGGAAAGAGAGAAGGAGAGAAGGAGAGAAATAGAGAATAAAGAAGAGCATGAGAGAAGAGAGGAGATGAGAGAAGAGAGAGGAGAGAAAGAATAAAGAGAGAAGGAAAGAAGAAAAAGAAGAGAGGAAAAAGAGATGAAAAAGTCAAACATTGAGAAAGAGAGCAACTTTGACTAAAATTGACTAAAAAGGCTGAAAGTTTGAATACTTTGTATTATTATCAGCCATATCCATTGCGTAGAACAAACAAGCATGACCCTAAAGAGCTGAGAGGTGGATATATTGGCTGAAAAGAAACTGGCTATGAAAACATGGATGAAATCACAAATCACAAATGACCCTGGAGGGAGAGACAGAAGGAGGAAGGGAGAGAGGGAGTGAGAGAGAGGAAAGGAGGGACGGCGAGAGAGCGAGAGAGAGAGAGAGAGAGAGAGAGAGGAGTGATAGAGAGAGAGAGAGAGAGAGAGATTGAGAAGGATGGAGGGAGGGAGGGAGAGACAGAGAAAGGGGGAGGGACGGACAGAAGGAGGGAGGAAGACTGAAGGAAGGAAGGAAGGAGGGGAACAGAGGAGGGAGGAAGACAAAAAAGAGAAAGGAGGGAGGGAGGCATAGAGAAAGAAAGGGAGACAGGAGGGAGGGATACAGACAGATAAGGAGACAGACAGACAGACAGACAGAAGTGGAACGCAAATGATATAGACTGATGATCATAGTTAGTCTAGTTAGTTGACTCCTACAGCAAGCCTGGAGTAATCAAGTAGACTGTCTGTGAAAGGGTTGTCATGGTTACTAGAGGCCTGTGGCCATGTTTATAAACATCTCTTTGATCTGATAACGATCGCACCTGGTCTTAATATGTCTCCTGTAATACACCGCAGCAATTCAGACACTGAGAGCGAGCTCTCAAACAAAGGCTCACACTGCCAAAACCATAACTCCTATCAGTCAATTGACGTCATCCTGAGCACCACAAGGCCTTTGTGAACGTATCGGTATAAAATTTATATGGATAAACATAAAAATGTGGGCATATCAGCAATTTAAAAAAGTGGTTCGTTGAGTGTTTCGCTGGGAAATATCCAGGAGTATTAACATTGGAGCCAATGGAGAAAGCTTTGGACCTCTTGTCATTTGGAAGCTCAACCAGCCAAAAGTAAAAGACATATCACAAAACTGAGCAGATTTTCTGAAACTAGACAAAAATACTTACGTTTTGATGTATAAATTGTGTATGACAAGTAGAAAATGTGGGCGTGAGAGCAATTTATAGAGAAGGGACAAAGATATTTTTTTTAAAGCTCTGTGCTCTAGCTATGATGTCATCCACTCTAAGCAGCGCAATACACACTCTGTTTAATCGATAAAATTTCCTGAAATGATCACTAAACTTAAACAGCTTTTTAACAAAAACTGTAAAAGATATCAAACTGAAAAGTACAAACCAGATAGCTGAATATTTTGTGAACATTTTAAAGTTTGTTTGGTGTCTATAGGTGAAAGTATGAAGGAGCTGAACATTTTGGGAGCGGAAGAAGATTTTAAGGAGTTGAAGGCTGCTCTCATTCACTTCAATGTTAAAAAAAGTGTTAAAAAGCTTAAAATTTTAAAAAGTATAAATAGTAGAAAAAAAGCTGAAGAAGTCCCATCATTAGCTGAAAGAGCTGAACATTTGAAAAGTTGAATGGTTTAAATAGCTGAAAGTATGCAGAAGTTACAGAGAGCCAAAAAACGTACGGAATAATAACAAGAAAATGCATTTCCTGCAGAAAATGCGTGGGAATGCTGAATAGCTGAATTGCTAAAGCTAACTGGATGAATAGCTCAAATCCGTAAGAAGAAGTTGAAGTAGTGAGAATAGTTGAAAAAGTGGAAATTGTTAAAAAGTTCAAAGTTGACGCTAAACTATTTATTTAGAACAAAAACAAAATATTTAGAACATTGTGAGGTCTTTAGCTGAAGCTGAAGAATAGTTGAAACACAGCTCTTACTGACAGAAAGAGGAAAGAAGAAAGAGGACAGAAAGAGGACAGAGAGGAAAGAGAGTGAGAGGACAGAAAGAGGAAAGAGAACAGAGGACAGAAAGAGGAATGAGGACAGAAAGAGGACAGGACAGAAAGAGAGCGAGAGGACAGAAAAAGGAAGGAAAGAGGAAAGAGGACAGAAAGAGAGCGAGATGACAGAAAGAGGACAGAAAGAGGAAAGAGAGCGAGAGGACAGAAAGAGGAAAGAGAACAGAGAGCGAGAGGACAGAAAGAGGAAGGAAAGAGGACAGAAAGAGAGCGAGAGGACAGAAAGAGAACAGAGAGCGAGAGGACAGCAAGAGGAAAGAAAGAGGGCAGAAAGAGGAAAGAGAGCGAGAGGACAAAAAGAAGAGGACAGAAAGAGGACAGAAGAAAGAGGACAGAAAGACGACCGAGGAAAGAGAGCGAGAGGACAGAAAGAGGAAAGAGAACAGAGAGCGAGAGGACAGAAAGAGGAAAGAGAACAGAAAGAGGAAAGAGGACAGAAAGACGACAGAGGAAAGAGAGCGAGAGGACGGAAAGAGAACAGAGAGTGAGAGGACAGAAAGAGGAAAGAAGAAAGAGAACAGAAAGAGGACAGAGAGGATAGAGAACAGAGAGCGAGACGATAGAAAGAGGAAAGAAGAAAGAGAACAGAAAGGAAAGAGAACAGAAAGAGGAAAGAAAGAGAACAGAAAGAGGAAAGAAAGAGGAAAGAGGACAGAAAGAAGAAAGAGGAAAGATGAAAGAGGACAGAAAGAGAGCAGAGAACAGACAGACAGACAGACAGACAGAGACCAGGACAGAGAACAGAGACCAGGACAGACAGACAGACCAGAACAAGAGAATAGAACAGAGAAGACAGACAGACAGAAGTGGAAGGCAACAGATCTAGACTACTGTTCATATTACTGCCTGTAGTATCTGTATAGACTACTGTTCATATTACTGCCTGTAGTATCTGTATAGACTACTGTTCATAGTATCTGTATAGACTACTGTTCATATTACTGCCTGTAGTATCTGTATAGACTACTGTTCATATTACTGCCTGTAGTATCTGGGTGTGTCTGTGAAAGTGTTGTCATGGTAACGAATGGCCAGTGGATATGTTTATAAACATGCTTTGATGTCTGTAATCAAGTTGATGAGCAACACCTGCTGAATCTGTCAGCTGTGCTGTGCTTCAGCTATTCAGAGTCCCTGAGAGCGAGCTCTCAAACAAAGCCTCACAGTGGCAAAACCATAACTGCTATCAGTCAAATGACGTCATCCTGAGCACCACTAGGACTTTGTGAACGTATCGGTATAAAATTGATATGGATAAACGTAAAAATGTGGTCATATCAGCGATTTCAAAAAGTGGTTCGTTCAGTGTTTCGCTGGGAAATATCCAGGAGTTTTAACATTGGAGCCAATGGAGAAAGATATGGACCTCTTGTCATTTGGAAGCTCAACCAGCCAAAAGTAAAAGGCGTATCACAAAACTGAGCAGATTGACTGAGACTAGACAAAAATACCTACGTTTTAATGTATAAATTGTGTATGACAAGTAGATATTGTGGGCGTGAGAACAATTTATTGAGAAGGGACAAAGATAATTTTTTCGAAGCTTCACCCTCTAGCTATGACATCATCCACTCTAGCTCACGCAATACACACTCTGTTTAATCAATAAAATTTCCTGAAATGATCACTAAACTTAAACAGCTTTTTAACAAAAACTGTTAAAGATATCAAACTGAAAAGATAAAGCCTGATAGCTGAATATTTTGTGAACATTTCAAAGTTTGATTGGCGTCTGTAGGTGAAAGTATGAAGGAGCTGAAAATTTTGGGAGCGGAAGAAGATTTTAAGGATTTGAAGGCTGCTCTCATTGACTTCAATGTTAAAAAAAAGTGTTAAAAAGCTTAAAATTTTAAAAAGTATAAATAGTAGAAAAAAAGTTGAAGAAGTCCCATCATTAGCTGAAAGAGCTGAACATTTGAAAAGTTGAATGGTTTAAATAGCTGAAAGTATGCAGAAGTTACAGAGAGCCAAAAAACGTACGGAATAATAATAATAAGAAGAAGAAGTATATAAAGAACCGAATAACAATAGTTGGAATGCTGTTGAACAGCATTCCCACTAATAATAAGAAGAAGTATATAAAGAACCGAATAACAATAGTTGGAATGCTGTTGAACAGCATTCCCACTAATGAACAAGTGAGCAAGGTAGATGGAGAAGATGTGGTGGAAGGAGAGAGAAAAGAAGTGGAAGGAGAGAGAGAAGAGGTGGAAGGAGATAGAAAAGAGGTGGAAGGAGAGAGAAAAGGGCAACAGGAACGTGACAGAGACAGAATACAAGGCCAAGGCGACCAGGGACAGGAGGAGGTGGGAGAAGACCACAGCGGTGAAGATATGGAGGGAGAGCATCACCGAGATGAAGAAGGAGAAAGCGAGAGACAAGAGAACGTGCAGGGCTCAGACAGTGAAAGGGAAAGCAGAGTGCCTGGGCCATCACCAACCATCTCCAGTCAAGCTGGTCCACACGGTATGGAAATTGTTGATGCATAGTATACTAACTTAGATATGAATAAGAACAACAAATGACAAAGCTTAAATATGAATAATTAGGGAAAGTTGTCAGTGTGAAAGTTTGATGAGATGGGGAGATGAGGTTTTTATATTTTGTGTAGAATGTATTTTAGATCTATTGCTCAGATTAAATATAAAAAATAAAAAAAATATATAAATAAAACAAAAAATAAACAAATTAACCTAAAAATCCTCTCCCAGGCTAAAATGTTAGTGTGTTAACACAGTCTGATGGTTAGAACTAATCAATGACAGTTCCTAATCTTGTACAAATGCTGCTTGCAACGCTTCCTCTCTGACACAGTCCAAAACAGTTTGCTTCCCGTCTCACACTGACATATCTGCCACTCATCACCTGTGTCTTAACTTAATGCCTTTCCTGTGATAATGCCCCTTACTTCTATCATACTTCTATATCTCCTATTAAGTGAGATCACATTGTATGGTCACTTATTCCTAATATGAACTGTTTCAAATGAAACCCCAAATGCAGGACATTGATTGCATGAGATGAAGTTTGTCTGTATGAGTTTGTAAATGGCAGCCTGTGCCCTTTTGTAGTGTGTACATACTCATTTCTCATCAAACTGTGATAACTGATTAAATTCAGTAAATATACGTCTGACATATGTTGCTACCCCTCAAAAATTCCTGCCCCCCTCTCGCCACCCCAGAAATATTTTTCTAGATCCGCCCCTGACTGGCTTAATGTTGATTCTAAGTCCCTTGTCTAATTCGAGGAAGTCATTTGATTCAATGGGACTATAAACCTGAGTGCTCACATCAGAGGTGATTGCCAACCATCTGTCAGTAAAAGTGCGACTGTACCCCTACAGTAATAGTCTTTACTATTTCCATAGCTGTGCTAATACTGGCTGTTGATAAATCAAATCATTGCTCATCACAAACCTTATGATTGAATCCATGGTAAATATTGTAAACACAAGGTACACTTAGCTTTTTTCCAGAGCTTTCGACCATATTGGCCTGCGGAGACGCAGATACCTATCTAAAAGGTCAAGAATTAATCTCCAATCTTAACTTTGGACTGTAGACTTTAGACAGATTTGAACATGTTTGATAAGATGAGACAATGTATTTAAACAGATCCAAGTGATTGTGGAGTGATGTGACATGAGTGCGCTACAAACTGTTGTGGTTTCATTGTGGGTTTTTAAATGTGGGCCTTGATTGCAGTTATCATTGCTAAGTGATCGGGTTTTCAAGTATCCCGTATGTATAAGGGCGTACGCTCACTTGGCCCAGTTAAGCCGTGCCCGTTGGACTCCAAAGTCTGGTTCGTTTGACTACTGTGATCGCTCCGTGCTGTGCCCGGGCATAGTACGCTAAACCGGGCCTGCCTAACTGTGACTGGGCCCGCTTGAAAGAGGTGGGCCGGTTCGCACCAGTGTGATCTCTAAACGTGCCCAGGTCTGCTTTTTACCTTACAGATGAACGGGAATTGTAGTTGGTGCGTCCCGCAATGTAATGACGTAAGCGTGCTCTGGCCCTGACTGTTTTATTGCAGTGTAAGTGCAGGCCAGTGGGGGAGTGGGGAGGGGTACAATCGGATGCACAAGGAATACCTGAAGTGATGAAATGTTATCATGACCTGTTCCCAGTTTCTTTGCAAGGAAAGCAAGTGACGCAGGCTGAAGCTTGTAATGCATGCTGACAGCCGAACAGATGCAAAATGTCTGTGTACACCATTCCTGACAAGAATGCATCTCTCCATAGTCAGCCCATAATGTGCAGCATTTATTCCGATTAGTTTTCCCTCACATAGTGTTCCAGGCTTCACTTGGAAGGGCTCCAACACTCGCTCTCTGTGGCAGCCCTGAGTTGATTAGGGCGTTCTCACCTTCCCAAACCAATTGTACCGAGGGTGTAGATGTGTCAGAGTTTGATTCACTTTAAGCAAGGCAGGTGTAAAAGCGCCTGAAGAGAACACAGAACCTTCATCTAAACAGCAGCAAGAGTGTCAGTTAAAGCTGAACACAGTAACACTTTTACTATCTCCGCTTTTACAAGACCTTTGTAGCACACACAATGTAACACCTATGTCATTTTAACCAAGGTTGCATACTGCACCTGTAATACAAAATAAATAAATAAAATTGTTTAAGAAATCATATGCAGATGCAGTGTGAAAATTGATTGTGGCTGTTAAATATATCACCAAGATTAAATAGAGGCTTGTTCGTCAAATACTGTGTACAGAGTCAATATTGGTTTGATTTCAATCACTGAGTTGCCCTTGCTTATTTGTGAGCATTGCTGAACTTGAGGATCCGATGATCCACCCTCTGCCATCTGCCCTTAATTCCAGCCAGTCAACAGGAGGTAAGAGGCTCAAAAACACTTCTTTACACTCACATCGCAAAATCTAAGACTCTTAGGTAGGAGCCTGCAACAGGTTCAAAAGTTGAAGCAAATTTAAAAACATGCCTACTAGCAGTTTTCTTGGACTGTGTTACTGCAAAAGTGATACATGTCTTTGCTTAAAATAGAGATTAATACAAGTATTTTACTTTCAAAAATTTGGATTTTAAAAATAAAAAAAAATAAAATGTGTGGAAACTGTCATACCCTCTTGATGTTGATAATTGGTGTCAAACAAATAGTAAAATTACAATAATATGTGTAAAATGTAATTGTATAATTCAATGTAAATGATGCATATATGGAGCAATGTTTAAATGAAACACTGCTTTAAATGTGAGATGCAGAAATTACATGTCTTAATACCCTGCTGGCCTGTACTTTACCCTCACATACTGTAGAATGTGTGTCAGTAGTCCAAAAAAAAAATTACACAATGTCTAATTGAAACTGGCTGATAGTCTATTATGTTCCCCATTCATACCATGAATTAATATGTGCCTTCAGGAAGGATTTTTAAAGTTCCAATGGCGATCTAAACTTTGCTCCTTGGCTTGAGATGTGGCACTTTCAGTTTGACTTAATAATAATAATAATAATAATAATAATAATAATAAATTGAATTTATATAGCGCTTGACAGTTTGCCTGTTTTCACCTATTCTTGTTTGAACCATCTGCTCTGTTTGGCTCTCCTGCCACCACAATAAATGCCACAGGTAATGAATTTCAATCGTAGGACATCTCAGGTTGGGAAAGGAAGCATGCAGAGGGGGCTGCAGGGTAAACCTAGAAGGCCAAGGGCCAATGAGACACCATTAAACATTTGTCAGTAACAATATTTGAAACGCAGAACTGCGTGCACAGGTATATGTTAAGGTATAATTGTTGGCATAGCTACTGAGCGATGATAAGGTTGTTTCTCATCAGCAGTTATTTCTTTGGCTATTTACAGGATCTTTGGAGCGTTCTGCCATGTGTCAGAGACATAGACTGTAAAAATAAATAGTGGCCGTAGCATCTGTGACATCCCTGGTCATTGGTTTGTGAACTGCCATTTTAAAGCCTCGAGTTTGGCGATACAGAGTTTTCTGCAACCAGATGTGAAAATGTTTGACAAGAGAATGGAGCTGGGGAGTTTATTGTTGCAGTGGCGCTGTGCTAAGTTAAATGCTAAAGAGGGAAAGTTGCTGATTTTTAACCCTTCTGAAGCGAGTCATCAAGCGGAGATTTACCGGCGGATAAACACGGACCTTCGGGTACTGGCGCCATTCATCTGCATGTATGTCAGCAACATACGCTAGCAGTAGCTTGCTGGCTTGGTTGGCAGAAAGCTGACAAGACATTTTAAGGCCACCAAAATGTTCCAATTAACTTTGAAGGGAAAACACACAGTGAGAAGGTCAGTTTAAGATGAAAACATTGGCAACGCCCAAAAACAAGTTCAAGTCTATTTTGATTTTAACAGTGCCATGGTTAGCCTCGCTAGGCCTCTTTCCTGATTGACGGTTACTAACGCCCTGCTTTATCATCTATTTTAAAATAAATGGGACCATAATTTTGCCAAAAAGAAATCGTGCTGTATTGAACAAGAAACCATAAACAAAAAAGAGAAGTATGCTCATTTTCTCATACTTCTTTTTGGAGGCAGTGGAGTCGCCCCCTGCTGGAAATTACATAGAATGTAGCTTTAAGGCATTTCCGCATTGGCTTCACTTTTCATACCTGGAAGCTTCTTCCATTATTTTTTGTCCATTATTTTTACAGTCTATGGCCCTAGAACACTGCAATCTGAATTTCATTCAGGAATTTGTCAGGACACAGATGATAAGCATCAGCACCAGGAAGTGGGTCATGGAGAAGGACAGGATTAACGGACAAAATACTTAGTGAACATCAACACATGTTGACAGCAACACCATGATAGAACTGGCTGAGCTGAAGTTTAAAGTTGTTGTCTGACAGACACCAGACAGAGTCACCTTGACCGGATTGCATGCATGCACTAACAACGAATGTAAACTGCATCCAGGATTAAATCCCTTTTAAAAGTCAACCCTGTCGTCTTGCTGTCCAAACTATTCACAAATGTTTGCAGTGTAACAATAGCAAGGCTACCACCAACATAACTTCTAGCATTGCTTTGCTTTACTCCACATGTGATGCAGGAGGGATCAGATGCCTCTGCACCCTGGAAAGATCTCCTGTGAGTTCCAAATGAGGAGGGTGCTTGCTTCAGAATTAGGTCAAGTCTCCCACCCTTTGGTGTAGCATTAGTGTTTTAAGCCACCCGTATATCGAAGGGTTGTAGCACAAGCTGACAATTTCTCTAAGCTTTTAGGCAAAAATGATTTGACTTTCTGGATGCTGATTTCTGTTTTTCTTTCCATTCAAATTGAGCTTCACACACACCAGTCACTGCTCTTCAGATGAAGAGATTTCTTCCTGCAAGAATGCACAATGCAATACACTTTAGTTCACATGGTTTTGCACATTTGCTTTATTGATCTAAAACTGTACTTGTCTTTGATCCCACACGGGGGATTACAAGCTCTTAATGGCCTCTTCTAATGCTTTTGGGTTAGGAGACTATTTTGATGCCATTTTTAAAAGTCCCTCTTTGGACTTATAAATGCAGAGTTTTTAGTTTGTTGTGCTCAGTCATCTTATTAGCAGTCTGTTTAAGTACCACTTTATTTAAGTATTTTAATATATATGTAGTAACAGGGTGGGCTTTACTTTTAATCTGCTGCTGCGTAGTAATATATAATGTACTAAGATGAGAGTCAAATCTGGTGAAACAAGAATGAGTGAATGGTTTGGTCCTCTGGTGACACACATGCAAACGTCAGTGTTTCAAACAAAACAAATAAATCTTAGTTTTCATTGTTTGCTTTTTGACATTTGCAACTCATGCTGTGAATGCCTCCATAGCCATTGCATAACATGATTCAAGCCTCCATATTTTGGTAGCAGATGTTTAAAGGAGTTTAAAGGCCAAGTGACAGTAAGAAAGAGGAAATGTTCTACTACAGTACACACTGTGTGAATTACTGAGCTTTCAAACACAAACTTGTACTAGTTTTTGAAAACTAATTGAGGTGAGCCTGCTGCAAACAGGCTGACCTCTCCTGTGTTGTGTTGAGCAGTGACAGATGAAGCACATCTGCAGTGAGGATGGTGTTTAAAGAAGAAGTGTCATTATATGCCCTCTATTCATTGTTCATCCCTTTGGCTTGGTGGGCTGGCTGGCAACATTAATAATGCCTCCATTCATTTCACAAGGCTGTAGCTACCTCTGATTTCAACTTTGGAATAAGATACAGGAAGACCAAGTGCAGGTGCAAGAATAATAGGCTGTATGATAATGTACTGACCTTGCTATAGTCATCAATAATTCATGTTGTATTGTGTAAAAATCTCATTTATTTTTCATTTTTGTTGGCACTTAGCAGAGTGGGCCAGTTGTCCCTGCTAGACAGAGCCATGATGGAGCCAGGGGAGCAGCTGAGACAGGGATGGGGGACGCTTGAGTATATTTAGGGTTTTAAGTGCCAACAGAGAGTCTCAGCTGAAATGGTACTGTATGCTAGAGTGTGTTTTGTGTGTTTGGTAATGAGTCATAATTGTATTGTTTATTAATTGCATCCCATTGAATTTACATGCATGGTCTCGTTTGTCACCTTGAATAAATGTAGAAATGCAGTTTTCTGTGAGGCTTCACTGTGGAAATACGCCTGTCTGTGCTGTCACATTGTGTTATACTGATATATATCCTGTCATACTGTCATATAACCGAGAAAGAACAGTTTATCTTTGACACCCCAAGACCTGAAATCAAATATCACTCGTAAATCACACAGTATTTTGGAATTGCAGTGTACTGGAGCCAGTGTTTCCCACAGGAAGCAACTTGTGGTGGTGGTGGGTGTCACCCCGTGTTACCCGGGGGGGAGGGGGGGAGAGACGCAGTTGGATGCTGTCCTCATCTCCTACTTCAATGCCTAACGAATCTATCTCTTTCTCTCCCCTGTCTTTCACTGGTTGAAGCCTGAAAATACTGTAAAACAAATTAATACCATAACTAATTCCACTGGTGGGACTGTTGAGCTCTGTTTCAGACTGATAGCTCCGGTTCAGGATAGTCCTCATCCTCAACACGGGCCTTTTTCACGGAAAATTTGCGGAAAATATTTTTCAATACTCATCTGGACTGAAGCAGCAAACATTCAGTGTAAGAGTAAAAAATGACATAACATTATTTATTATACGTTTATTTGATTCACAGCTGCTACATATAGGGTTTTGACTTCGACAACCCAACTGCATTTTACCGCAAACTTGCGACTAGTTAACTTTCTAAAGCGGGCACAATCGATTGTTTGTTGTCGGGTCGGGGGATTATGAATGTGGGATTGTGTAAAAGTGTTCACGAGATAGATACCAACCTTTCGTGAACTTGTGAATTTGGCCAGCCGTCTTCTCTCCTTGATGGAGACAGACGCTGTGTGCACAGTGGGATCGATGGTGTTTTAAGCTTCCAACCTCGCCCTACAGGCACTAACCCTCAACGTAACCTTAAACATAACCATTGCTGCGGTGCCTGGAAGGTGACGTTTGGGGGCTTAAAGTGATGGTTCGGAGTAATTCACCCTAGGGTCCTTTGCACCATGACCTCGAGCCAAACACCCCCCCCAGAAGCTTTTTTCACCTGGGTCGAACATTGGGAGAGTTACCTAGAGTAGCGTTATCAGCTGAATAGCTTAGCGCGGGGCTAATGGACCCACGTTTGTATCTTGTAAGTTACCCCACTAATAATGCCCGAAATGATACCAAACGTCTACAAGTAGTACAAATAGGTTATGCTCTCATAAAACGATGGATTGGAAAGTTTGTAAGTACACCAGAAGTTTATGAACACTTGCCTGCTCTCTTCAGCTCGATAGTAAGGCGGACCGCCACACAATAGTCTATGTGTGGGAAACACTGTATATATAAGATGGAAACATGTAGATACTAATATCCAGGAGCCTCGTCCGTCCGGCTGTCTCACAAATGTGGTGACCTGCATATGGCGCAGTACTTGTGTTAATTTACTTAGTTACATTTGAGAATCAATTCCAAAAACACACAGTGAGAGGGTCAAAGTTTAAGATGAAAAAACAGGGACAACACCCGAAAACAACTGGAGGTCTATTTTAATGTCCCCAGTGTTAGCATGGTTAGCATCGCTAAGCCTCTGTCCTGATAACAGGCCCTAAAGCATCCCCTGCTTTATCGTCTCTTTTTGAATTTTTTTTAGCATAATTTACAAAATGAACATCATGCTGTATTGAAGAAGACTTGAAACTAGTGAGTGAGACCATAAACTCATTATGAAAATGTTTTCTGGGGTAATAAATCAAGTGAGAAGTTGGTACATTTTCTCATAGATGTCTATAGAATTTCTTTTTGGAGTCAGTGGAGTCTCCCCCTGCTGGAAATTAGATAGAATGCAGCTTTAAGGCAATGCTGCATTGGCTTCACTTTTCAGACCTGGAAGCTCCGTCCATTATTTCGACAGTCTGTGGTTTTACACTTACACACTTACACTTACAATTGACCTTATGGTGACAGGGTTGACACCAAAGCTCTTAAAAAATCCAAATAAAAGTGCATTTTGCTCACTCGTGGCGTCTCCCCTGATTGAACTAATATTGCAACACAATATATTTTTAATCTGATGGTGGCTTCAAAGCAGCCTGATTACACAAGTGTTACAGTACTCCTGGCAACAATCACAAATACCCAGTAAACATACCCTCCCCTTCCCTCTTCCACCTTGTTTACACGTGTGTGTGTGTGTGTGTGTGTGTGTGTGTGTGTGTGTGTGTGTGTGTGTGTGTGTGTGTGTGCGTGTGTGTGTGTGTGTATGTGCGTGTGTGTGTGTGGCCCTCCCCTGGGTCTTTGATTGTAACTGAGCTCGACCCTTATGGGTGTGGATGGGCAAATTAGCTGTTGCTTCGCTCTCTCTGCGTTCTGCTCACTCGCTGCCTCTCATCAGTTAGAAACAGTGAAGTCATACCTTCCAAGGGGCCTGTTTTTGTGCTATCTGATGATGTCACCAGCAGCCAATCAACACATAGCGCCGCTTGAGGTAGTGTGTGTCTGAGTGAGTGAGGGGGTGGGGTAGTGAGGGGAGTTCACCACTGGGAAAAGCACAGTTATTATCTGGTCCTGCTGGCAAGCATGAGAGCACATGCACATCAAATCAGGAATCCACAGGCTTCCTCTGATACACACAGCCTCTCAGTGATGTAATATACTCTACATATGATACATAAGAGGGCTATATACTGGATGCTGTATGAAATGATAGGCCTTTGATGGTGATGATGTATTCAGAGATATTCATATTCCATTGTATTGCACAAAGTGATTGCAGTGCTGTTGAAATGGTTAATGTGTGCTGTACTTCTCAACCCTGCATTTGGGGAAACCCAGCCCTTGTGGTATTTGTTAATTTACGTTTCACTTTGAATTTGCAAGTGTTTTTGATAATGATTTGCTTTTCATATTGACCTCCGTTCAAGGTGCCTGTGGAGGCCTTTCATGCTTTCCTACTGCAGCCTTAAAATGCATTTGAATGCTCAAACTGTCAAGTCAAGACATGTCATTTGGGTTAACACTCTATGGCTGGCCAATTTGTTTGCTCTATTCCACATCGAGCACATCCTGGTAGTTGCAAAATGGAGACACATCAAGTGCTGGGATTGAAGCTCAGCAGAATGTCATCCTTTAAAGCAACACTGGAGAACTTTTCCCGCTTCGGTCCCCCTACAGCTTGTCTCATTGGAACTACAGCTCGTGCTACCCGATCTGGCAAACTTGCATAATGTAATGTACTGGACAATTCCGCTTCCAACCTGTAGGGGGACCAAAGCGGGAAAAGTTCTCTAGTGTTGCTTTAAGTAGTTGTGCTTTCAGCAAGCTTTTCTTCCTGACCTTTTTCTAGCGGTTACATACAGCACCTCTGCTGATGGACCACAGGCTGTATACAAAGATGGACGACGCGTCTCCACTTGCTCCCACTGTACAAAGTGAAGCCAAAATAATGTTGGAGCCAGAGCCTGCACAGTAGTGATCGGGCGGTGGAGCCGTGGTATCAAAGTCCTGCCCATAGACCGACCTGACCAATCGTGAGTCAATCACAGCTGTCAATCATGATGTTCGTTTCACCCCATTTTTATAGCATCAAATCACTAATAAAAACCCAACTGATCAGAAAAATTGAACACTTGAACAAACATCAGCGTGATCAGAACTACCTTCAGACAGAAACAATTTACTTTTTATTAGTTATTTATTAGAATTAATTATTGGTTTGGTCCATGTCCCATCTGCTAACATGGAGAGGGGGTGGGAGGGGGGGGGGTTTAACCTGTACTGCAGCCAGCCACCAGGGGGTGAGCCAGATGTTTTGGCTTCATTTCATGTCCATGCAGCAACCCATGTGAAAGAAATGTAGACTAAGATAGCCTAAAACATTACTGCCTCACTGTCCCATTCGGCTTTCAATGATTCTTGTGTTTATCTTCCTCCTACTGTTTGTCTAAGCCCTTCTGGGCCATGTGTTATTGCAGCGTCCCATTTTTTTTTTCTCAACTGAAGAAATAACAAACAAATTGATATTATTTATGTATAGCCAATTATTACATACATGGTGAATTTTATATTTGATATTATTCTGGAAAGATTTCATTGATTGATAATGAGATCTGTGTCAGTTCATTTCTGTTAAATGCTCTTTTTTGAAAGTTTTTATATTCCTCACAGTAACTGTGTAGATTGTTGTACGCTGTCGCCTAGGGATGCTAATGGAGATTTTTTTTTTTCTGATTGATAACCGACCCTCTTTAACCGCAGCTGTCCAGACAGAACGTATGTCCAAGCCTTTCTCCAACACATCATTTAGTTTAGCTGCGAGGTTGTCTGCCGGTAGGATGGCTAATTTAAGCTAATTTAACATGTTTCACAAAGCTGGCAGTTGTGAGTGCTGTTCAGCAGTCAGTCGTGTTTTCCCTAGCTTTGTGGAAGACTTAGGTGCACATACAGTGTTTCCTCTATGTTGACTTGACCGTGGCAGCCCCCCACGGCAACATTTCTGCCCCCCACGGTATCAGAAATAGGGCTGCATATTTAGAGTGCATGTTGGAGAACGTTTGTATTTTAGGTGCATAATTTACATGCTGAAGTAGTTCCACTGCATTAAGATAATGTAATTAATAGTGGGTTTATTGTTATTTGATACAGAATGCTTAGCCTATATGTCAAGATCAAAGTTGGCCTATATAGTAACTCAAAAAATACAGTTCAGAAAATATGCCTCATTGTGTGTGTGAATAGAGGTGAATAAATATATTTGTTTGTGTTGCAGCGAAGTGTCAGTTCCGTTTGGGGGAGGGGGACCTGCCCCCACTGCTAAAAAGAAATCCTAAAAGAAACACTGACATATTTGGAGGGGGGTTTAGGCCTCAAGAAATGTTTTTTGATTAAAAAAAAATAAAAAATAAATAAAAAAGCAATTTCCCCTAGCCTGACAAGCCAGACCCACATCAAGATGTTGGTTCTGGGAACTCACCATTGGCAGGGCTCAATCCGAGGGGCGGGATAAACGGTTGTCTTTCAAATTCCCTATGCATGCAGTAGGATAGCTCTACAACCAACCAGAGCAACGAAGAAGGGGACGTTGTCAGTTGATAGATTAAACTTTTGCCGTATCCGGTTGGCAAAACTCCGAACACATCTTCCTTTTTTAAGAATGATTTCTGTGCCATTCTTTGTTCTTTTCTCAAAGAAAAGCTGAACTCCAAGTCTTCCAGAGTCGCGGCCAAAGACGATTCCAAAGACCAAAGTTTGGTTTTTCCAGCTTGCAAGCCAATGGAGAGTTGCTAGACGACCCTGGCTACAAATTACATTTGCTGCCCAAAATGGCTTGGGTGCTGCACCTAAACCTTATAATGCCTGGGAAAACCCTGGAGTGTACAAGTTTACACTAGCAACTAGCAGTTAAGAAATAGATTGTACAGCTTACTTTTCTTTTACCATAACCGTAACAAACTACTACTTTTTTTGAATTTAATAATATTGGTTAGTGATGGTATTCATCGGTCAACATTCTCATTGTTGGTTAACGATTAAATATTGTTACCATCCCTGCTGTCGCTGCATGTACACTCTGTCCTGTACTGTGATAGGGATTGGTGACCACAGTGAGCAGAGGGCTTTGCTAGATCTGTGTTATTAAAAAGAGGAAGATAACAGAACCTTCATTCAACTTGGTTCATGTTGTCTTCACTTTCAACAACTCCACTGTCATTAGGCACAGAAAACACAAGCAACCCAAGTTGACCAATCACAGTTCTTGCAGCCACCACGTGTTTTCTCCATAGTTGACATAGGGGTGGGTATGAAGATTGTTGTTTCTGTTTTAGAAAATACTATCTGCCGATGCATTTAGGTATTAAAAGTTTTAAACGCCCAAATATTGATATTCGTATTGAATCCGGTATCGGTCGGGCTTTACTTCACACATATACACTGTAGGTGTGGCATATAGGGCTGTCCCAAATGATTAATCTAGCGATTATTTTTTTGATTAGTCGACTAATCTAACGATTAATTTTTCACTTAACGATTAATTTCCCATTGCTCAATTATTAACAATTTACACAAAACAAATTTCAATAAGGCTCAAATCTCTATTTATTCAAATTGTTTAACACTGCACTGTTATTATTTTTTAGTGCAACCTCAAGCCAGATGTAGGCTATCAATCCAACCACAAAATAAAGTCACATTCAGGAGGAATACAAAAATTAAAAACTTAAAGTAAACAGAGCAAGTGCAAAAAGAGTAGACTGTATTGGCTTTTTTTAACAGTCGGTAAAATAATGAATAAGCTCTTTTTTAACATCCAAGCTCTTCTTCCTTTAATTTAATTTTAATTATTTGTATCTAAAGGCTGGTTAAGCACTGTAGGGAGAAGTTGGACAGTTGTTTTTGTCCCGTTCCAGTGATTGGCACATCTGGGTGATGGCGTTGGATATGCGTTAGCATGTTGGATGTATTTTCACTCACATACCCAACAACTGCTGAACAACGCCGACACACAGTCCTCGTCTCATCCATCACTCTCTCGCCTGTAGCCTACTACTGGAACTGACCCGAAGACCCAAGTTTTCGAGGCGGGGACTGCACCAGGCGGGGGGGCATGACACGGGACCTGACAAAAAACTGTATGTAGGTGGAGAGCTCGGCTGGCTTCAGAGCTGAGGCGGGGCTACAGATTAGGTGTCCCTAGAACCTGCGTATCTAACAGTAGTTCCGCATTACATTAGTTCCGCATTACATTAATTAATTTGCATTGCAAGTTTTATTTATTTATTTTATTTAGTGACGCGTCGACGCAAATTATTTGTGTCGACGCATTTACGTAATCGATGACGTCGACGAATCGTCCCAGCCCTAGTGGCATAGCCCCTAAAGTATAAATTAAGCTTGACACTTATCATTTCCATAGCACAGATTCTACATATTTCCATCTGTCATCTTCATTTGGGTGTAGGAAGAGTTTTAACTGATCTTAACTCCAGTTCTTTTGGTCTGTGTCTGGGAATGTTTTTACTGACTCACATCTATGCTGTGCTACAGAATAACAGACCAAGACTAGTGGTTCGCCTTTGCCTTAGTTATTTGCAGATGTAATAGATACAGTTCTGTTGGCTCCTTGTACACAACGCCTTACACTGTTTGCTTTCACTAATGAGAGGTGATTGCAGGCAGTTGACCATCTTCTGTGTGCAGGAGAAAGTAGCTGCCTGCCTGGCTTCCTTACAGGCCACAGAGGGACGAGCAGCGAGTACATCTGATTAACCATATCGACTGGTAAAATGCTACCATGCCGGGTTTCCGCTCATGAAGCCGAGCTACATAGTAATTAGCCTGGGATCAATGTGGCTGTCCAGCAGCTACGCACTTTCACTGAGATTGCTCCATCGCTGAGCTAAAAGAGGGAATTCTTTTTGTAAAAGGTTAAAGGTCCAAGTATTATTGAACATCAGGTGCATTACTGTCTCATTACCTCTTTTATGTTTTTGTCTGCCCACATTCTGTCAGACGAATTAGATGAAAAAGATTCTGGCCAGATAAATCACGAGTCATGAGTCTGCAAGTGCCGTTAATCTTTCTTTTCCCAACCCATTGGCCTTGGCTCTGTATTGGATTTGCCACTGGCTGTCTGTGCTGTCTTGAGTGATGGGACTTGTAGCTTAGCACATGTGTGTGTTATCGCACACAAACACTCACTTCCTGGGTGGAACTCAAGACCCTTTGGCTATATTTCTTTGTAATCTGAACCATCCCTAATGTGCACGGTGGCATTTCTGTTAAACTAGACTACTGTCAAGAGCCCCTGAAGGAATAGTTTGTCATTTTGGGAATCACAAACAGATGAGGAGATGGATACCACTCTCATATCTGTCAGTCATCTGTTAGCTTAGCTTAACATAAGGATTGGAAACAGCTAGCTTGGCTCAGCCGTTGACTAGCCGTTTCCAGTCTTTATGATAAGACATGAGAGTGATGTCAATCTTCTCATCTAACTCTCTGCCATAAAATGAATAAACATATTTTCTACAAACTATCCCTATAAACAAAGCACATATATGCTGACTGTGCTGTTGTTGTTGTTGTTGTTGACTGGACAATGGTAGAAAGCTGGTGTAGGTCTTATGGTTGTCACCCAGAAATAGGATTAATCATTTACATAAAAGTAAAGTTATTTTTAAGGATAATGACGGGTCTGTACTGTAATTACTGTCAGGAATTAGTCATTTCTATTCTCTATAGACACTGCTTGGTTAGTAAAATCACATATGTCATATATTTTCTTCTCTTTTTTTTATGTAGGATTTATTTGTAGGATTTTGAGCATAACTGATACATATTACACCTCATCCATGAAGTGAAACTAATACAAAGAGTCAGAGAGAGTTGTTGTTGTTGTTGTTGTCTAGACATATATTTTCTTCTCTTTCCTACTGCTCTGTGGTTACAGGATGTTTTCACAGGTACTAATGTGAGCACTAAATGTCTGAAGATTAAAATGTTATTGTGTGAAATGCCGAAACAAATTTGAAATATTGACTATTGAAATGAAATATTGAAGCATTGTTTTGCTTTACATGGTAATCTGTAGCTCAAATATGTAGGATTAAAATGGGCTTTTAGCCACAGCTGCAGATCAGCTGTGATTGTGGAGCTGGCTGACCTGTGACTATTGTTACCCAGGTGCCCACGGAGTGCGAGACGAGCCCCAGTTTGTGACATCACGTGCAGGAGAGAACGTCATCCTGGGATGCGACGTGTCCCACCCCCTGAACGGCCAGCCCTATGTGGTGGAGTGGTTCAAGTATGGAATGCCCATCCCCTTCTTCATCAACTTCCGCTTCTACCCTCCTCATGTGGACCCGGAATATGCCGGTAAGATGGTGAAAGCAGTCCCATTCAGACTGCAAGCAGTTGGGTTGGGTATCGTTTTAATGATCCTGATTCCCATTCCGGTCATCGATTTCGGTTCTTAACGATTGTTTGAGGGGTGGGGGGAAAAACAGATCGCGTGCTAAATTCACAGAACAAAACGTTAAACATTTTACACAATTCATATTTAAAATTCACTTATATAAACATACAGTTTTATGAAATCAGTAAATTCATTTCATGCAGTTTTAATTGGTTGCTGTTAGTATTTGGTTGCTGCGGTCCATGTTGCATGGCTGACTCGTGTGCTCGCAACTCTAATTTATCTCGCCCATACTACCTAAACAAAACCAAATGTAGCGCTTCACGCAGCGTCGTCTAGTCCAGAAAGAGTGCCATGTGTAATTGTTGAAGAACAGATAAGCAGAACCAAATTTTTATTTTATTACTTGGTACTTGGTTCTTGACATTTTTAGAATTGCTTCTAATTTGGAACCAAATTTCAGTTCCCAACCCTAGCAAGCAGTGACTTGATACTTGGCTTTATTTTTGCGAGGATTTTGTCTGTTGGATACAATTTGTAGGCTGGGACGTCTCTGGATCGCCACGATACTTAATTCAGAATGTGTTTTGGATATTGCACTAGTCCATATTGCGATTTGGAGGAAATTGCGTTCAAGGTGAGAGGTTAAACCACTGGAGGTTAGCAAGAACACATCTCAGCTGGTATCGGGTTGCTCTTTAAAGACCCCCTCCACTGGGAAATGTGTTTTCCCTACAGTTCCTTCGACGTGCTGTTTGAGTTTCACTGTGCAGAATGATAAATGTGCATACTCAACCCCCTCACCCCCCTTTTTGTGTCAGTGAAACCAGACTAAGTCAGCTTTTTATTATTTTTTATTTATTTATTTTATTTGTGACGATTCTGTGTAACAAAAAGGTGACATATAGAGTAAACAATGCACATACATAGACAAACATAATTACAGACAGTCACAGACAATATATTCAGCAGTTATGTTAAATGTTGGTGTGAGTCAGCTGCAGTGCATACATCTTGATTCATAGAATCACATTTTGCTGTTGGGTTTTCTTCCACTCTGTGTTTTGGTAAAAAGGGTTTAAACAAAGACGTTAAACCATCAACCTTCTCAACAGTTCTGTCTTTGATCAGTGATGTGCTTACCAGGGTAGACTGTAATAAATGTTTTTACTAACTAATGTAGACAGCTTTAATGAGATGACATTTTTATTTTGGAGGCAGCAGCTCCTTCCACCTCGGATTATTTATGTGTTGTGCTCAAGGTGAACTTTGCTGGGGAGGTGAGAGAGGGATTTTCCCCTTGCCTGCTTTTGCTTTCCTTCCCCTCTGATCATTACATTTCAGAAATAATCCCCCCTTCTGGTATGTGTGTGAGTCAAAGAGCTTTTATCATGCATTCATTCATGTCATAACAAATGAAATGCAAGTATCCCTTGTGTGAGTATGAGCCAGTGCAAGTAGCATCCACAAACATTTTGGATCATCTAAAGAGTTACTTCATTTCCCTTTTTTTTTTCTTTTATTCGCACATCCAAACAATTCTTCTGTGCAGGTGCGTTAAAAATAAGAAATCCTTAAAGAAAAGGGAAATCCCCACACTGCTCTTGCTGCAGCATCATCATTTATTAAAGAAAACTAACGTTTTGGCCCCTCTGGACCTTCGTCAAGAGTGACTCTTTATGACTCTATACTTTTTTTCTCTTCTTTAATAAATGGTGATGCTGCTGCAAGAGCAGTGTGCAGGATGTCCCTTTTCTTCAAGCCTTCTGAGCGTTATACCATAATAGCATTTTCAGATCCGCTCCAAAATGTACTACAAAAATACATTTATAGTAATATATTACCAAGATATGCGTATAAATATAAATATCCACACATATATCCACACATGCGATGATCATGTCATGCAGCTTCTGAATTAGGGTACCTCTTTTGGTCAAACTGAGGTCAGGCACTGGTAAAATAAAATATTTAGTTGTGACGATGTATGACGGGTTTACTCTAATTAGAAACATTATACCATTAACATGGCAGTTACTAATCTCCACATCTGTTTGAAAGGCAGCCGATTGGTTGGCCACCGGCTGCATCGGATACAGGAACCTGTTTATTTTTAAAGTGTCCTTTACATCCCACCTGCCTGCTGCAGCAGGAAGAAAAACAGTCTGACATATTAGAAGATTGTGGCAAAAATACAGAAGCTTTGTATAATCTTTCTGCATTCTCACACACTTCTCTCACTCTCCATTGATTAGATCGCTGAGCACAAATACCTGCTGAGTCTCAGAACCGATGGTTCGAGTTACAGACTCCTGACCACAGCAAAAAGAGCAGTAGGATATGAATGTAATTCACAGTCCCCGAGGACAGCAACAGTCACACCATTATGTGGGACAGTATTCTGTCATGAACCAAACAAAGTCTGTATAGTAGACCTGGAAACAGGGCAGAGCCACCAAACTGAGGACACGATCATATCATGATTTAGTTTGTGTGCCAGTCCACCTATGAGTTAGACTCATACTGTATAGGGTTGAGGTAAAATTTTACCAATATTACATTTTCTTATTTAATCCAAATCGTTTCAGATCCCTGATAAGAATGTAAATAAAATCCTTTCAGATCCCTTATAAGAATGTAAATAGGTTCAGCTTTCAACTTCTGCAAGTAACTTACATAACTGAAACTCAAATAAACTCTTAATGCCCTCTTAATGTTCACAACCTGTACCTACAGTACAACCAAAAAATGTATCTGAAACATTAAAATAACTGCTGTTACTTACTTAACCAACTTAGTCTTATTAAGATGTAAGGCCCTAACAGAAGCACTTGTAAGTAAAGTTTTAAAAAAAAATCCCGGAAATGAAATGTCGTAGATATAGTTATCAGGTAAACATTGTATGAGCACTGATCTCCCGCAGAAGCCCGGGCTGGGCAGTGTGCACAGTGTGCATAGCGTGCATAGCGGCGGTGAGTCACCAGCGTTTATCCAGCCAGCGAGATTGAACATGAAGGGCTGGTCCAACTCATTCTCAATCCCACGCCGTCAAATACCGGCGGGTCCTGCATCACCCTGACCAGCTCACTTTATATAATCCCTTATGGTAGTCATGTTATAAAAACCACAGCTGACTATCCCTTATCCTAACAATTTGGCCACAATTAAGCACATTGATCAAACACTGTCCAGCCATGTACTAGGTTTCAACCTAGTCTTGTAAAAATCTGGGTCGCGTGAATAAAAAAATTGCGGTTCCTATTGCCGGTAGCTTGGATATTAAAATATGTTGGTTTTGTGCAGGATGGCCCGTTTCGTGCTATTTCGTGATCAATCGGTAGTCTGCAGTGTTTTTACTCCGCCTTGTAGTACTGGCTATGCTAGCTTGGAACCTTGAACAAGGCGGTAGCAAAAGAAAACTACCAGGTACCAGGCAGGGACTATCCACAAACTTTGCTAATGGCAAAAAGCAACAAAAAGGCGAGTCCAGTTGAGTGGAGTCATGCCGTACCACGCAGTGGAAATGCGGCATTATAAAGTGATGTTTCTTTTGCCTTACAATCTTTGGTTGAGCACAGACACCTTCTTGCTGGGAACACATTACCCAGACAACAGCCCAAAGTTTCCTTTTAGACATGTAATAAAGGCTAATTAATAACACTGCAACAATTTTCATTTAAACTGGTGAAAGTGACAGCCATCGCAGGCTAAAAATGAAAAAAAGCCTACGGTTACCTACATTGCTCTTTCTTATAAAAAGAGGGAAAACAAATAAAACGTTTGAAAAGAGTATTTTGCCATCTGAGGGGCTTTTCCTCAGTTACTCTTCCTTTTAGTTATAGTAAAAAAAAATAGTTGTCAGTCATGTATTGCTGGTTTGTATTATATAGATTTAAAACGGTGATCTACAGGAAAGAATGCAATTATTAAATATCAATGACATATCAATACATTTGACTGGTTTTGAGGGACTACGCGCACAACCTCTGCTTGGTCCTTGTACTGTAAAATTCCTCTTGCTGTGTTTTTAGTCTGATGAGACCCATCACTGGCTTTAGCCTTTTAGCATTCTGTTTCAAAGTGCGCCAGTGAAATATCTGAAGTTCCATAGCCGGATGCAGGCGAACACCAACATCCCACTGTGCTTCAGTGCAACCATGATATTGGATATTGCATCATGGAAGGAAGTCACAGGTCACAGTCAAAGCTGCTGAGATACATAGAGGCTCACATTGTGCCCTCTTTAGATTGGGAAGAGGTCGAGGGTTAATGAGTCAAGCCAACCACAGGGGCACTGTTTCATAGACATCCGTCGGCCCTTGGTCTCAAACAAGCCATTGTCTTATTTTTTATAGAGAGGAAGATGGAGAAAACATCCGTGAGAGTACAAGGGGCAGACCAAGTATTAAACATTTCCATGAGAGAGTGTAGAGAGGAAGATATGGACAAAAAGTGATAACCAGGCAGGAAGAAAGCAATAGAAATTGAAGATTAAACAGGAAATGGAGGGACAGAGAAATAAAGAAATAGCAGTGGTCCCAGATTACATTGTTGAATGTCTCCTATCATCATGGACGATCTCCAAGCTGGTCCAGAAGAATGGTGACATTTTAAAATGACTTGCCTAAGCAGACATTCCCTGAAGCTGACAAATCTTCTTTGCCCCTTCTTTCAAAGCTATGCAGAATATTTTGGGCTCCAATTCAAATCTAGCTCTCATCTTCTAGAACTGATCTTATGAACCAAATAGAATAAAATCGTTCGGTGGGGTTCATACTTCTGAAGGGCAGTTTATTATGAAGTTGAAAACGTGGACCCAAGGCGAGTCCTTTTATGTTATCATACCATGTGTTGACTGCAGGAAGCTGATAAAAGAGACAAGAAGTGGGGTAGACTGACTGAATAGAACAAGATTGGAGGAACAGCTGGAGTTGTGTTATAATTACTTCAATGAACCAAAGTCCTGCTGACTGCTGCGTCTGCTGCCTGAGGGATACTGTTATTTTCACTTATTACATTATTCTATGGACACAGTTCAGGCTGTATATTCCCACTTTGAATTGAACAGGGATTTAAATGAGAATTTTGAGCACCTTATGAATTGTACATCCTCCACTCTTGCAAACAATCTCTTTTAATTGAATTTTTTTTTATACTAGCCAATATATCTTCTGGGTTTCAAAGCTGAGATATAATAATGTCTTTCCATTAATATGAGGTTGTGTGTGCAGAAAAGTTGTAGCTTTTATTTGACTCTTTTATAACAAAAATACTCTTTTTGGAATCATTTTGTCCCCACCAATTATTTTTTATTTGGCTCATCTTTTTCTTCTCCGTCATTGAAAAATCCAGAGTCAATGAAAAAGCAGAAATTGTTAATTTGAAAAGTTACAAGTTCAAAAGTCCACTCTTAGTGTGTGTGCACTGGAGGCTTCAAGTTTCCAAATCACACTTGTGTAAGTTGCATGCTGGACTATGATTGGCTTCCAAACTAGTTGTGAGGTCTAGGGGTGACACCAAATAATATTCGACGCTTGGATTGAAGGAGCCTGAATCGACCGCTAATCTCACAGTCAAATCTTTGCAGAGGTGTAAAGCCTGGTTAAGACCAAAGATTTGCGACGAGTTCAGTTGAAACTTGCAACTACTTGCAACGCACCAGTCTACAAAGACCTGAAAGCTGCCAGTTTACACCAGTGCGACGAGACGGTGTATCATCTCCATAGCAACGACTCTTTGTACTTCCGTTTTAACTTCCAACTTTCAGCCTTTTTTTGTAACTGGATATATAATTTGTTGCGTCTAAATATGAATGTGGATAACATTAGCAATAGTTAGATACTTGCTACAGCTGCATTTATATTAATGAAACGGCGAAAACAATCTATTATTTCTCAAAGACTTGACCAGTTGACAGTTTGTAACCTAGAAATAAAATGGATTATGGATCATTTTATTTCTATAGTTTATAGCTGACTTGACCAGCTGACTTCTCTATTGGCTGTTGAAACAGGAGAGGTCTCTTACGTTCTAAAACCAGCCTCTGGAGACTCGACCAGCTGAGTCGCAGCGACACCATCAGCTGGTTTGAGTCGAGCTGAGACGTGCCGGTTCAGACCGCTGAAACTTTTCTGCAACGTTCTAAAACGGTTTTGTCTCGTCGCAAATCTTTGGTGTGAACTAGGCTTTATGAAACAAGGATCACACCATTTTTGTTATATGGGGGTGCTGTCTGATAAATTTAAGGAATATTTCACCGCTGGAAAGCTGAATATATCTGTAAAATTGGGTCACTTATGTAGTAGAAATGTGAAAAAAAAATTGAAATTGGTGCCTTCTAGGCCGAGAAAAGCCAGAAAATGTGTTTTGGTCTTATATGGATGAAAAAGACCAAATCCCAGAATGCACCTGCTTCGTTGCTTTGAGTCCACTCCCAAGCCACGCCTACCGCTTGACAGACCGACAGAGGCATTCAACTCAACTCAAGCGTGTTTTATTGTCATTTCAACCATATACACGAAACACCGTTTCATCGTGACTCAAGTGGTGTTACACATTTAACATTTATAAAAACGACATTATATAAAAACGACATACGAAACGGGCTACATTTAGTACACACACTTTATAGGCTCCGTAAAGTTCAGCTAACACATACTAGCATTAGCGCTTGGTGGGCTGTAAACACCGAGCATAAACACAGCCGTGAATTAGCGTGCAATGTAGAATGGTCGGCATTTAACAGTCACAAACTCCACCAGCAGTTAGCAGTTAAATGGATACAAATCACCACATTTCTGCGCCACTCTGTGTTAACACAGCCCACCTATTTTACCTGGCGACAGAGCATCTCTAGCTCGGAGGGCTAGCAGGCCTGGTAGCTGGACAGTCCGGTACACTATTCAGGCATGTTTCCACAACAACAAAAACACAGCAGTCTCTGAACTCACGTTGGGAGTTTTGTTGAAGTTGGATGTAGTCCAGTTTGTGGTCTAAATGAGCAGACACTTGCAAGCAGGATCCGTAAAGTTCAGCTAACGCATACTAGCATTGGTGTAGCTAAACACAGAGTATAAACACAGCCGTGAATTAGCGTGGAATGTCGAATGGTCGGCATTTAACAGTCACAAGCTCCACCAGCAGTTAGCAGTAGCTAGTTGGATTTCATTATTTTATTTCTACACCAGTCTGTTTAACACAGCCCACCTCCACGGGCCGGCGAGAGCAGCCTGGTAGCTGGATAGTCCCGGTGCCGGTACACTGTTGTTCAGGCATGTTTCCACAACAACAAAAACACAGCAGTCACTGAACTCACGTTGGGAGTTTCGTTGAAGGAGGATGTAGTCCAGCTTGTTGTTTAATGAGCAGACACTTGCAAGCAGGATGGATGGGACAGGTGGACAGCTAGCGTTAGCTTTCCACCTAGCCGATGAGGATGTCCCCTAGCCGGCTAGCGGCATTGAGCGACACCGTCCGGTAGTTTGAATGCAGATAATTGTTGTAAATGTTTTCTGCTGAAAACCGAGAGCCTGTTTAGCGAAGATTCAAGATGGCTGACAGTCGTTTTCATTCGGAATACCTCGGCCAGACTCGGCAGTCCAACCCCCTGTGGGCGTGTTGAAAACATGCGGAAGTAGATCCTACTACTGGCTGTAGTCCTTTGCCTCTGGCCCAAAAATCTTCCAATGACGCAAAAATCGTCATTTTACGTCATCGGAAGATTTTTTCCAGGCCCCAAATGCAGAGATCTCTCGTCTCAGGGGGACATGAGGGAGGGAAGCACGGTCATTCAGAAATACTATCGGGTTTCTACTGATACAAAGCTGAGTCCTAAATCGGTGAAGTATCCCTTTAATATACAGCCTATAATGATATAAATAATGAACATATTGCTGTAAATAAAAATGTGAAAATAAACAAGCTTTTAATAAATCTTTTTAAAGTACGTGAATAAATTCATCCACCCAATGACAGATTCAGGTTTCACTTTCCATGATCCGTGACAGACGGCGGGATGGCGGACAGTAGTTTGAGGAAAATAACCGCTGCCCCAGCTGGGTTTAAGTCCAAAGTCTGGACCCAGAGTTGCTCTATAGTTGTTGTATAGAAAAAACGTGTGTTGCAGAATTGTGCTGTTTTCTAACAGTTTGGACTTGCAGTGAATAAAGAGAGATCACCTGCACTTAACCTTTTCACAGGCATTTTGTATTCATAGTTAGACCGATGTCAGGATGTATCATTACAGGATTGTCTAGCAATATATTGATTTTCGCATAATTGCTGTAATGTGATATTATCTGTATCCTGAGACATATATCGTGTATCTTATTGTATCTTGAGGTACCCTGGGATTCCCACCCCTGGTTAGCATGCTGACTTAAAGTGATGGTTCGGAGTAATTCACCCTAGGGTCCTTTGCACCATGACCTTGAGCCAAACACCCCCCCCCAGAAGCTTTTTTCACCTGGGTCTAACATTGGGAGACTTAGCTAGAGTAGCGTTATCAGCTGAATAGCTTAGCGCAGGGGCTAATGGACCCACGTTTGTATCTTGTAAGTTACCCCACTAATAATGCCCGAAATGATACCAAACGTCTACAAGTAGTACAAACAGGTTATGCTCTCATAAAACGATAGATTGGAAAGTTTGTAAGTACACCAGAAGTTTATGAACACTTGCCTGCTCTCCTCAGCTCTCTGTTGCTGCTGCTGTTGCTGCTGCTGCTGCTACATGCAGTTAGACGAGTGCTTAGGGCCGTCTACAAATTACTACACCGAAAAGAGTTACAACTAAAATATTTATTAATTCAATGATTAAATAAGGTAATGTCTCCAAACTTACCTCAATTATTACTTGTCTCCTGCTAGTTATACTACAGCACTTACTTTAAAAAAAAAAGTTAAATTAATAAATATTTTTGTTGCATCTCTTTTCGGTGTTGTAATTTGTAGATGTCCCTAAGCACTCGTCTCACAGCAGCAACAACAACAGCAGAGAGCAGAAGCCAGCAGGCAAGTGTTATTTACATAAACTTCTGGTGTACTTACAAACTTTCCAAGCCATCGTTTTAGGAGTGCATAACCTATTTGTACTACTTGTAGACATTTGGTATCATTTCGGGCATTATTAGTGGGGTAATTTACGAGATACAAACGTGGGTCCGTTAGCCCCTGCGCTAAGCTATTCAGCTGATAACGCTACTCTACACTAACTCTCCCAATGTTAGACCCAGGTGAAAAAAGCTTCTGGGGGGGTGTTTGGCTCGAGGTCATGGTGCAAAGGATCCTAGGGTGAATTACTCCGAACCATCACTTTAAGCTTTTAGCGCAAAGCTGTCCCCAGGGACAGCCTACAGAGCCACTACTGTGGCCATACACTTGTATATATGCATGAGAATAATCATATCAATCATAATACATTCACTTTTTTCCTGGCGGACTGTAGGATTGTTGTCCCATGAAAAATTGGGGCTCCTCCCCAGAGTAATACTGTGTGCCTGAGAAATAACTCTGTCAATGAATTGTGTAATTAAAAGATTTAACAGGGAAATAGCACTGCAGGGCTTAAAAACAACATGCTGACACACCGTCACTGCTCCACAGGGTATAAAAGAGAAAGTATACGCTTAATTGGCCTATTCTATCAATAGATAGTAAATGTCATTTTTCTGCATGGTTTAGCTTTCCTTAAATAAGGAGGGAATAAAAGTACCATAGCTGCGTGTTAGGCTCCATGTGTGCTTCCTCCTTATTGCCACAGTTTGAAAAGAATGTGCAAGGGCTGGGTTGCATGGTGACGACATAACCCATGCTTCACATCTATAAGGCTGGCACAAGGACTATACTCCGTTCAGCCGGACTAAAGCCATCTGTATGACAGAGTTAGTCCCTCCTTAGTGGACTAAATGTTTTACAGTGAGTATTTCTGTTGCCATAATGTAGATGCCACTTTCTGAGAAGTAAAACCTGTATTTTACTATAAAGTAGTGTTGTCAGGATACTGGAATTTCTAACTTCTATACAATATTTGAAAAATATTGATATTCTTTACCATTTTGAGTAGCACAGGGATAATATATGGGCTTGCTTGAAACCTTTGCCTTTCTTTGTTAAATTGCCTCAAATGCAAAGTATTTCCAAATGGCACTCCTGCTTTTTTCTTTGTCAAGCAAAACCAGTTGTCAAAGCTTCTTTAATAATTTCTTTAGTGAGCGAACACCATGACGAAACCCGAAAATGAGTATATTCAACCGGAGAGATTGAGTGTGTGCGTTTGTGGAAAAGTACCCTAAGTGGCTGGTGGCAAGGACGCAGGGAAACGCGTGCTTTTCCGTGGGTAGTGAAGCTACAGTAGTCAGTGTTTTGTTTGCTGCCAAGAAGAAATAAAGCCGCTGATTAATGCAACATTATCACGACGTCTCCCAACCATTCCCAGCTAAAGCTAATTGAGTTAGCCTAAATAAACCAGGGGTCTGTCCCAACTACGGTTTGAAGCTGGAAACATAAGACTAATCTACAAGAGAAGTCTGTGTCTGATACAACACAGTTCACTCTGATTCAAGGGTTCTTGGATACATGGAGTTTGTTGCTAGTGCGTGACATGTAGGCTCTGCATGCACAGCCAACCACCAATCGCAATCAACGTTGATCAATTAATCAAACAACCAAAGCAGTAGGGGTGGGAATCACCAGTGGCCTCACGATATGATATCATCACGATACTTATGTCACAATACGATATTATTGCGATTTTAAATATATTGCAATATTCTGCGATATATTGCAATTTATTAAATTTTTTCCAACTTCCCAATTTCAAATTATGTCCCCAAAAGGAAACTTTCTCAACATCTGTTTTATCTAAAAAGATACATTTCTCTGTTTGTTCATCTCACTTTAATTTTATTGTTGCAAAATGGAATTGTCAGGGAAAACATCGCGATACTATGCTATATCGATTTTTTTTTTCCCCCACCTGCAAAGCCGGCCCCGCTAGTCGACCACAACCTGAAAATGAGCGAGGAACAGGAGGGGAGCAACATCAGGGAGCCCCCTTATTTTAGGGGAAGCAAAATGCATTCAGTATTAATATCACTTACTTCAGAATGGAATGATAGTAGAGTATTATATGAATACCAACCAGTGTATTTGAGTAGCAAATGTACCCCTCCTCACTTGCTTTTGTGTTTGTAAAGCATTAAAGTTCAACAAAGAATGGTTCAAATAAGAAAAAGTCACTTTTTTATTTTATTTTCTATGCAGATGCACTCGTCTTCAAAAATCACCCCAGTAATTTGTGAATTATTTATTATTTCAAAATAGTAATATTCAAATAAAATACTGAATCTCGTGAATTTTCCAGAATGTATTCATATTGCAATATGTATCGCAGGAAAAAAATATTGCAGTGTCTTTCCAATATAGTGTGGCCCTAGTCAACGTTATTAACAACAGTGTTTCTTAGTAAGCACAGGTTTGTATACTCACCTGTATTTCTTTGTAGATGCTTGTACTGTCAGTAAGATGCTAAAGAGATTATCTAAGAGAGATGGTGAATAAAACAAAGAAATCCAGGTATTTTACGAACTTGGAACCAGATCCAAAATGGAACTGGCTATTGGAACGCATCCCTGATAACATGCATTGTGTGTGTATCAAAGCCTGACATAACCCATTCCCGGTGACATCTTTTTCGCATAGGCTGTCAGACAAATGCTAACTTACTGATGTGAAAACAAGAGTAAAACATGCATTCATATACTTCAAAATAGTTTAAGACTATGGGCCCTATTTTAACGATCTGAAACGCAAGTATGAAACGCAAAACGCAAGTAGCTTTGTGGGCGGATCTCGGGCGCTGTTGCTATGATACCGGCGGGATAAATGACTCTTGCGCCCGACGCAAATCTAAAATGGGTTGGTCTGAAGTAGCTAGGTGTGGTTTGGGCGTGATGTGCAATAAACCAATCAGAGCGTCTTCTCACATTCCCTTTAAGAGCAGGCGCGCTTGTTCCATGGCAGATTGCTATTATGACGGCGGATTTGCCTGGCGCACGCCAGCGGGAGCTGCCGATGCGAGATGCGGCAAAGTAATAAATGCCCGTCTTGGCCAGGTGGCGATGTCTCCTCAAGTCTGGAGAGGATTGCTGCAGCCATGGAGCACCCAAACGCACCACCTGCACCTGTTGTGCCCCTTCCTCTTCCCCCCACTCCATCTCCCTCCACCCGCTCCATCAGGAGCACATCGCGCATTACTCCCGGACCAGATCCCGCCGTAGTTCAACATCACGTCTCCTTAAGTCCTCTAATATTTCCTCATTTATGTCATCAACACATCCATGATTCACGGAAATGTTGTGTAAATCACAACAAGCCACAAAGAATGCTGGGACTTTTTGAGGATTGTACTGTAAAGTGCCTCCTGACCGATCCAAACACCTGAAGCGCATTTTCAGTATATTTTCCTTTGTAATTATGTATGGTTTGCAAAATGGGAACTGCTGCATCCATTTAGATGAGAGAAGTGTATGCGCGTTGTGCACACGCTACATTATGGCCAAGCATGCGCCCCTAAAATAGCATCTCAATAACGCGCCACTGACTTTAGACTAGCGCCACTGACTTTAGACTAGCGCCACTGACTTTAGACTAGCGCCACTGACTTTAGACTAGCACCACTGACTTTAGACTAGCACCACTGACTTTAGACTAGCACCACTGACTTTAGACTAGCGCCACTGACTTTAGACTAGCGCCACTGACTTTAGACTAGCGCCACTGACTTTAGACCAGGTTTTTCCTGGTCAGTGGCGGAATTGTTTTCTGAAACTGCAGAATAGCATCAAGTAACGTTTGCGCCGGAACACGCCTCCTCTTTTCGCTGAACCGCCCCGAGGAGCGCAAATACATTCCCTAATTTACCGACGTGCGTCTGTGGAGGGAAAAGTCCGCTGTGCGTCGGGTGCAAAATAGGAATGATACATGTGTCGGTGTACAAAGGCAATTGCGCTGAGTCCAAGATAGGGCCCTATAGCTGTCAGAGGTGTGAAATGTATCCACACACAGAGCAAACAGAGAGCATCATACCACTGATGGTGTTTTGACTCAAAAGTGGAGATTTATTTTCGTTGATAATTGAGTAGGATGTGACCCCAGAGGGCAGAGAGCATGGAGGCCATGTCAGCAACTGGTGGTAAATGTAAAATACATCATTAACAGGGTTGTGGTATATAATATTGTCTTTTTCCACCTTCTGTGTGAGCAGGGCTTGCAGTATATATTCTGTTTCCTGTTTAAAGATATTTAAAAAACAGTCTGAATGTTAAATAGCATTGTCTCATTTGTATTCTAAGTGCTTATTAAAAGCTACTTGATTTTACCTGGTGATCCCAAAAATCGTGTAGCAGATTGTTTAGACATCTGCTTTTAAGTGACCGTTTGTCAGCTGTTTAATTGGCAGGATGAGTCTTTGTTTTGTACAGAAAGGAAGTAATGCAAGCACAAGGGCTGATGATAAAGAGGAATGTGTTTCATGTAAGGGATGTGAACGAATACAAATACATTTTGGATATGAACAGCATCCAAATTTTTGTTTTCTTTTCCCTAGGGGTTGCTGAATAGACTGTATAACTGAAGCCAGAACATCTGGATCGCCCCCTGGTGGCTGGCTGCAGTATAGGTCATAAACCCCACCCCCTCTATGTAAGCGGATGGGACATGAGCCAAACTAAAAACGTCAATCACATTTTCCCCAAAGATGGTTTCTGTCTTTTTAGGTCGTTCTGATCCCTGATGATGTTTGGTTATTTGATGCCATAAAAATGGGTTGAAACGTCATGATTGACAGCTGTGATTGACTCGCGATTGGTCGAGCAGGTGTATGGGCAGGATTGGATCACTACTAGCTCCAAAATTACAAGATGGTGTCTGTCTGTCTGTCTGCAACTGATTTTTGTTTCCGCAATAGTGTCACAACCGTGCAAGATACAGTCAGGAAACTCTTCACATCTGTATTCGAGGATCACACCAGCCACCATTGCGGCTGGTGTGATCCCATTGCAAGATGGTCTCTAGTCATCAACATCTTAATTTACATAAACATTCACCGGGTAATTCAGAGATTAGCGTGGGCAAATCAAGGGCCATATGTGAAAATGAAGCACCACTACGCTGTCATACCGTAAGTGAGAGTCAGAATAGCACCCTGTGTCATGCATGATTTCCTGTTCGTTAACTTCTATGCTTGAATACACAAGTCCAAAAAGGACATCCACTTCTGTCTGCACAGATTGTTTACCCTCAGACAAAGAGAGATCGAATCAAAGGGCAGGTACACAGTGGTGGATAGTGGAGGATACATAGAGACTGTATACAGTGTATTAATACATAATTCACACTCAATAAGAAACATGGCGTCTCTTTCTCAGTTCTTTCCAGTCAGCCAAGAGAGGAGACCGACATAGTTGGAAGCTGGACAAATATGATCAGATATATAAATAGGCTAACCAGGACACACATACTCACACACACTCAGACACACACACGAATACAGGCTAGGGGACACACATCACTTTTGACTGTTGTACCTTAACTCAGTGAGGCAGCCGCCAGTGCAGCTGATATATTTACCTGGGCTGTCATGCTGCAGAGGGGATTTAGGAAGGCAAACAAAATTAGTCAGGAATACCCACAAAGTGAAGAGGATAAGGCAGAGTGAGGGGATTAATGAGGGATAGCCAGGCTTTGATAATGCTGACGTTTTGAGCCGGCCTGTGCGCCCTGAAAGCCCTTTGTTTAGCCCTTATTGCCAGTCGCCATCTGCTATGATCCAGTTGCCAGATTGCCCGGAGCAACATCATCAATCCCCCTTCTCCCAGCTTTTGATCTGTAAAAGTAAAATGCAGCTATTCCTGACTCTGTACTCGCCAAGTCAAAAGCTGATATCTGTTCTGATGGATTGTGACTCCTGTGTATCCCTGAGGCTTCTCTGTTGTCATGTTGGCCACTTCCCACTCCTCAAAGGAAGTAATGACCTGTCCTTGCCTCAGTGCATCTCCAAAATAGACTGCCACACACATGGAGATGAGGACATCTCAGCCGCACTGAGGCTTAAGTGACAGATTTTACTGCGTATATACACAACTGCGTTGGGTATCCTACTTTGATGTTGTTGCAGCATTGACTCTGTTTGGAAACCGGTCTGAACTGTGCTGTTACTCTGAGACACCTAGACTAACACACTGTGTGATCCCTGCACATTTATATCTGAACCGTTCAAAGGTTGATTTTCTCTTTAAAATTCATCTGGCGTTTCTCTTCCTTTTCTTTATTCATTCACCTCTTACTTGTTCCTTCCTTCCCTTCATTTCCCCTCATTAAATTCCATCCACCCGTCCTTTCTCACCTCTCTGTGTCCCTTTCTGCTGACACCTCATCTCTGTGTCTCTGCACTAGGCCGGGCCAGTCTGCACGGCAAGTCCTCCCTGCGGATAGAGAATGTGCGTTCAGACGACCAAGGCTGGTATGAGTGTAAGGTGCTGATGCTGGAGCAGCAGTATAACACCTTCCACAACGGCAGCTGGGTGCATCTAACCGTCAACGGTAAGCACAGTTAGCATGCTTTATTCACACGGTTCAATACAAACATCAGACTTATATATGTGGACTGATATATTATTGCACAGGTAGGTATATTGATTATTAGGTTTATTAATATTAGCAGCTGTGGCGTCAGCTAGTAAAGATGGGCTCCAGTGTAAGACATTTTAAAGTCCCTTCTCACCTTGAGATATGCGCACAATCAATGCAAACACACACAGTATGACAGACAACTGGGATTTTGTAGGTCAACTCAATACCATTTGCACAAGGATATGGACTTGGATAAACTACTGTGATACTGTAAATAAGCCAGTATGACTCTGTAAAAATAAATAAATAAATAAATACATTACTGTGCAAAAGTCTTAGGCAGGTGTGGGGAAAAAAAATGCTATAAACTAAGAATGCTTTCAAAAATATAAATAATGATTGTTTATTTTTATCAATTTACAAAATGCAAAGTGACATCTAAATAACATCTAAATCACATCAATATTTGATGTTACTACCCTTTGCCTTCAAAATTTTCAAAAAGTCAGGGAACGTTGAGGATCATAGACGCAATGGTCGGCCAAGGAAACTTAGTGCAGCAGATGAAAAACACATCAATCTCATTTCCCTTCGAAATCGGAAGATGTCCAGCAGTGCCATCAGCTCAGAACTGGCAGAAACGAGTGGGACCAAGGTACACCCATCTACTGTCCAGAGAAGTCTGGCCAGAAGTGGTCTTCATGGAAGAGTTGCAGCAAAAAGCATAGACATAGAAACAAGACCAAGCGACTCAACTATGCATGAAAACATAGGAACTGGGGTGCAGAAAAATGGCAGCAGGTGCTCTGGATTTGAAATATTTGTCTGTAGCATAAGGCAGGTTGTTCGCCGAAGGGCTGTAGAGCGGTACAATAATGAGTGTCTGCAGGCAACAGTGAAGCATGGTGGAGGTTCCTTGCAAGTTTGGGGCTGCAAATGGAGTTGGAGATTTGGTCAGGATTAATGGTGTCCTCAATGCTGAGAAATACAGGCAGATACTTCTCCATTATGCAATACCATCAGGGAGGCGTATGATTGGCCCCAAATTTATTCTGCAGCAGGACAACGACCCCAAACATACAGCCAAGGTCATTAAGAACTATCTTCAGTGAAAAGAAGAACAAGAAGAACAAGAAGTCCTGGAAGTGATGGCATGGCCCCCCCAGAGCCCTGATCTCAGCCTACCAGCCGAGTTCCTTCAAAACCTTTTGTGCAAGTGTACCTAGAAGATGCTGTCTTGAAGGCAAATATTGATTTGATTTAGATTCTCTTCTGTTCATTCACTGCATTTTGATAATTGATGAAAATAAACTTTGAACACTTCCATTTTTGAAAGCATTCTTAGTTTACAGCATTTTTTCATAACTGCCTAAAACTTTTGCACAGTACTGTGTAGATAGATAGATAGATAGATAGATAGATAGATGGATGGATGGATGGATGGATGGATGGATGGATAGATAGATCGATTTTTTTTTTTTAGGGGTGGGAATCCCAGGGTACCTCGAGATACGATACATGATATATGGCTCACAATACAGATAATAACAGATACATACACACACACATATATATATATATATATATATATATATATATATATATATATATATATATACACACATACATACATAGGTGTTATGTTTTTTGTTGAGGTTTTCTCATGACAATGAGTGGTGTGTGAGCTTACAGGATTTTAGCACTATATATGATAAATGTTCAAATCAGAAATTGTTAGGCTAATGTTAAAATTATTGAAATATTATAATGAATATTAATTTAAGGCTAATAATTTCTCCATAGGGCTGTTTTTTTTCCAACGCACTGTTAATTCAGCAAGTAACTTGATAACTTGGCTTTTGCCTTGTTTAAGTGCTCTCTCTGCAGCTGCTGTCTGTTCTCGTCAAAGATAGTTTGTGTGGGAGGATGCTCCACTCTGGAACACCACAATTGGGAGTGCTTCTGTAGTCCCATCAAATCCGACAGAGAGAAATGTCTGCTCTTTATCTTTCAAGAGATGCATTCTCCAGTTAATCTTTCTTTCATATAATACAGTGTATCAGTCATTTTAGTTTTAGTATATATAACATAATATATTTGAACTAGGACCTTGAGCATTTGGATCAAGTAGCTCGTAAAAACAGTATCAGATTGAGTAGCTACAGCTTAATTCCAGTGCGTCAAGTACATATTTAAGCAACATTTAAGTACATAAAAGGGGGGACCACTAAGGTCTATATAAAAGAGACTTCAGATACAGTATTAGGGGACCACTAAGGCCTATATAAAAGAGACTTCAGATACAGTATTAGGGGACCACTAAGGTCTATATAAAAGAGACTTCAGATACAGTATTAGGGGACCACTAAGGTCTATATAAAAGAGACTTCAGATACAGTATTAGGGGACCAGTAAGGTCTATATAAAAGAGACTTCAGATACAGTATTAGGGGACCACTAAGGTCTATATAAAAGAGACTTCAGATACAGTATTAGGGGACCACTAAGGTCTATATAAAAGAGACTTCAGATACAGTATTAGGGGACCACTAAGGTCTATATAAAAGAGACTTCAGATACAGTATTAGGGGACCAGTAAGGTCTATATAAAAGAGACTTCAGATACAGTATTAGGGGACCACTAAGGTCTATATAAAAGAGACTTCAGATACAGTATTAGGGGACCACTAAGGTCTATATAAAAGAGACTTCAGATACAGTATTAGGGGACCACTAAGGTCTATATAAAAGCATCCAAAAAGCAACATGTCATAGGACCTTTAAAGGAATCGAAAAAAACAAGATCTTATTATTACACTTTTTATCACAGTTATGGATGCAACCAACAAATATTTGGTTGGTTCAAACCCCAAATATTGGTCCAAAACCCAAATATATTGAGTTTATAGTGATATGAAACATAGAGCATGCAGCAAATCGTATCATTTGAGGGGCTTGAACCAGCAAATACTTGGGAGTTTTTGCTTCACTAAATTGACCAAAATTCTTGACCAAAACACTTATTTACACTTATTTTCTTCTGGGCATGAATGTCAAATTTTCTAACAGTGGTCAGCTGGGCGGAGCTACTGTCCAGTGACCCACAGGGTCAAAGGTTAGGTTCCCATAACAACTCCAAAGTATCCCTGGCTGATTAGCGCTCACTGTTTGTGGTGTCTCACTGGCCTCATGGTGGCAGTGTCATTACTCGGAAGCTTGACAAAGGTGACCCTGAGCAAAACATTGCACCCCCCTACATGCTCTGTCACTGACATTGTCTCTGGAGAGAGGAGCACCAGACAAACACCTGAGTATAAAATAAGTAACCCACTCATGGGACTCTAACACAGAAACAATTATTCTTGCCTTCTCTTGATAGCTCAAGCATTCATCGAGACACTTAATCAGACAGCATATGATGATGCTAGTTGCTGTGGTAACAGACGGACCAGGTACACCCCCCCCCACCCCACACACACACACACACACACACACACACACACACACACACACACACACACACATGGTCACTGCACATTAGCTAAGTTTCATCAGTGTTGCTCTTGTTCTGTTTGACTTCGCCTTGCCTCTTCTCTCCCTCTCAGAAGTGTTTAACGGCCTCAGGCTTCCTCCTCTGCCTCTTTTCTCTTTCGGTCTTCATGTTTATCACTCCTTCTGCTGTCCTGTAGTGTCTTCTTGCCACTTCAGACATGAGCCACGGCACTCCTATCAGTTGTAATAGTCAGACAGTCAGTGGTGTACAGTGCACAGCTGACAGGGTCAACTTCGGTCAGAGATGTGCCAAAAAGGGAATTACTTTTTTTATGTTGTCTCTGATGAGACAAAAATGAGACAGTAGTTTGTCGGTCTATGACTTAAAGTCTGAGTATTTAGAGACATGAAACCAAGAAGCTTTGTCAGTGTCTTAAATAATGAAGTAATGGAAGTTGTATTATATTTAGACATTCCAAAATGCTAAATCTACTGTACTTTTGGGCTTGTGGAGTCAACAAATCAAAAACTGCAGGATCACATTATGAGTCCAGGTGTGAAACATGATCCCACTACAAGGCTTCACAAATTGGATGTACTGTATATCTTACTGTAATCAGTGTGTCCTCCCTGATGCTTTTGTTGAATAGGAGATGTGTTTAAGTGAGGGGATAAATCAGACATTCTCTATTCAATTTGTGGCGTTTTTAGTGTTTCAGTTTTTCACTAAGAAGAAAAAGACAAAGCTAGATGTCAGTGTAGGAGTGGGTGGGAGGTCAGTATGAGAACCAACTTAAAGTGTACTGTACCAATACAACTGAAAGGTAGCTTGGTTTAAAAACAGTAGTATAACATGGTATGTGTTGTGAAACTGCCCACTGAGAAAATATGGTTGCACCCTGTTAGTTTATAAAAAAACTTGCTGATCGGTGATCTGAATATTGTATCCAGGTAGCCAACATTTAAGTTATTTATTATCAAATGCACAACAATTACAGAAGCAGTCATTGTCAATGAAAATCTTGTGCCTCAGGCTCCCTGCAAAAATGCTCATTAAATGAAGTTAAAAAAAAAACCAGAATGAGAATCTAAGACATGATATAGTGCAAGTTAAAATATAGGGATACAATATCAAATAACTCAAACGTGAAAGAAAGTAAGCCTAAGACAAGGAGGTTGGCCTGGTGAAATGCTCTGTGAAACAGCAGTGAAGCGGAGTCAGGGTCAGGGCGACCGGGGCTCTGGGGAGTCCCTGCCGCTTTACTGTTGGCTGATGTCATCCACATGCAGCTCGACAGGAGAAAACCCCCCACCTCTGCTTGGCTGGCTGGTAGAAGCAGTTAATTCAGGATGTCCAGTCTTCCATGGCAGTGGGTGGTGTGTTCTGCACCGTGACAGATGTGTGTATACAGAATCCAATGGTCTGTGGCTGTGGAAGTCATGGTGGGGTCACCAAAGCATTGTGCATCAAAGATATGCTTCTAAATGTTTTGGTCAGGTCCATATCAAATATCAAACTAATTCCAGGTGAAGAATAAGACGGATTTAAGAGGAAGATTAAATAAAAAAATGTCTGTATAAATAAAGCTGCCCAGCCTTTAGTTACAGTCAGATTTTGCTTGGTGAGATTGACAAATTATACAGCGTCTTATCACATATTTTATTGTCACTAACCTCTGTCGCTGTTTTGCACTCAGTGCAGCCAAGCAACTGCTGCTTGTATTATTTCACAGTGCTGTTCCATTAACATGAATTATAATAAGAAATATTTCCTGAATGAGAAATCCGTTCCACCCCACTCTCTCAAACTGGCTGGTCATTGGGAACTTTGACAAATACGGGCCCTAGTCCACCGTAGTTGACTGAGCATATACATGCCCATTTTCTGACCATAGATTTAAGAAGATGAATGAGCCTTAAGAGCTCAATTGGAAGTGAAGCGTGTCTGAAATAGAGCTGAAAGGAACTTTTTTCAGGCTTACCTTTTTATGGGGTTTTAATGTGATCTATGAGATGTCATCTACAGTAGATGAGTCCACCCAAGCTTTACATCCTCACACCCCAGTTTCTGTCAATACAGTGCTGGCAGGCTGTAGATATTATACAGTCACAGTGAACCAGCTGGTGCTTACAACTGCAGTGTACATCCTTCAGTACTGTACTACCTGTGAGTCTGTGAATACCTACCTGGCCATTAATAGCGCAAGTGTGTTGAATGTTTAACGAGTGTTCTAGCGCCATGTTTAAGTGTGGCTTATATTTTTAGGAATTGCCGTGACAGAATCTTTAAGGTTCAGGGCCCTGCTACATACTCATGCTGCATGAAGCTCCAGCAGTCCTGCTATTTATAGATCCTCATTTGCAACCCACCTCTCACTATCATTGTCAAACATCAGTGGTTGTCAGTGATTACTCTCAGCACTTTAGCTGTCAGCCCTGTTGGCATTGAGGAAGTAAGCAATGCATATAGATTCCGGGTGTGATGCATATAGATTGTGGGTGAGAGTGCTATACCACTCTGATGAATTTCTTCTACAAATTGACACCTATGCTCCATTCCTGTGAACTTATATCGCCCTCACTCTCTTTTCGGAGCGTGTGAGAGGAGAAAAGGATGAGCAGGAAGAGAGGATGTGTTTGTAAGAATGATGTAATTATTGTGCAAGCCATTTGCTTGAATGAAAGGAATACCACCAGTTATTGAATGCAATGAGCATGGAATGGTTTTTGCATTCTATCTAATTTCCAGCAGGGAGCGACTCCACTGGTTGCAAAAAGAAGTCTGTTTCTATAGAAGTCTATGAGAAAATGACCCTACAATTTATTACTTCAGTAAAAATTTGCATAATGAGTTTATAGTCTCAATTGCTAGTTTAGCATTAGCTGGTAACTTAAGCGAAAGTTTGCCGATTTCTGTGTACTGCCGTACATGCAGATGAAGGACTCGCTTCAGAAGGGTTGCGGAAGCGGTTAGCTTAGCGCAGCGCCATTGCAACCGTAAACAACACTGGCTTGGCCGTGTCATCCTTCCCCAGCTCCACCTTCTCGTTCAAAGATCGTTGTGTCCGGTTAAAAAAAAAAAACGGCCAAATTGCCAAACTCAAGGCTTCAAAACGACAGTCCACAAACAAGTGGGTGACGTCACTGATGCTACGTCCACTATTTCTACACTATGATTTTAGCAAATATTCTTCTTCTATTTTTTTTATTTAAGTTATTGCTGTTGCGAGACGTGCAGTTTTTACCCACCAAGTAGTTTAGAAATTGAATTTATGGAGGGGAGAAGAGGATCATTGTAACTAAGTATCCCAGTTTCTGGCTTCTTGGGGCATTACTCTCTCCTTTTATTCTCCTTCTAAAACGATTTGCTCGCTCTCCCTCACTGTGCAGGCCCCAATCCAGCATGAGGTGATTCCAAGGAAGCAAGGTTCATATCTCTCAGGGTTAGTCTTCAACAGCTCCCCCTAAAATAGCTTCAGCACATCCTCCTCCTTGCCATCCCTGTATTCTGCAGCAGAAGTCTGCAGTGCCACCATGCTGCACAACAGCCTTTCTCTCTATCTTACCTCTTTGATGGTGGCTTTCTTTCTCTTTCTTTCCCCCATCTTTACCGCTATCTCTACTACTTTACCTTTTGCCCTCTTTTTCTCTCTTGTGAGCTTTTTGGACAAACACACACATGCAAACAAAGCACAGGTTGAGGTCATTGAGGAAAAAGGGATACAAATGTCTTTATGCCCCCTCCTTGTCATGGTCTAAAAACAGATTTTGATTTGACAACTGGCCACTGCTTATCCCATGTACTGTCGGATTAACAAGCACAGTGTCCAAACCCCCAAGACAAAATGATGACCCTCCAAATCTATCAGGTTAACACACCTACTTTTCTGTAATATAAGATTTTACATACAGCTTTCATTAGAACTTATTTCAGACTACAATGAACACAGTTAGTCTAAGATATTACAGAATAATAATTAGCCCTTTATTCTTTATGATGCATTGTGCTGGCCTCACTTGCACTTGTTTCATATTTTGGTTGCCTGTTGTGAGTGACTGTGGTGACATGCTAACACGTGTCCAATGCTCTTTTGTGTTTTGTATTGACAAAGAATTTGTTGCATAAATAGATGCACCTGGAAATATGGTTTATTGCAATTTCCCTTGTTATGTTACAGGATGTTAGTATCCTCATTTTGTTATGAAGGCTGTATTAGTTAAGTGGGTGACAAAAACAGGGTACAATATACAAATACAAATAGGTTATGTACTCATAAAACGATGGATTGGAAAGTTTGTAAGTACTTTATTTATTTTAAATAACACTTGCCTCCTGGCTTCTGCTCTCTGCTGTTGCTGCTGCTGCTACCAGCAATTAGACGAGTGCTTAGGGCCGTCTACAAATTACAACACCGAAAAGACATACAACAAAAATATTTATTAATTTAATGATTAAATGAGGTACTATCTTCAAACTTACCTCAATTATAACTTGTCTCCTGGTAGTTGTACTAAAGCACTATAAAAAATAAGTTAAATTAATAAATATTTTTGGGCAAATTTTAGGCAAATTGGCACCATTTAGAGTATGCTGAATTAGTTATTAGAAGTTCTTGCTTTTGATATATCCACAGATTTACAGACAACTAATATGAGATTACTTTGATACCCAAGGCAAGTTTAAAAACACGATGATTCTCAGGCAAGTTTTGGAGTTATAATTAATATTTTTGCTAACTGACATGGCATATTCATATTCATCTGTTTTGGATATTTCAGGGAGGACATACAGCATACAACAGACACAGTGAGCTGTGAGATAAAGAGCTGCAGGATAGCGTACTGTGCTTACTGTGGTTGGTTCAAACGAACACACCTCCAACAGGTCAGCAATGCCTTTTAACTTGCTGTGCTGTGGAAAACACTCCATGCCAGCAGGGCTTGAATAGTGGTTGGTCACAGCTCAGCTCAGCATGAATATTCCCAGCACTATTAAAATATGAACAAAGGGAATACTACCATCTGCCAATCTAACATAGTAATGTGGCCTCCTACAGTGATACAGAGAGATGCCTATTGTGATAGCTGTAACAGCAACAGAAACATCTTTGGTTGATATTTGATTCTGTAGACACCCAACCAACACTATGCCAGTTCCTGCAGTGAGGCACAGTTAGCACTAACATTTTATGTCACATATGCCACTGCTCAGAGTAGGTCAATGGTGTCCTGACCCCATAATGGTCATCACTGCCATGGTAGATTTATGAATCGCATCTCATTACCTGCAGAGTTTGCATGACAGGATGTAGTTAAGGAGGACTTATGATCACAGTCAACCTGCACACAGTACAGTATTAGCAAGCATGGCAAACTCCCAGATCAGGTTGTCTTGCATTTCGCTCAACTAGGACAGTCATACCACATATAGCTCTGAATGCAATACTTTGGGAAAGCTGGCTATCACTTATTGGGAGTCAAAGTGCCCTTGAATGCACCACAGAGTAGAGTTATAAAAATAGTACCTGCTCCCTACTGCAGTTCACATGACAACAATTATGTAACTCTGGCAAATGGTAAAGGTGAATGGTTAAAAATATTGTTTAGTGTATGCGGTTTGTAGTTGCACTAAAATATGAAAACCCACCACCATTGAAAAAGGAAAAGTTTTAAATTACATTTAAAAATAATCTAATAATATTAGATATGAAGATATCTGATTGATGATGATGAAATACTCTGCGTCCCTTAGCAATTGCAGATCATCCAAAAACAAGATGGAAATCCCAACACATTTGCTGTTTTTTTTAAATATTAAATGAATCAATAGAAAAAAATGTTGCTAAGAAGTTGCATGGTTGGAGTGCCTTTACTGTCACCATCTCTGTGGCATGGAATTAGCACTATGGTCTGGTTTATGGTTGAAGATGGAATGACATGTTGGCAATTGAGAGGCTACAGGATTACACATGTAAGCAGATCAGCTTCAGTCCTAAGGTGATTAGATTGAGAATATCAAAACAGGAATTATGACTGAACAAAATCGGTATTAAATCACTGACAATGATATCAACATGTGTGTGCACTGAATGGGATAGGTTAAATGGGGGTGGGGTAGTTAGAAAACACAGCTTAAGTATATTTGGTAGGAAGACATGCCAACTGTCTTGCATGATCATCCCTCTTCATAATCTAGAAGGCTTCTAAGCTAAAGAGGATTTTGAAAAATGGTTTTACAAAATGCAGCATGCCTGGCACAACACTAGATGCACACTTGATTGAAGTGCAAAAGCCCTGACAGCCAAGGTGGAAAACTTTTTCTGCAGTTTATGGGTATTTAGATGTTTATACATATTCATTTCACAACCTTCGCTATAGGCCTACTGTGTGTATTTAATTTTAGCAAAAAATTGAGTTCTGATTAAAAAATGGTGACATTTGGAATTCAAACGCAGACAAAAAACTGTTCTAAGAACTCATGTCCGTGAAGAAGGACAAGAACAAGTTCTCCTGTTTATTATTCTGCGGCTGCAGAAAATGTCAGACCTGCTGCTCCATTTGTGACACGATTTTTCAGACGGATGTGGATTCAAACATAAAGGCTTTCATCAGCTGCTTGTGAGTGTGTGTTTTGCATATGCTCTGTTGGTGTACGTGCACTTGCAGCACCAGGGGTAAAAGTCATTCATGTTTGTTACTCAGCTCTTCTTCCCATTCAGTTATGTGACAAGCACTCCTTTGCTACCTGACTTTCATCGTCTTATTTCTGTTCTGTCACATCTAAGGTTGTGACCCTGAGACTTGCAGCCGACCAGATAGCAAAGGCAAAGCCAGGCAAATGTTTACACACATGCATTATTGCGTAGTCTCTTGGTAAACAGTTTGACTGGTCGGTCTCCTGCTATTATGTACACCTGGCTTCCAAAGGAGGAATTCTGCAACCATGTAAGAACCATGTAAGAACTTCAAAGACTTCAATGTCAAATGCACTGGGAAGGATTCTTTTAACATGTAAATATCAACACTGGTGTTCTCTGGTGCTCCTTAGTACTATACAGAAGACCTTCCCTTTACATGTGACTCTGAATGCAACAGGTATCTGTTCCATCTGCATTCTCTAACTGGAGTGATGATGTCACTGCCAAGCCACAATTACACACAGCAGATCCGCTGGTTACATTTTGTGCAACCAGCATCAGGACAGGAGAGATGGCGCCAGTGCTGGTATGTGTAACAAATACATATTTTGTTAACACATTGTTTACACATATGATTACAGCCAGATTTAGCTACCAGTGCAGTTTTGTCTTCATTTGTGGAATATTGCCCAGTGATTAGGAAGCATTGCTCACTCACTGTGCAGTAAGGTTGCAGTGAGCAATCACTGCTTACTGCTCAACAAGAAAAAAACAGGGAGCGCAAGATAGTACCAAAGGGTTTTGAACTTATAACAAGACTGGGCCATCAAAGCAGATGTATAATTTGTAAAAATTTGCCCACTGAACCAAATAATTAGCTTAGTTACTAAATACAGCTGACCTCCGCCACAAAAACGTGTCTTCCGTCATGTAGACGTCCTGGGATTGTACAACATACAGACTGGACTGTGTTTGTGTTTGCTTTCCACAAAGTGTAATTGGGCAGTCTTCCTCATGCTTTGGTCAAAGCTCTGCCTTTTTGCTGTGAGTCCCACCTGCACACTCTTGGTACCATACACCAGGGAGAAATCTGCATCATCATACACAGAGCAACATAAAATAACTTATTTACCCGATTAAGTATTGGTTTCATTTTTACAGCCAGTATACTATAATATCATAGATTTAGAAAAACCTATTTAGTGAATATTGTCCATGGGCTCCGTTAATGTTGGGTAAGCTGAGATCTGCAATGACTGACCAAACATGTATACTCCAAAGGCATCTATGTACTCCAAACTACATTGTTTTAACTAGAGTTATCATTGTCTGATGGATATGGTTGGTTGCTGCTAACAGTATGCAACAGTTTATAATTGATCAAAAGAAGAAGTCTGCAGAAAGAACTCTGTCCTTGTTCTATCTATCTGGGCTTGATCCTTTTTGAAGCATTTTAACATGTCCTTGTGTCTTCTTCTGCTCCCTATCCTCTGACTCTTCAGCCCCCCCCACGTTCACGGATACGCCACCTCAGTATGTAGAGGCCAAGGAGGGGGGTAGCATCACTTTGACCTGCACAGCCTTCGGCAACCCCAAACCCTCGGTCAGCTGGCTGCGGGAAGGCAGCCTCATGGTCAGCAGTGCCAAGTACAAGGTATATGACTGTATAATGTCTTTATGTCTCATCTGAATATTGATCGTGACGCTCCTCTCAGGTTGTGTTCAGACTGACACCAGTGCTGTGTGTAAATAAGCAGCTTTCTTATTCATTTTAATGAGACAAATTGGAATTCTGCATCTGGATGGAATTCATTCATACATCTTGTAACAACTTGTTGCATGATTGGTTCACTTAGAATGACAATTTTATCATTAATGGCCAAATTCACTGAACATTCTTCCTGACCACTCTTCTAGGCTTCCTTCCTTACCTCTTTATTATTGTTTAATTCTTGATCTGCTGAGTCAAGTCATGTAAGTCTTATTTATATAGCCCAATTTAAAAAAAAATCACAAATCTGTACAGCATGCAACACCCTCTGTTCTTACCCTTACCCTTAGACCCTCAATTCGGATAATGAAAAACGCTTTAACAGGGAAAAAATAAAAGGAGGGATGTCTCTTTCAGGACGGACAGAAATGCATTAAACGTGTGTAGAGAATAGACCAAAATAGCAAAATTACAATATGGGAAATATAAAGCTTGTAAACATGTATAAATAAAATGGATACAGGTGGAGGAAAGACAACACAAACACACAAGAGGCAAAACTCAAGCACACCATTCACACAGAGGGAGTGAGAGAGACGAGGACATCATGCACACGAGGGAGAGAAAGACAAGAGGAGAGGCTGAATCTCCTGGAGAATTTGTGAATCTATTAGTGAGTATGTTCCTTGTGGGATTTACTGTAAGTGTAGCATCTCAGATGGAGAATAAGTTGTCACTGCAGCTGGGATCTTTGAGTCTCAGTCATCTTTACACTTAATACGGCAGTTTGCCTTTAGTTTAATGATGAGAGAAGTGTATGCTGTACAGTATCTACCATCAAGTGCTGCATGTAAGAATGGAAATGACCCCCACACACACACACACACACACACACACACACACACACACACACACGCAAACATTAGATCAATTATTTAAACTTTGTTCATGGAAGAGTTCTATATCTAAAGTAGCGGTCTGCAGCTTTCTCCGAGTCACTAGACTATGCTGTTTACTTCTATAGGCTGGTGAGCAACTGTGAAACCTGTAGATCTGCTAACATGAAGATGTGCTCTACACTGACTGACTCATCAATCTGAATGACCATTTAGTGTTAATCGAAAGGCTGCACTAGGGCTGGGCGATATGGAGAAAATCAAAGATCACGATATTTTTTACCAAATACCTCGATATCGATATTGTAGGGTTGACAACAATATTTACACATGATAAATAATCATCAGTAATGTGAATACAATGACTAAGTGGATAAAAGCAAATAATAGACGGCTAGAACAGTCTGGTAAGTTCAGAAATTACAATATCCAGATATCCAAAATAAGGGGCGATATCTAGTCTCATATCACGATATGGATATGATATCGATATATTGCCCAGCTCTAGGCTGCACTCATCTCTTTCAGCAAACAAACTTCTTGTTTTCTGAAAAAACTGTCCCATGTAAAGTGGAAGATGTTGCATCATGCTGTCAGGTGTGGTGGACTGAAAAATGAAGTTAAAGGGAGGAGAAGGAAAGTGCTTTGAGTCAGTTTTGACTTCAGCTGTGTTTATTTGATATGACGTGCTTACCATAAAAAAAGAACTACAACTACATTATACTACACTTTTTCATGTCTGTCTTAAAACAATAATATAATGTAAAATCACTGGAGTTCCTTTTTAAAGCTCCATTGTGTAATTTTTTGAGTTGATTCTTAGCAAAAAACCCTTTGATCTTTCACAAACATGTGCTCATTCATGTGTAATTACTTCCACCAACTAATCAAAGTATTCTCGTAGGCGTAGAATCTGCCATTCAGAATCATTCAGAATACTGGCGGCAGCCATGTTGCGCCTCCATCTTTAAAATACATTAGCCAAAGAGGGACATACCTCCGCCTTTCGTGCTTTTACACTCAGTGGCACCGTGACGAATGCCAGGGAGGGGGAGAAGATAACGGCGTCGCCAAGGGAGTTAAAAAGAGAATTAAAACGACAACGCGACAGGCAAAGCAACAAGACCAAAGTTAATATTGGAGTGGCTTTTCCAAGATGGAAAGAGCTCATAAGTAGCAAGGATTTTAAAAAGGCATGCCGAAGTTGCCTGCTTTTTTCTCAAAAGGTAATTCTGCCTATTTGTGGAAATTCAAAGTTCTATAGATGCTTGGCTAACTATAGCATGGTTGTGCATAACGCTGTGCATAACGACGTCTAGGATACTTTTCCTCACGTCAAGGATGAAAAAGGATGTCTACCTTGTAACATAAATGTAATCATGTGTTGTGATTTTCCTGGCAGACAACTCACGTCATGTGCATTTGTAACACAGACTAGGTACAGCTAGATCAGCTGCGTGTAAACATGGAGATACTAAGAGCTAATTTCGGTTTCATTGACATTGTTCATACTGCTCAGAGAAATATATTAAAAACACAAACCTCTGTTGCTTCTCTCCTACGGTGTAAACATTGCCTTACACTATTAGTCTTGTACAATATACAGAAGGACGATAGCACTGTTACTTTACTAACATTAGCTTGCATATGTTTCGGATCCTGATAGCTGATGTTAGCAATGAAATGGTACCAAAATAACATCAAACTATTATTACACTGGAAGGAACACTCACGGACGAAGTCATACTTCTTGGAATAATACGGCCACCTCTTCACAAACACCAATTTCCAGTTTGAAACAAGTTCAACGTTTCCATGCCTCTAGGCTCGGCCCTGAAGGCGACATTGTGTCATAAAACTCCCCTCTCCTGGGTGTAGTAAGTACTGGAGAGGTTCTTGTATCGGTAGTCTTCCACAACTCACTTTCCAGCTATACTCCCCATTTACCTTCTCCAATACCAGTAGCATGCGTTTTAAACTGCCTACGAATGCACCAGACAGAGCTCCAAGTGACATCACATTTAATTTCATTCTCAGCCAAAAAGCAAATGAAGAAGCAATATAATTATTTCTGGGATTGTAATAGTAGTTGGATCCCTGCTATAATGAGCTACAGCAGGTTATTAGTCTATTGTGAAAATCAAACTATTGTTATTTCCAGATGGAAGCAGTTTTAGATTTTACTAGAGACCTCTAAATGTTTTTAGAATTCCCTAATCAATGCTCAAGTTTGATGAAATTCATAGATTACTTCCTGCCCCTTAAATCAAAAAATTATTAATTACCTCCGCCGAGGAGATTATGTTTGTTTCATGTCTGTTGGTTTGTCAGAACATTTTTCATTATCTCCATGACTTCCAAAACTCGCGTGAAGGCAGAAGGGCATGCCCTCTCTTTCACACGCAGTGCTCCGTGTGAGAATAGAAACAAAGTCACGTGACTGGGCTGAGGGCAAAATAAATGAACACAAGATTGGATGATATGGCGAGTTAATTTGATTTAACTTTACTAGTGATGGGCTTATCATAATGATGCAGCCACAACAGCAACAAAAAAGAAAAAAAAATGAAAGAAAAGTTTATGCAAACGGGCTGTTGCTCAGGGAACAATAGCCCGTACCTGTGCACGTCCATGCGTTTACATTTCCTTCAATTCAATAAAGACTGAAAGTAGCCATGTTTCCATCCACACGTTTTTAATGCGAATTAAGTAATATTGAATGTAAAAATGACTTAAAGAAACTTTCGATTGAATTTCATGAATATCGACGCAAATTTTATACGTTCGATTGGTAAATACGTTCGATCGGTAAACGGCTTATGCGATAAACGCAGATGGAAACGTTTGCCGAATAAATAATGAATTTTGATTACGTTTTAGGCCATTTTATGGTTGCAACCCGCCATAAAACAAAGAAGAAGAAGTTTTAGGTAATTTACGCTTTCTTTGCAGACGTAGCGAGTGTCAACAAAGACAAAGTGGAAAAATCTAAGTGGACGAACGAGGAGACGAGAGACTTTTTAAATGTAATTTACGAGCCAAATATAACGGCTATTTTATATAGTTGTCGTCTGGCATTTACATGCATCTGTATCATCATAGCAATGTTCATAGCTTCAATAGCAACATGAAGAAAAAAAATCTACATGTTAAGACAAGATTTGGAGAAATGCATTCATGTCTTCATCTCCAGCAGGATGGATTATTGTAAAAGACCATTAGACAACTTCAGCACATTGAGAACACTGCTGCCAAAGTTCAAACCGGTACCAGTACCATTGAGCATATTCCTCCTGTCCTTAAATCTTCCCACTGGCTTCTGGTTAGTTATAGAACCGATTTTGAAAGTGCTGCTGCAGGTTTATAAATCACCTCGCAACCTCAGGCCAACGTGCAGTTCTGCCTAGAGAATATAAATACAGCAGTTCCCTCAGATGATTTAGAAGCAATGAGCTGGTAGTAACGAGCTGCTTTTAGCTACCATTCAGCACACAGATGGAACCCACTTCATGATCTTCTTATGTAAATGCACAACTTTTTGTGCCTGTGGTGATTGGTTTCTCTACTGCACTTTCTTTTATCAAATTTGGGACATCATAATACTGGACTGTAACAGCACTATTTCTAGTCTATTGTGTGTGTGTGTGTGTGTGTGTGTGTGTGTGTGTGTGTGTGTGTGTATGTGTGTGTGTGTGTGTTTATATATATATATATATTTATTTATTAGAGCTGGGCAATATATTGATATTATATCGATATCGTGATATGAGACTAGATATCGTCTTAGATTTTGGATATCGTAATATGGTAATATGACATAAGTGTTGTCTTTTCCTGGTTTTAAAGGCTGCATTACAGTAAAGTGATGTCATTTTCTGAACTTACCAGACTGTTGTAACTGTTCTACCTACTTAGTCATTATATCCCAGTACTGATGATTATTTATCAAAAATCTCATTGTGTAAATATTTTGTGAAAGCACCATTTGTCAACACTACAATATCGTTGCAGTATCGATATCGAGGTGTTTGGTCAAAAATATCGTGATATTTGATTTTCTCCATATCGCCCAGCCCTAATATATATACACACGAAAGGAAAATGATTATATATATATATATATATATATAAAATCAATGTGTGTGTGGTTTGACTAATGTGTCATTTTAATATTAATATTTTTCTGTACAAAAATAACAACTATAAATAACAAATCTGCTTAAGGTTTTCCAACAAGCACACAACAAACCAGTGTGTGTTATATGTGTAAACGCATGTGGCCCTTTGTCACTGACGGCCCACCTTAAAAGTAGACATATAATAGTTAAAATGTTTGTGTGTGTTCAGGTGTCTGATGGGAGTTTAACAGTGCTATCCATCACCCGGGAGGATCGTGGGGCCTACACGTGTCGAGCCTTCAGCCCCCAGGGAGAGGTCATTCACACCACACGGCTGCTAGTACAAGGTAGGTACTTCGTCCTCAGGCAGCATGGAATATAACTGACAACAACTTTGATTGAATTCTTCTGATGGACATTTTTTTAGATGTAGCTCCACTTTGCACTCAGGAAATTGTTTTTCTTTGCTTTAACTTTACTGTTGACACGGAGTCTGTGGTAGTTGCCACAGTTCAATATACAGTCATGTACATACACATTATAGATAAAGTACAGCAACTCTTTTGGAGGTTGGGAATGTGATACTAAGGAGTAGTGCTTTGAGAGATACATTCATTCAGTTTTACTTTAATTTGATGTGATACATTGTTTTTGTTCTTTCTTTATTCCTATGACCATATTTTTATAATTTTTCTTACCTGACAGTATCTTTTATTAGTATTCAAAAATGGAGCAACAAGCTGAAAACCAGTTGCTTTTTAGAGGTGAATTTGTGTACCGTACTTGTCCTTGCATTTCTAAAGCCAGCTACAGAAGCCTTCCAGTGAGAACAGTAGCTACTAGCAGTAATAACGCAAAGCTGTGCCACACAGTTAGCTCGTCTAACAAGTAACGTTAGCATGTACATACAGCAGTACTGTATACAGGCAAAACTTTTCTCTCTGAAAAATGACCAGTAACAAGATGATGCATTTTCCAAAGCTAACACTGCAACTCTAACAGCTGTAACCAAATCATACACTGAAACTAAGCACACATCCCTCTGACCCTAATTTATGATAGAGCCTGATAAACTATCTTTGCAAAACTTTCCACCACCTTATTTAAATCCAGATAACAGGATGCTGATATAGATGTATGCCCTCTGAGCTAACAGGGAGGTTTCCCTCTTGGGATATTGAACTTTTTGTGTATTGCTTTTCGATTTGTGCAGTTTATGGCACTAAAATCTCTCATGTTGATCTTCTCATAAGCTCTTAGTTATCCTGGGTTGCATTGAAAATTATGCCATTGCTCGGAAACCCGTCTAAAGCACGTACACCACTTTTTGCGGTGTAACTGCAGATTGATGTTTGGGCATGCCTCAGTAACGCCCAATCTCATAAACTCCTCTCATCACCTTTAAAATGCAGCCAAAAGACTAATGAGCAGTAAGGACAGCACAGAGTGGCTTCGCTAAGAGAAACTCTTCTGGATGTGCAGCGTTGCAAGTCACATCCACAACACTCCAAATGTAATATACTGTACAGAATAACAGTCTAGTCTAGTCTAGTTTTGAGATGAGTTTACATTTACATGTAAATTATGACCAGCTGACTAACACACCAACACTAACAATAAAGTAAACAGCTTTAAGTGAAACTGTAACATTTTCTCTTAGATTGAAATGTGTTAAAGCTAAATGTATCTCTTCCCTGCTGGTGTAAAACCGTCACAACCTTTTGTGATATCAGCTAGCTGATCCATCAAGGGTACTATCACACCCATGTGGACACAGCAGGCTGAGGAGAATTGAAATAGTTAATGATAGTATGTTTAGGGGTGGGACTGCTCTACGCTGAAATTAGTTTGGGGACATCTAACTGCTGCATTTTACAACAGGAACATTTAAGACTAAATGGAGCTCAGCAATTGCATTCATACATTTGCACAGTTTATTATTTATAGAGGCCTACAGAGAAAGAATCAGAGAATGAGAGAGCTTTTTGCCTGCAGCTCTAAATGAAACATCAGCTTCTGTAACTATGACAATCTGTTTGTATCAATCCACGCTTTACCACAAAATCAAGACACATTTAGCAAAAAAATCATTTATTGTCTAGAATGTGCCACATCATGCACACATCAGTGCTGAAACTCAATTTATTTTTCTCTCCAGAAATTGAAAGTAAACACAGTATCAAACGTGTCTGTGCACCAACCATAGATTTGATACGCCTCACCGAACAGGATAAATGATAAAGCAGCAAACATGGCATTCCAGGTCATCTCATTTAAAGATGGCTGCCCCAGATGAACACAGATGAGTGGTCACGACCTCATCTGAACTGAGGAAATTGGGGCTACATCTCTAACTGAAACATTTTCACTGAGTTTTCAGCAGATTGACTTCTGTCATTCTTGTGGAAATTTAACAAAGTAGCAAAGACATGCTCACTTCATAATGAATGCCAGTTAGATACCAGAAAAAGGACTGGACTATGAGACCTAAAGCTAGCTGAAAGCCATATAATGCACTGCTAAACCAGAGAATTTCTCTGAATGATACTTCCTCTGGTTTCTTCACTGTGATGTTTGAGCTTCACCAATGCACAGCATTTTCATATGTCCTAAACATCTCTGGAGGGGATCTTTAAGTTTTAACAATGTCCGCCAGCCAGTCAGTCAGTCCACCACTTTGGTCCAGTGTGAGATTTTGAATAGACATTCGTGTTCCCCAGAGGACGATTCCTTTGGTGATCACCACATTGGTGATCCTGATTTTCCATTTAGTGTCACAAGCCCTTTAAAGTTTACCCTCATCCTGTGAACTATCTCAACATCAATCAGATGGATTGACACCAAATTGTGTACAGACATGTACATGTAATTTATTGTCATTCTTTATGCTACACGAGAAAACCGTTGTTTTTATGGTGCAGTGTGGAGGATGACTTGAGGATTCTTACAGCTGAGGAAAGAAGCTGCTCTGTAGTCTGGTGATATACCCAAGTTTAATATGGTATCATATGAGCTTGCATTTATCAAGTGAACGCTAAATAAAGAAAAGTTTCTGTGGTTTATATGTTGGTTGTCAGTTGCTGTCATTCGTCAGAGAACGTGTTCACAGAGATCCCATGTTTCCTTTAGCGACTGAGTCCAAAGCCATGGCTGAGGCCAGAGCACTTGTTTGACCCGTCCTGTATAATTTACGGGACAGACGGATTAATAGAGGCCCTCCTGGAAAGCCACTGAGCAGCAGATCAGCTAAGACTACAGCGCCAACAAATCTCCAGCACTCAGCTGGTTCCAAATAGGGCAGGATAGCACGCGCACACACACGCCTGGCAGTCGTCCTAATTGGAGGAGGAAATGCTGCTTACATTTGTTGGAACTATGCTGTAAAGCATTGGTTCCCAAACCAGTGTTCGGCGATGTGACATAGGGGGTACGTCTTAAAAAAACATCATGTAAGGGTGGGGGGGTACATAGCTGCAGGTTGAAAGTCTGAAGGGGTACAGGACTGTAACAAGTTTGGGAAACACTGCTGTAAAGGATAAAGCGCACTCTCCAAGAGAACTCTGCAATTGCTATAGATTATGGTAAAAAAAAAACTATCAGAAAGTGGATGTTATGAAAGATTTGAATCCCTTGATGAATAGTAAATTAGCTCATACTGTATAGCAAAGTACGATACCACAGTGAAGCATGTCATTGAATGTACTTTGTATTCATACAATATTAAATATTTCATCAAACAAGTGATCACTCATATTGCTGGAATTTTGTATTTTTTATAATGTCTGCGTCCTTCCTTTAACCTAACAATTTAACAACACCTACTTTATAACCATATGTTACTGTCATGTCCCCATTGACACCCCCCTCCTCCCCCTTTCCCTCTTTCACTTTATTGATCTAATTTTTGTAAAAAAATAAACTGACTGCATCCTCAGCTGGTTAAACTGCTGACTCCTCAGCCTTGAACTCGGAGCGCACCGCAGCCATGTCTTTATTGCATCAATCTCTTCATCGCTAATTATCTCTGGACTGGTGGCGCTACTCCTCCTACCTTTTAACCCTTGCCAATAGTCTTGAGCACACGCTTTAAAATCTCTCCATACTTAGTTTCAACCCTCAGTTGCCTCTTCGTACTCTTCCAGCCAGTTGAGGAGCTGAGAGAAAGATCTCTTTGATACTGGCTCCCTCTCCAGCAGAGTCTCGCTGAGATTTAGTTGGGCCATCTACCTGTCCATCTCTTCATCCTTCCTTGGCTTTACATGTATCTGTCTAAATTCTGTATTACAGTTGGACTTTTAAGCTTATGCCACTGTTCCTGTTATGTAGAAATTATTTATATATTTAGTTTGAAAGAATAAAATCCACACATCAGAAAGCCTGCAGAACTGACATGTTCAAATGAGATCGTAACAGCTCAGTCTTAAGCAGTACTTATGTGTAGTATAATCTATTTTGGGTGGTATTGCCACATACGCTCACACACTAAAGGGGTGCTTTTCTATAAATCCTACCACCTAGTGTGTGGTAAGTAGCTGAATGTAGATAATGGTAGAATGGGCTGCTTTTAGCATGGTTATGGATGTAGGTATGTTCACAGATAAGAAATAACTGCAAATCATGTATCATGGTATGTAAATATATCCATGCGTGCAAGGAGGATGATCCATCTGGCACAGCAAGGATCACTCAATAAATTCTCATAATCCTTTACTGAGTGCAAAATAAGTATGTCATATGGCTCTGGGGTCTGTTAACAGAACCAGAGTGGCTGTACCGGTGTTAATCCCCGTGTGTCTTCACAGTATGTGTACATGGCCATAAATACCCCACATGACCCTTGCCCAGTCTGTTAACTAATTCCTGTGTTGTGTCTGTAGTGGGTATGAAGTGGTTGAGTGGGCGCTTCCCACTGAGAGTGGTCAATATGTGAGTATCACACTGGCCCCTCTTCTCCATGTGGACCGTGCAGTCATTTAGATTGAGGTATAGCTTCACACAGATTAGCAGACAGGAAAATGATCCTGTATGTGCTGTATATGTCTTGTGTTGGTTTTAGGGCTGTCCTTGATTAAAGAAATTCTTACAGCGGAAACACACTGCATGCAAAAGCGCTGCAAATAGCCGGCTGTTCAAGCCAGCCACGCATTTCCCCGCACTGGTCACAAAGCAATCCTTTTTTTTTTTTTTTTTTTTTTTTTTTTTTTTTTTTTTTTTTTTTCTCTTTTTTTTTTTTTTTTTTTTTTTTTTCTCTCTCTCTCTCTCCCAAAAACCGAAAGTGTGTGTGTGTCACTCTGTCTGTCTCTCTCCTTGTGCCGGATCGCGTGTCTCGCTGTAGACGCAGCTGAGAAGTCAAGACAGCCAAATTCACCATAAACCTGGGTGTTTTTATTTTGAAATTAGTTTTTATTTAGTAAAGTATCTGGCTGCCCTGTGGCCTTCCTGTATGTGGCCTTCCTGTATGTGATTAACTGTCTGGCTTGACACATTCGCTCGTGGAAACTATAGAAGGGACGCCGAAAAGATTGCTGCAGTGTGCCGGCCGGTGTGGCCTGAAAGATTATATGGGCGCCGAAATTAAAATAGCTCTGCTTCACGGCGCTTTAGCATGCGGTGTGCTTCAGGCGTTAGTCGACTAACACAATATGATTTTGTCGACTAATCGATTAGTTAATTTAATCGACAGATCTGTAAAACTGAGTTTCTCTTACAAAGAATCATGCAAAAGCACCACTTTAAATCGTGTGTTTACCAGAGGTGTGCTCATGAGTTTCTTGGAATAAAGTCATTCAGCATGAAAAAAGCATAAAAGATGACTAAAGAAATCAACCAAAGGAAAAGTTGACTAAGACCAAAACAGCCGATTAGTTGACTAACAGTCTAAGAGGGGGCAGCCTAGTTTTTTTTTTTTTTTTTTACATAATTCTGGTTTAAGAACAAACTGTTGACATGTTGCACTTGAACTTGATCCGCTGACTATAGATCAAATATTTGATTTCTTCCTACGTTTGAATAGTAGTTTGAATTTTGAATGTAAAGTGACAGCCCTAGTAATTATTTTTCCAATATCAGGTTCCAATCCTGCAAAAATGGATTGTCTGCTAAGCAAACTATTATAATTGATTTATTTGATACAAATTCGTCTTTAATCAATTTTGTGGGGGGGTTTTTTAGTGTATGTGTCTTTCCCCCACCACCTCCCCCACCAGGCCCTCCGTTCATTGTTTCGCCACCAGAGAACATCACAGTGAACATCTCACAGGACGCCTTCTTCACCTGCCAGGCGGAGGCCTACCCTCGCAACCTGACCTACACCTGGTTCTGGGAGGAGGACAACGTCTTCTTCAAGAAGTAAAGTTATGATCGGTTTCATTATGGTCTGCCATATCACCTCACAGGGTTTCCCGCAGAAAATGTGTTAGTTAAGATGGTAGGGTGGCGATTGCCGTCAGACCGGGGGTGGGGGGAGAGACTGACAACCTCAGCCTATCAGTGTGCAATAGGGCATAGTGACCACAGTGGTGCCTGCCTGTAACAGAGGAAGTGTAATGTTAACCCATACCATGACGGCTTTCACCTCGCCGTTATATACGCTGTCTGCATGGAGTTTTGAAAAGTGTAAACACACTTGCAACCGCTTTACCGGCATTGCCGTGACTCACTGACTTTAACAAAATCGACGTTTCGCTCCGTCTGCACCACAGCTCTGTGGGTGTGTGTCAGCAGTCGGAGCTCCGCTCTCTGTCAAGATACAGAGACGTCGGATATGCTCGCGCTTATGCGCTCTCGGGTACCGAAATATGGCACAGTTTCATTTAAAGTGAATCCGTCCTCGGTAGTACCGACATCATTTGTTCCGTACCCAACCCTAGTAATGAGTGGCACAGAACGTGAAGTAACATGGCATTTTATTTTGTTTGAGTTTTAACTTCCAGTCCAGTGGGGCAAGTAAATTTCTCTTCCACTTGCCCTACAAAAAAATCCACTTCTCCCAGACAAGCGGACAAGCCTTAATGTCGAGCCCTGTCACATATTTAAAGACTGTAAAAACTGATTATTTTCCAATTCATGGCACGTTTTTTTTATTTTTAATGTTTTCTGCAGAGAAGGGAGACTAGCATTGGTCACGGTTTGGAATGAAAGGGAGAAAACAGGACAGAGTAACATGGCGGATATCTTTCATATCATTTGTTTTATTTGTATTTTTTTATTTTTTTTAACGATGTAGTTAAGGCGGCAGGCGTGTCATGCTTAGGCGGCCGCCTAAGCTGCAAAGGGCTGCGGGAAACCCTGACCTCACCTGTCTGTATCGACTGTTCACCAGCCACTGTCAAGAGTCCTGTGTTGTTTCTGTGCTGGATATTTACGAGAGAGTAATGATATATTTTAATGAAATAAAAAAACAACAGGTAAAATGGCTTATCTAATTGCTTTAAAATTGTAGTAGCTGCAGTGTAACTAAAAGTCATTTTTACATGACAACAATGTTAAAACAATACCCTTGTCTTCATAAATGTTATATTGCATGACTTCATTATGTATATTTTCATGAATAATTTCTAGGAGTCATTGTATGTTACATTCTGTTTCAACTTGGTGATTGGGTTTTGAGAATAACATCACATGCTATTTTATGTATCCTATAATTAGCCAGGAAGGTCCCATTGAGATATGAGATCTCTTCTCACATAAATGTTTTTGAGAGTCCACTCAAGACAGCATGGAGCAAAGCCCCTTTCAGACATTCACTCATTCATGTAAATGGTGATTTAACATGTGGGTCTCATGTCTAAACTGGTGCACAGTCACTTTTATTTCAAAAGCATGGCAGCAATCTTACCAGGTCAAACAGTACCATTTCTGTAACACTTTAAACATGGCAAAAATCTAAATGAAATGTGGTCAGATTAATGTAAAAGTTGCATCACATGGTTAAGTTTGCATGGAATAAATGCATGTCTTCTTCGTCTAATTAAATACTGTTAGAACTTAATTATCATCTCCTTTGCTCAAAAACAGTCACATCAGTTTTATTAACTTTTAATGAGCAGATTTGAAGTTTTACGATTCTTCTCATGTCAGATAAAAAATGTTTTACCCTCATGGGTGAGAGGTTACAAAATACTTAAACAACCACAGTAATAATCGGACCAGCACCCCCTCCTTTAAATTTCATATATTCCAACTGCATAGATGAATAAATTAATATCCAGCAAAACCTAGCTTAGCAAACAGTAATTGTGGTCTGTCGCACTGCAGCTGAATTCTCTAATAAATGATGAAGGTGGTAAAAACATTTATTAAAAGAGATTCACAAAATAAGTTTTTAAAATCCATCAGTGAATGCAGCCTGTGAGAGAACGGAAAACACTCTTCTTCCTTTATATCATGAGACATTTCAACTCATTGCTGATTTCTGGCAGTGATCCTTCTTCCTCTCACACAACAGGTGTTGTAATGCCGTGTCTCCACTGAATGGTACGGCTCTGCTCGACTCGGCTCACTTTTTTGGTACCAGTACTTTTCTCTTTTTGTTTTCCACAGAGGATAGTACCCCATCAGTGTAGGTGAGATTGTCAGACGATCTTCATAGCCACAATGCTTGAAACTGCTGTGTCATTTGCTGAATCCTTGTATTGGCATCCAAACAGAGGAATGTCTTTACTTAATTGGACGTGTAGTGTACGCCGTAATTTTGCGGGCTGGCAATTTTTTAAATGTGGGTCAAGTGAATAAAAAATTGCCGTTGCTATTGACGATAACTTGGCTATATTAAAATGGCAGGTTTGTGCAGAATGTTGCGTGTTGCGCTACTGACGTCTCTCTGACCAATCAGTGGTCCGCAGTGTTTTAACTCCACCTTCTAGTATCTGCTCAGCTCGCTTGGAACCTCGACCGAAGAAAGTTCCAGGTGCAGTACTATTTGAACCAAAACGGAGATAGTCGAGTAGAATCGTGTTGAGCTGTACCATGCAGTGGAAAACTGGCAATTCTACACCCTGTTGGTCTGGAGGCTGCTGTATCACATCTCAGCTCTGAAGTATTATCAGGGTCATCTGGGCTTTCATCGCATTTTATCACATCTAAGTCCAGTTCCAGTTAAATCATCAAATCTGAACCCTTTTAAATTATTTACCATCTCTTTTTACGTAGTTTGTTTGGTATGAAATGATGCCATCTCTTAGTTAAAAGGCTTTCGCTACATATTTAGTCACTGCTAGACAATATGCTGAGCGAGTTCAGTTTGATGAGTTTTTAGACAGAAAGACATACATCTCTTGAAGATCCATGTTATCAGCTTTAAACTAAAAGAAATTTTATAATGGAAAGAAAGCGAAATCACTAATTTTGTATGATGGATCTCTAGAAATGTCAGTCAGTCGGCACATCTCCCTCCATTGCCCCAAGCGATGACATTTCCACTGTTGATCCTTGGAAGCTGTTCTGACAGAGACAGAAATGCACTTGTCCATTCTGCTTCCCCATAAAGTGCCCTACAGCCACCAAAGCTTGAAGTTAAGTTAGGTTTATGATGCACATTCACAATGCATCAAATTACATCAACGTCCGCTTCAATGCACGGTTTTTAAAGGAGAAGGAGTCAAACCCAGCTCTCATGCATCAGGCTATATAGTCAAACAAAGAGGGAGAGTTTCTCTTTTTACTGGTATGGCCATTTCATGCTGCTTAATATTATATTTCATTTATTATTAAATTATGAAAAAGAAATAGGAAATAGTCTTTACAATATACTGTAAGTTAATTTCAATAACAGGATGTCTGCCCTTTTGAAAAATGTAAAATAAGGACATGATGGAAAAATTTGCACTGATGTTTATTTTCCAGAGTTGATATACTGTATAGTGAAAAGGTTTAAAACATTACACAAAATCTCTCACTTGAGTGATGAATTTATGTCCTCAACGAAAAGCTATTTAAGGACATATTTGTTGTGTGAAATAAAAGATCACTAAAAGATACAATATGTAACATTTCTGCATTAAAATGCCTAAAAACGACCATACCTATGTTATATATTTTTATGAGTTGTGTTCTTACACTGTCCCAAATGTTTCCACCAAATGTCAAACTCAGAGAAATCGGTTATTTTATTTTCAGACACGGGACATTTCCTTTAGTCACCCGTCAGTAGCGTCATAACCTCTCACCCTCTAGTTACTCGTAACTTCCGTCAAAACACGGCACCCAGATGATATGTTCAGGAGTAATCGTAAATCATACAGTGTCACAGAAAAAAATACTTGTAACAGTAATACTGCTTTTTTTTGCCATGCAGCATCATTTTGTAATTGATTACATGCCACGTTTCAACACAGTAGTACAGATACATATCAATATCGATCCAGCTTAACGTTACTACAATGTGCTGGTTGACAAGTAGCTAACGTTAATGCTAAAGCTTGGTGGATAACATTATAGGGTTACAACATCGTTCAACATGCTCATAACATTTTTAGTATGATTGTTTTGACCATGGTCTAACCCACGAATGAGTTCACCAGTAACGTTAACGTTAGCTGTATAGATAGACGATTAATCTAATGCTAATTTAGCCAGCTAACTAGCAAACCCCGGTCTGTCTGCCTCACTCCCCCGGCGCAGAGAGACTCCGTTGGGATGATAGCTGACAACTGCCCCGGGACATATAACTAGCTAGTTACCTTTAGCCCCCAGTCAGCTAGAAGCCAGCCTTTCATTACAGCAATCCCCCGGCCAGCACTTAACTCCAGTGCCTGGTGCTTACGACGCTAACGGCAGTTTAATGAAGCGTCGGGAAACGGACCATTTCAGACCCAGCACCGAGTCATAATAGCGGCCATTCCCCCAGCAATCCCCACCCACACCCATCTCTCAGCCTTGTTGAGTAGCTAGCTAGGGTAACAACCATCCAAAAGGTGACATTGATATGTGAAATATTTTGTGTTTTAGCTGCTGGCTAATGTTAGCATGCTGGCTCACTAGCTCACTAACATAATTATGTTGGGGAAACTGCAGCTATTTTATTAGAATAACATGAATAAACGTTACTAAACGTAACGTGAATAACCTTGAATGGGTAAACTTGTCCGTGAACAGATGCATTCTAACCAGCGAAGGTATTTAACACTAAAAACTACAACTCCCATAATTCCACGCAACTTCCCAACGTCCTCAAAAGTCTGTGTTTACCATCTATTGTTTAGTTGAGAGACCCCTATAGTGGCAGAAAGTTACATATTGTACGTTTAAAATGAAGAACTGTATCAAAGCCGGTCTACGGAAAGCCGTTCCACTCCCTATTCAGCCCCATTGTACCGAATTTGGTTGCAGTTCCACCAGAGTTCCACTGGGGGTGATCGCGGTCCAGTGCAAAATGAATGGGATGCCCCCTATATGGAACTCTGGTGAAACTGCAACCAGTTCAGAAGCCGGAAGTAACGAGGGAGTGGAACTTCTTCCTGTATTAGAAATTCTTTGACTGTATATTTTTATGAAAAAAGGGAGACATTAATCGAGATATCTGAAAGTATCTCTAATATGAATAGACGGCAGAAAAACAAAGCCTGGAAGGCTGGAATGAAGCTTCTGCTTTGGCTCTACACCCTGTTGGTGTGGAGGCTGCTGTATCACCTCTCAGCTCTGCAGTGTTATCAGGGTCATCTGGGCTTTCATCGCATTTTATCACATCTAAGTCCAGTTCCGAATTAACTCATCAAATCTGAACCTTTTCAAATGACTTCCCATCTCCTTTTACGTCGTTTTTTTGTTGGGAAATTAAGCCATTTCTTAGTTATAAGGCGCTTTCGCTACATATTTAGTCACTGCTAGTCACATATTCTCATCAACGGGTTTGTATGACATTGTACGAAATTCTGACGACCGGTCAACCTTAGGCCTACGTGACAGTTAAGTTTATCCACTAAAAGGTGACTGTGCTAAGACGACATGACAGTTAAGTTTAAGCACCAAAAGGACTAGTTCAGATTTGAAAAAAGTAAGTGGTTTAGGTTAAAACACCGGTCCCATTAAGAAGTACTTCTGGGACACGAATAGTGCTCCCCCACTTGAAAGTCCTGCGTAGGCCATGGGGTTGAAAACTTAGACGGTCATATTTTCAAATCTCCAGTTAGCTTTCAGCTCTGACTTAATGTGCGGCCATATGGAATCTGTCTTTTAGCTTTTTTAAATTCTCAATTTCGCGATTCTGTCCATGATTCTTTTATTACAGAAACTATTGGCCTCTACATTAATGCTGCCATCAGTCTGGGACTGGCCCCAGCCGGGACCTTGTCAAAAAAAGACACTTTCCACCGGGCCTAAACAACGTTTCTGGGGGAAGCCTTGAAGAAGGAAGACAAGAGTAGAACGCTTAGGAGAAATGAGATGGGTGACACTCTGCAGCTTCTATCCTGTGGAAGGGAGACCCACCGGATGAGTCATTCATTTAATGCTCATCAGTCTCTGTGACTGGAGATATTCAACACAAACAACCACGCTGATGAATCAGCTCACTACCATGCGTATTGTGAGAGATACTGTGTGACACAAGGCTCAAGCATCAGTAATGCCTTCAAATTGTATTTCAAATTGCTCGCAGAGACACTAGATCAGCCTGGCAATCAATGTGGCTTGTCCCAGTTTGACCCGAGTTCTTAAGTCACTCGTGGCCTAAACTACCACTTGCTAAGCTTCTCTGTCCACAACATAGCTTAAAGTACAACTGCTGTGATATATTTTGACTAGAGGGGTTTAAAAATGAAGGATTTCACACGAAGCTTGTTCTAATGCCTCCAGTCAGGGCAGGGGATGCAGATTCTGTTGCTCCTGGCAGTTTCTAGTTATTTTATGACTGTAGTGACTGAGGACTGAATGGTGTAGTTTGATAAATGATTGCCTTTGCTAACAAATCCCTTAAATTAGACAGCTGTTTTCCCCTCATGTTTCAGTCGGAGCAGCGTGAACAGCTCTCTGAAATGTAAGGCTTCTGTCTTTTGAAAAAGCCGCAATCATGACAGATTTGAAAATGATCTCTGTTTTGATGTTTTGCTTCTAAGGCCTCTATATTCTATGTTCAATCAGCAGAAATACTGCTTTGCAAAACACATCCTGTGAAAGTGACACCACAACAGTGGTTAAATGACAACAAACGTGTTGTCTCCGTCAGGGATGATGTCATCTCTTTTCACTCGCTTTTCTCCCAAGACTCATACAGCCCACCTCTGCTCGTTGCGCTACAGTATGATGTGGAATGGGCAGCGGAGGGAGCAAAGCGAAGAATTGCAAAATATCTGTTGCCTTGGCTACTGCAAGTGGCTGGTCAACAGTCACCAGACCTATATCTCATCCCTGCTCCCTCTCTCCAAATGCAAACATATGTCTGATGTAGAAATGGATAAATGCAACATCTTGGACTATTGAAACTATAGACAGAGCTACAGCGCATGCTGTGTTCTGCAAAACAGCAGATTTACAGCACTGAATAATCTACAGTGTGCCCTTATGTTTAATACTGTAATGTTGTATTTTACACATAAATGTACTCATCATGAGGAGTACTACCCAGCATATGAAAACAGTTGTTTAACGTCTTCTGTGACTCTGGAGGGAGATTTCCAAAGTCTGAAAAAAAATAACCCTGATGATATTATCAGGGTCATCTCAGTTTAGGCTTGGAGATTGGACAACAGATAGCCTGCATTACAAACTGGGAGCCCGGAGTTTGTAAGACATGGGCATTTACAGACAAGGAGGATGCTGTTGATGCATTAAGGGAAATTCTAGTATTCTAGTATGCTTCTTGGCACTAAACACTGAGTCAAAAGACCCTCAAATATTCTTTCAATTACATGCAGTGATTGGTCTTTATTATGACAAGTTGATTATATTCTATATATTATTTATATAATTCTAAAAGTTATTATTGATTCTGAGCTGTCATCCAACCTCTACATTATTGCCAATGACAAAATAAAAACCAAGGTCTAGACATTTAAACACCCAAATCTTTCAAGCTCCACACCTTGAAATCCAAGCTTTTTGTTAAAGCTGAAACTGAGAAGAGCTGAAGCTAAATGGTGGAAGAAGAATCCTTCGGAGTCCTGGCATTAAAAGAATAAACATTAACGAGCACTATCTAAAAAGGACACTATCGCATTGCATTATGGGAAATGTTGGAGTCAGGGTTTTGGAGAGCATAACCCATAAATGGAATTAAGTTGGGAAATCTTTGCCTCTGCTGATTGACCAATTTAGACCATTATTTTTTCTCATAATCCATGACCTTTAAGGGTTTCTGTATGTTTTTTGTATTCACCACCCAACAGCTGGTAAAATGAAATGACTTGTCAGGACCTTTTTGACAACAGGATCTCAAGAGACTTATCCTGTAAATAATACGTACATCTTTTCAAGGGTAGGAGCCAGTGTTTTTGGAGTTTGATGGGTAAAATAAAAAATTGCCTTTAATACTGTCATGCTAATATGGTGTGATGTAATCCATCACAACCTGAAAATGCTAGGCTACTTTATGCCTGACTTGTTTTCTTTTCCTTAGTCCAAAATCAGCTAAAACAGCGGTCAAAATCCCTTCACCGCCTGTCAGGGACCAAGCAGTCAAGCAGGAGGAGTCGCAAGGAAATTTCAAAAAAAGGGGTTTTTATTTTACCCACAAATCATTACAACAAATATATATAAAGTTTGGGCCCTTAAAAAGAGGTCAAACAAACAAAACTAACTTAAGCTCGAAACATAGCAAACGCAAAAGTACAACTGACCTTCCATACATGAAACAAAGGGAACTTATATACTGGCTGGTCAGACCAGGTTTAACACCCAGGGGGAGACTAACAATTACTAATATATAAACTACAAAATAGCAAAAGAAAACTTCTAAACACTTACTCCAAAAGAAATATACTCATAATTAACATTAACTGAATAAATGTACTAAATACAATACAAATCAAAACTCAAATATCTTAAGGAAAAATAAAACTAACTCCCCCTGACATAACAAACATTGGTAGAGTCCAATTTGGGCCACCACCCCTATAAAGCAGCTGTTATTCCAAACGCCACCCCTTTGTCCCAGCAGCCTGCAGGGTGTGGACTCCGTAACACTGGTAAGCGCTTTTAAGATGGCTGTGTGGGCGACGGCGGCCATCACACACCCCCTCCTTCAGAGCTGCCGCTGGGCCAGCGAGAGAGATAGTCTGCAGTGGTGTTCAACTTGCCCGGGATGTACTGGACTGTAAACCGGAACGGCTGCATGGCAAGGTACCACCTGGTGATCCGCCCATTGGTATATTTCATCCTCTCCAGCCACTGCAGTGCCTTATGGTCCGACTCCAAGACAAACTCTCGGCCCATCAAGTAATACTTGAAGGAGTCAAGGGCCCATTTGACTGCCAAGGCTTCCTTTTCCACCGTTGAATAACGGACCTCTCTGGGGAGTAGTTTCCGACTGATATATGCCACAGGATGTCGTTCCTCCTTGGGTCCCTGGAGAAGCACAGCTCCCACCCCCCTCTCAGAGGCATCCGTCTGTAACAAACTGTTCCTCAAAGTTTGGATTATGTAAAACAGGGCTCTTACTCAGAGATTTTTGAATGTCCTTGAAGGCTGCCACTGCCTCCTCTGTCCACTGGACCTGGTTAGGACATCTTGAGCCCGTCCTGTCTGTTAGCACAGCCGCCCTGGCTGAAAAGTTGGGGATGAACCGATGGTAGAAGCCAGCCATCCCCAGGAAAGATCTTAGCTGCTTCCTGGTCTGTGGGAGAGGACATGACTCAATTGCATGGACCTTTTGAACCTGAGGTTTAATTAACCCACCTCCAATGGTGAAACCCAGGTACTCTGTTTCCTTCTTAGCCAGGACACATTTGTCTGGGTTGATGGTCAAACCGGCAGCATGTAGGTGGTCCAAGACTGCCTTGAGATGCTCCACATGTTTCTCCCACGTCGTACTGTAGATGACAATATCATCAAGGTATGCACAAGCAAACTCAGACAATCCATAAAGTACCTGGTCCATTAATCTTTGAAATGTTGCCGGAGCCCCATGCAACCCAAATGGCAACACAGTAAACTGAAAAAGCCCCCAGGGAGTTCGGAAGGCAGTCAGTTCCTGAGACTGCTGGGTTAGGGGGACTTGCCAGTAACCCTTACAGAGGTCAATGGTGGTTAGAAACTCTGCTTTCCCAAGGCGGTCAATGAGATCATCAATTCGTGGGGTGGGGTAAGAGTCAAACTTTGAAATTGAGTTTAGATACCTGAAGTCGATACAAAACCTAATTGTCCCATCTTTCTTCGGAACCAGCACCACAGGGTTGCACCACTCACTCCTAGACCGCTGGATTATCCCCAAAGAAAGCATGAGATCAACTTCCTTCTTCAAAGACACAAGGAGGCGCTCTGGTATCCTGTAACTCATACGTCTCACTGTTGCATCTGGTTTTAATACAATGTCATGTTCAATCAGGTTTGTGCGCCCTGGATATTCTTGAAATATTTCTGGGTGAAGTAGAGCTCGTACCTGAGATTGTTGATCCTTGGACAGATGGCTTACATCCAGCTCTGTTGAGACTGGCAATGGCAGGTACTGGTCATCCGCCTCCTCCTCTTCCTTTACAGCCTGAATCAGGAACACCTCAGCTCTCGGGACCCACTCCTTGAGGAGGTTCACATGAAGCACCCAGCTAGAACGCTGATGTCCTGGAGTGGAGACTTGATAGGTAGTGGGCCCCAACTTCTTCTGCACCTTAAAAGGCCCCTGCCATTTTGCAAGGAGCTTACTGTCACTGGTAGGCAGCATAACCAAAACCTTCTGGCCTGGTTGAAAGCCTCTCTGTCGAGCTGACTTGTCATACCAAGTCTTTTGGTGCTTTTGGGCCTCCATCATGTGTATCTGGGCCAGTTCTCCCATTCGTTGCAGTTTCTCTCTCATCTGTACAACGTAGGAGATTACATTAATAGTCCCCTCTCTCCCCTGATCTCCTCCCCAGGTGTCCCTCAATAAGGCTAGGGGACCCCTCACCTCATGCCCATACAGTAGTTCAAAAGGGGAAAAACCTGTGGAAGCCTGTGGTACTTCCCTGTATGCAAAGAGGAGGTAGGGAAGCCATTGGTCCCAGTCCGATCCAGTCTCATTCACAAACTTACGGAGCATTTGCTTGAGGGTCTGATTGAACCGCTCCCGTCGGCCCATCTGTTTGCGGGTGATAGGGAGTAGTGCGCACCCTCTTTATGCCGAGAAGTTGGTAAACCAGTTTCAAAAGTTTAGACATAAAATTAGTGCCTTGGTCTGTTAAGATTTCACAAGGGAACCCAACTCTTGAGAAAAATTGCACCAAAGAGAAAGCCACAGTTTTTGCTTTAACTGATTTCAATGGGAAGACTTCGGGATATTTGGTTGCACTACCAACATAAAACGGTTCCCTGCTTTACTTTTTTCCACCGGACCCACAATGTCCATCCCAAGGCGTTCAAAGGGGATACTTATAACTGGGAGAGGTTGCAGTGGAGCTTTGGAGGGATTTTGCATTGATGTCTTTTGGCACTGAGAGCAGCTTCTACAGAACTGGGCAATGTCAGATTGCAAACCTGGCCAGTAGAAATGGCGCTTTATACGAGCTGTGGTCTTGTGTTTCCCTAAGTGGCCAGCCCAGGGAATTGAGTGGCCCAAGGTAAGTACTATTTCTCGGGCCACCTGTGGGACCACTAGCCGCATCACCTGGCCATTCTGATGATAAAGAATGCCGTTCTGTAGGACATACTCTTTTCCCCCGTCATTAGAATTACCCTGCTTCCTTTCTTGTGCTCTCTGCAAAAGGATAGACAAAGTTGGATCATTTTCCTGCATTTGCATTATATCAGTAGGTATTTGAAACCCCAGGGGCATATTTGGCGTAGTCTCGGTTAGTGGTTGTATGGCTGTACCCCGGAATTTGTCCTGCCCTCTCTGATCGGGTCTTATGAGCCTTTCCGGGACATGACTCTAACTCTGCATCATAGAAGGGCAAGGCACTGAGGGCTATGGAATCTGCATCCACCTGCTTAGCTTGTGCTCTAGTGACAACATTACAACTTTGAACTGGCTTTATCAAGTCATAGAGTACGGGCAGGTCTTCGCCTAAAACTACAGGGAAAGGTAAGTGATCCGCAACTCCCACAGTCAACAGATAAGCCTGTCCTTTAATCTCAAGATAAATATCGGCAGTGGGGTAAGGCTTCTCATCACCATGTACACAGCAAATAGGAACTGTCTCCAGGGTACAGATAGCATTAGCTGGTACATACTTCCTCTGTACAAGTGTCTGAGTACTGCCAGTATCAATCAGGGCTCTGAGGTTCACCCCATTGATTTTAACACCAACCATTTTCCTGGTATGGTTACCTTTGGGTTCAGGGTTAACACTCTGGCGTGGAACAAAACACATCTGGGTCAACTTGACTGGATTCTTTGGGCACATTGGTTTAATATGACCTTCTTGTCCACAAAAGTAGCAAATTGGTGTTCGGTTAGGAGCTCTGGGTGGTGCATATTGGTTCTCCCTCATGGGAGGCTTACCCGGCCCTGACGCGACCTTCGGTGGTGCTGAGGGGGTATGGGCCTGTAGCAGTCCTTGCCAGTCTTCCCACCCATACTACTCCATGGCTGGCCTGTCTCCCGGGCAGCCACAAACACATCCGCAAGAGTGGCAGCCTCAGCAGCAGATTTCGGCCCATGCTCCTTTACCCAAACCTGAAGCTCAGGGGACAACATTCTCAAGTATTGTTCCATGATCAGGACTTCACTAATTTCATGAAGTGTTTTACCTTGCGGTTGTATCCATTTGACATACAGCTCTTTCAGTCTCACATACAGCTCCTGGGGGCTCTCCTCCGGTTCCACATGGAGGGATCTAAACCTCTGCCTGTAGGTCTCAGGGTTAATATCATATTTTTTTAGAATCGCTGTTTTCACTTTATCATATTCATGAGCGTCATCTACATCCATATGCACATAGGCTCCTCTGGCCTTACCAGTCAGTAGCGGAAGGAGGCGAAAAACCCAGTCCACTTTTGGCCACCGACATGCTACTGCAATCCTCTCAAAAGTAATTAGGAAATGTTCAACGTCATCATTTTCTGTTAATTTTTCAAGTCTAGGCTCATAAGAAGATCGAGACTGACCTGCTGAAGACATCGTAGGGTGGACCGACTCTGCAGCGGGTGAGGCTTGAGCTTTTGGATGATTCTCATTCAAATTGTAGTCCTCAACGGGATCCAGTACTGTGGAAGCAGGCTCGTGGATTGGAGATGTACGATCCTCGACCTCTTGCTGCAGAAGGCGAAACTGATGCTGTAGTGCCTTGAACTGGTGCTCCTGGCGGTCAGCATGCACTCTCCATTTTTCTTCCCGGGCCTCCTGTTGACCCACAAATGACTGGATAATCCCTGCCAGGTCACTCAGCGTTGGCTCTGTGCCATCTTCATCCTCAGTACTTGATGCTCCTTTTAGTACTTCCTCCGCCATTGTGTCTTCACCGTCCACCCGAGGTCCTCTCGCTGTATGAGTTAACTCAGTCTTCTTATTCTCTGTCTGACCGCCTCTTCTCCCTCTCCCTCCTCGCATGCTTCACAAAATGGAGGAAAAAACCCAAATGAAAAAAAAAAAAACCTTGTACTCCTCAACTGGTTGATCCCACCACTGCCACCATATGTCAGGGACCAAGCAGTCAAGCAGGAGGAGTCGCAAGGAAATTTCAAAAAAAGGGGTTTTTATTTTACCCACAAATCATTACAACAAATATATATAAAGTTTGGGCCCTTAAAAAGAGGTCAAACAAACAAAACTAACTTAAGCTCGAAACATAGCAAACGCAAAAGTACAACTGACCTTCCATACATGAAACAAAGGGAACTTATATACTGGCTGGTCAGACCAGGTTTAACACCCAGGGGGAGACTAACAATTACTAATATATAAACTACAAAATAGCAAAAGAAAACTTCTAAACACTTACTCCAAAAGAAATATACTCATAATTAACATTAACTGAATAAATGTACTAAATACAATACAAATCAAAACTCAAATATCTTAAGGAAAAATAAAACTAACTCCCCCTGACATAACAAACATTGGTAGAGTCCAATTTGGGCCACCACCCCTATAAAGCAGCTGTTATTCCAAACGCCACCCCTTTGTCCCAGCAGCCTGCAGGGTGTGGACTCCGTAACACTGGTAAGCGCTTTTAAGATGGCTGTGTGGCCACGGCTGCGGCCATCACACCGCCACAGTCTAACCATATTTAAATGGATACTTCTCACAGATATTGCACTTGAGGCTAGTTCCAGAAACATGACAGTAACTTTGGTGTAGTTCTCCAGAGATATACACACACACACACACACACACACACACACACACACCCACACACACACACACACCCCAGATCTCACCATAATAGAGCCCCTTTAGGATGAAAATAAATGGGATTTGTAAAGTATGAATGTGCTGCTGAAAAATCTGCAGGCACTGTGCGTGACGCTAAGTCGAGCATGAACTGAGATCTCTGTGATCCCCTTCTTCAGATCCAACACAAAGCCTGCAAGCTGGGGGGGTTTCTAGAGATTTAAAAAAAAAAAAAAAAGTCTGAAATCTCTGCATCTGGCAAAGTTATTATTGATATTGGTATCAATTAATCCATCAACCTCACACTGGCATATCCTAATGAGTTTTCCAGCTACCTTTTTATAGCGTGGAGACTTATAGTTCCTATGCAACCATTCGGCTAGGAATCATGAATCAAGCTGTGTGCTGGACATCATTTATATGAAAGTCAGAGCTACACATCCACTGGGGTAAAAGCACAAAAGGGCAAGAAAATGTGGCACTGGCCAAATATACTGTCGTCGTCTTCATGGAAGCCTTGCATCATAAATCAGTATGACAGCATACGTGTGCATCTATCTATAAATATTCTCAAGTAAATGCTCATAAGGGTAAGACTTGTGCCTTCTGATGACTGACAAGATTTGTTGAAATAGTATTCAGTGCTAACAAAGGCTAAGCTTCAGTGTGGAAGATAGCTGTCCCAATGTGTACACGTTTGGTACACACTGCATGAGTCTTATGCCTTAGATGTTTGCTAATTTGCTAACACTGATTTCTTCCCAAAAAAAAAACACTTTGATGACAACATTAACGTTTCTGCTCTCTTAATTTTTCACAGTGACCTGAAGCGCAGAGTCAGTATTCTCATTGATGGATCCCTCATCATTGCTCAAGTCAAGCCGGAGGATGCTGGGAAATACACCTGTGCACCTAGCAACAGCCTGGGCCAACCCCCCACTGCCTCTGCCTACCTAACAGTGCAATGTGAGTGCTCTGCTTTTTCTACACTTTTCATTGTATGTGCTGAACTTCAGAGTCTGTCCTGGTTCATTGCAAGTGTTCCTCTTTATACGTGTTTGTGTGGCTCAACTCTGTACTAATAATACCTGAACCCAAGCACTAATCATGCCGTAGGTTCAGATGAATGAAACATGGCAGAGCAGGTAGAGAAAGAGACGCTGTCCACTGCAAGAACATGGATAACTTCCAGCCCCTGAAAACTTGGCTTCAAATCTTAGACATTAAATATGAATAACTAAATCAGCAACAATCAAAAACATCCTTAGGTATTGTTTTAAGAGGTCAATACTAAAAGGTCTGTTAATTGGTTTCTTGGGGACTGTGTGGGTATGGTTTGATCACATTTGATTGACAGTGATCAAACAATCCACCAAATTCCATTCAATTATTTGATAAAATGATTCTTAATCCTGATTGGGGGGATGGAAGACTGTGACATCACCTTTTTCCAACTGAGCCCCGCCCACATCCAAAGAACAAGAAAAATCATGTCATGTGAAACAAGCTAAAGTGTTCTAACTTTGGTAGAAGTTAGTGTGTTCATATAGGATCCCGTAGCTCATAGAAAGAAGCTTGTCAAGAAAATACTTTATTAGGGAATTTGAAGCTAGAATAGGCCCTTTATTTTTTGCATCATTGGGCATAACATTCCATAATAACCTTTCAGCATATTATAATTCAAGGGGTCTGAGAGAAAACTAGACTTCTACACCTCCTGGCTGTGTTCTCAGGGTTTAGAAAATGTAGTCCGTAACGAGAGACTTTGGCCAATCACAGGTCATTTCAGAGAGAGAGTGTTCCCATTGGCTGATGCATGTGCACGTCCCTTCAGATGGTAAAAGCCTGGTTCAATGGTGGTCTCAAAGAGAGTCTGACAAACACAATAAAACACGTGTCAATTTGGGCGAAGCGTTTCAGAGATGGAGAGAAAATTATTAAAATGTGTTTTATTCATAAACATGAACTTTAATTACAGTATGTCATCTCAAAGGGCTCACACAATAAAACAGGGCAGTACTTCTCAAAGAATTGCTGCTATATAACCGCATCAGGGTCACAATCACCACAGAGATGATTGAAATGAATGACTAGTACTGGTACAGGTTACTGTATGAAGAGGGTTGGACAGAGTTTCAGATTCGGGCGTTTGTTTAGCCTTTTCCAGAAAACTGCCTTCCCCAGCTTTGAGTAAATAAACCAGACCTTAGAAAATGATTGAGGATCTTGATCAGTGTGTTTCGCATAGTGCTTCATCGGGCTCATAAACACGCCGTAAACAAGCAGTGACTTAAAAAAGATGTCAAAGTCAATGGTCATGAATACACAATAGCACAGAGTACAGCGTATATCAGAAAACAGAAATGTGTTTTTAGACTGCAAAATGTGCCCGGTAAAACCTGAAGCCATTTACAATCACACTCCCACATTATCATGTCATATTCTCATTAGTTTTATCGTTACGCACGACAACAAAATTACAATTTTGAAAATGCATGTAAATTTAGCAGTGTCTATGTATATCATAATGTAATATACATTTACATAAAATACAAATTTGCTCAAAAGGAAAAGTATGGTTATCAGCCAAAGTTGTTTTTTTTCCTTTATGTATAGGTTATTAAAAATAGTTGTGTCGAGATGTTTATTTGAATAGGGACAGATGCTTAGACATAGACATTTGTGCAACAAATCTCCAATGTACAGCATCACAGCATTTATAGCTGTTGCTAGGTTCCAATGCCCGTTCCTAGAAGGGCTTTTAAAACAGTAATAAAGAACAAACATTAAACATTGCCACATTAAAATACATAAAGCACATAAACATCCAAGGCACATCCATCTCTATACATACTGTGTGTATATAGCACTCTGATTGCCGTTAATCAGGTCATGAAATTGTATTTTAGTTGTATTATTTACCAATCAAGAATGTCAAAATGTATTTTGTGTTATTGATACTCTTTAAATGCAAATAGCTAATCTCACATCCTTTAAAACACATAATATAATCTACTGGGAATCCTCATCATGTGTTACTGAGTCCAGACCGACTGCGACCGTCAGCAGCAGCTCCTGAGCTGAGAAAGGACAGCGGCAGGCCTAACTGTCTTCACCAGGCTGACTGATAGCAGACATTTTCTGGATAAAAACAGCGTTCAAGTGGGCTCCATGAGGAGTGGCAGAAAACAGCCTTGTTTTCATTTATGGATTAACTCACTCAAAACCAAAATCCCTGGTGGAAACTATAAACGCAGGGCTCAAAACTAATCTAGTTGTAGTCTTGCAGTGTGTGACCCTGCAAGATCGCCAGTCTTTACATATTGTCTTCAACGTTAGATGTGAGACGGTTGTCTTTAGATGTGAGATGGTGTCAGACTGCAGTAGTCTGTTCAAAGTCTTCTAGTGTATGGTAGGCTTGGGTGCTGCTCCTAAGACCTGTAATGGAAGGGAAACCCCTGGTCTCCAGGCCTACTCTGTCCCACCTCTCAGCCAGTGCCATACAAACACCTATTTGCTTTCTCAAATACACTTTTCTATTTGTTTGCTTTCTGCCTCTTCCTCCTGCTCCCTCTCTCTCCCCTGCCTTCCCCCCTCTCTTAATTTCTCATTTGTACTCATGTATGCATATATATTCATATGCACAGCAACACATCTCTATCTCTCCCTCCCTCTGTCTTCATCATGGGTGTCCGCCTCCTCATTCTCCCCTCCCATAAAACACTCACTCAGTCTATAATCATGACGCTTGGTGAATTTGTCACTTTGGAAAAGCATCTGGCTCTTATCCTCTTATCCAGAGCAGACAGGCAGAGGCAGGACGAGCTCCGAGATTTTAGCCTCTGCGACCGGTGACCGGCCACTGGCAGTAGTCAAGGCAACAGACATTTTGCATTCCTTTGCTCTCCTGCCTCCTTTGATGGCTGTACATTAGAGTGTGTGTGTGTGTGTGTGTGTGTGTGTGTGTGTGTGTGTGTGTGTGTGTGTGTGTGTGTGTGTGTGTGTGTGTGTGTGTGTGTGTGTGTGTGTGTGTGTGTGTGTGTGTGTGTGTGTGTGACGAACAGAAGCAGGCAACACCAGTCGTGAAAGGGAGGGAGAAGTGAGAGGGGGGGATTACATCATTGCTGTAAGACCAAGGACTTTTCTTTGTCAGACTGCAGAGCGCTCCCTCTGTCTTTCTGTCCTATTCTTTCCCCTTATTCTCATTTTTTCCTTCTGTCCCCTCTTCCTCTCTTTATCACTTTCTCTCAATCCTCAACATTCGCTTTTCACCATTCGCTTCATGCCCTTTTTCTCTCTTCTGCCTCGTCCTGTTGAAATCTCTCTCCCACAGTCTCCTTTCCTCCTTTCCTCCCTGTCCTGCCTCTGTCTTTCTCCCTGAAATGCCTGCCAGTGAATGACTTCCCTAAAGCATCTTGCAGTGGGAAACCAGCGTGTCGTGAGCGATAGCGCTGTCTGAGGGCTATATTTAGAAACTTGGCTGATATTCTTGTCTGTGGTCCTGGTGGCGGCGCTCCTCTGGGCTCTCTGTGGCGGAGTGCTGGCTGGCCGGCGGTTAGGACTCAGGAGGACAGCAGCTGTAGTACAAAGTTGTTCTGGCAACGGTGCGGTCAGTCAATCTCTCTCGCTGAGGTTTAATCCCTCCATCTCCCCTTGTCACGCACTCATTCGCTCACTCTCTCACTCTCTCATCTCCTCTCCTTTGCAAAGCCAGATGCATGCCTTTTGCCTGCTTTACTGTGTCACCCCGCCTCCTCCCCCTCTCCCCTCTCTCCTCTCTCCTCCCTCCTCCCCTCTCTCCTCTGTCCTCTCTCCTCCCCCTCCTTCCCTTCTCTTCTCTCTCCTCCACCAGCTCCTCTCTACCTTACATCATCCATTCACATCTACCTCTCTCTCTCTCTCTCTCTCTCTCTCTCTCTCTCTCTCTCTCTCTCTCTCTCTCTCTCTCTCAAATTCAAAGGGGCTTTATTGGCATGAAAGTTCCAATAACAATCTTGCAAAAGCATCAACGTGCAATTTGTCCAAATATTCGGACAGAACAAACAATTATATGAACATTAACACAATAATAGGATGGATTCATATTAATTATGTAAATCCATTTACATAGCAAATATGAAAACAAAAGTTAATGAGCAATATGAAACAAAAACAAAAAAATCAATTCTAATGAAAATGTTTAACATCAGATATACATGTATACAGGTATTTAAAGCGCTGTAACAAACTAGCTCTCTCTCTCTCATCTGTCCTCTTTCCCACGCTCAGCCTCGCTCCTCCTTCCTCTATCGCTCCTCTGATAGCACTCACGCCTCTCCTTCACCACCCCCCCTCCACCTTCCTCTCCCTCCTCTCACTCACACCAATTCTCCTCCTTATCACCCAGTGCCTGCTCTGAAGCTCTCCTCTCTGACCTCATTTAGGAACCATGCTGTTCTCTCCCCTCTTCAAGATTCAGGGTTTGGGAATGAGAAGTTTGAGCTTCTCCTCTTTTTTTTGCCCTCCTCTCTTTTCCTCTTCTCAGCCCCTTTTTCCTCTACCACATGGACTCTCTGTTTTACTTGTGTGCCTCTCTATGCCCAAAGGGTATAGCTCGACCATATCAAATCCCAATTATTTAAGACTTAAAATACAGGGAGTGGACATGTGAAAGGATAGCCACTAATGTGGAGCAAATATAGAAATAAAACTCAAACATTTAGGAGCTGATCTGATTAGGCTGATTGAGGTGAGGCAGGTCAGGTGTGATGTAGTGTGATGTTTTTATAAACTGTCTACAACTGAATGTGAGAATAGTTTGCTGGATATGCAGTAACAAACATAGTTATGTCAATGAGCCTCATGGAGACACAGCAGGCTTTGGACAGTATTTTGATTAGATGCACTGTAATACTACTTTGTTGACTTAGTATTAAATAGTAAATGGCATACAGATTTGTATGATGATTGGATGATATAATAGTTAAAGTGCTCATATTATGCTCATTTTCAGGTTCATAATTGTATTTAGAGGTTATATCAGAATAGCTTTACATTAAAATTTTTTTAAAACCACCATATTTTTGTTGTACTGCACATTGCTGCAGCTCCTCTTTTCACCCTGTGTGTTGAGCTCTCTGTTTTAGCTACAGAGTAAGACATCTCACTTCTGTACCATCTTTGTTGGGAGTCGCACATGCTCAGTACCTAGGTAAGGACTACTAGCCAGTCAGAAGCAGAGTATGAGGGCGTGCCCTGACAGTACCTAGGTAAGGACTACTAGCCAGTCAGACGCAGAGTATGAGGGCGTGCCCTGACAGTACCTAGGTAAGGATTACTAGCCAGTCAGAAGCAGAGTATGAGGGCGTGCCCTGACAGTACCTAGGTAAAGACTATTAGCCAGTCAGAAGCAGAGTATGAGGGCGTGCCATGCTAGCAGCTAGGCGAGCATTATAACGTGTGTTACAAAGTGACCACGTTTGTCTCTGAAGTAAAGGCTGGACTACAATAGAGCTGTTTGGAGCAGTTGGTGAACAGTGTTTTCTGTTGGAGATGGTAAGTCCCTTTGGGGGGGACTTTGGGCTTTTTCACTTTGTAAACCTATAACATGCACAAAAAAGATATATAACACAATAAAGGAAAGGGAAAAAGCCAAAAAGAATAATATGAGCACTTTAAAAGAAACCCTTGTTGTCCCTGGGTACATTAAGAATTATCCGGTTACATCATTTTCGCTCAATACTGAACCAATTTCAAAGATGTTTGTTCACATTAGTCACTTAGACACCAATGCATGGGAAAATCGGGTCCAGGTTGAAAGATTACCTTTAAGTGTGATAGAAGTCAGTGAAGCACACGTGCATGAGAGCAGGTTGGTAGTGAGATTAAAATCTTGTTTGATTTACTCTATGTGCCATCATGTGCACAATGCTTCAGTTCAGGAATAAAACTGATGAGCATGGGGGTTCAGTGTAGAACAATTTACACTCTGCAAACACGCACAAATGTTGATCTGAGACCAGCTGTGCTCCACATAAACTCATTTATCATTTAATGATGAGCCCACATCCCATAAACTGTTTGATTTTACAATCAGCAGGCACCCGTTTTCCTAAGCTACAAAGCGATGTTCTATCTCGTTTCATGTGTTTTTCACCAGATCCTGCCCGTGTGGGAAACATGCCATCCGTCATCTACGTGGCCATTGGTCTGCCCGGCTTCATCCGCTGTCCTGTCGATGCCAACCCCCCGGTAACTCTGGTTAAGTGGAAGAAAGATGGCCTCCCTCTCCGAATAGATAAGGTGAGCCGGTGCAGTGCTGCAGCTTTGGTTCCGCTCACTTTACCCTGCCTCAAACTGGAAACAAGTGGGTCATTTCTTCAGATGAAGCTTGAATGTGATTCCATTCTTCACTGCATCCTTTCATTTTCAGTGCGCCCCTCTGTCTCTTATTTGAGTGAAACGATTCACTTAACCTTCAAAGTTATTGATGGGAACCATTTGCATTGATCTATAACAAAACGTAACTCTTCATTACACACCGTCCATGACTTTGCCTTCCACAGTACCCTGGTTGGAGCCAAATGGACGATGGGAGCATCCGTGTGGCAGAGGTCACGGAGGACTCTCTCGGCACCTATACCTGCATGCCTTACAACGCCCTGGGTTCCATGGGATGGTCCCCTCCCGCTCCCCTGGTGCTAAAGGTACAGCCATAGCCATTTAGTCTCCGTTGCCTCCGGAAATTCCGCCGGATGTCACTCTTTTCGGCCCAATATCTGTTACCTTCTTTATGCCTCAGATCTCTGCAGGGTAAATCCAGACAGCTAGCTAGACTATCTGTCCAATCTGAGTTTTGTGTCGCACGACTAAAACTACTTTTGAACGTACACATGTTCCACCAAAACAAGTTCCTTCCCAAGACTATTTTGCAGCGGCACCGGGGCTCTGTCCGGCGCAGCCACCCAAGATGATTGTGATTGGTTTAAAGAAATGCCAGTAAACCAGAGCACGTTTTTCTCCCATCCGACTAGCCAGACTCTCCCCCGCAGAGCTGTGGAGGAAGATCTGGCAATGCGAGACTACTGTGCATTTAAATGATCCCAAGATAGCAAAAAAGGAGGCATTGCAAGTTCCCCACCAACTCATCAGTTTTGTCTTAACTGTTCTGGCTTCTTCACCCCCGGCAGGACCCTCCCAAATTCTCAGTGGTTCCTGGAGGGGAGTACAGGCAGGAGGCTGGGAGAGAACTGGTCATCCCCTGCGAGGCGGAGGGAGACCCCTTTCCCAACATCACATGGAGGAAGGTAAGACCCCTTCTAGCTCTAAACCCCACCTGCCTATGTGTATTTTAAATCACCACTTTGTGTTGTTTTAAATCACATTCACTGTTTTCCATTGAGAGTGAGTCTGAAAGCTCTGTGCCTGTAGTGGGTGCTCTGATATTAATTTCTCAAGCTACTGTTTGTCATTTTAGCATTTTTAATTACATTTTAATGATGTCTATAAAATATGCAATCAAGGGAATATATTAGATTCTCTCAATTGTTTGCTTGATTATGAAGCATGTTGAATCTCGCATATTGACTACTGTGTTTAGCTGTTGTTTTTTTCCCCCACTTAAAAAAAGATTTGATATTTAAGTTAGATATTGAGAGCAATAGTATTGTAGTAGATGTAAAATTGTAGGTTGAGATTTTTAAAAGCTGCTAAACTGTCCCTTCTGTATGTGTGGCCTCTATGTTTTTCCAAAGTGAATTCTAATTTGCATGTTCCAATCTATTGTGCGCCTCTCTCCGTCTCTTTCATTGTCTGACTCTGTCTTCTCTTGGCTGGTTGACTGCAGGTAGGGAAGCCCAGTAAAAGCAAGCACAATGTTCTGCCCCGAGGCAGCTTACAGTTCAAGTCCCTCATAAAGGAGGACCACGGGGAGTGGGAGTGTGTCGCCACCAACGTTGCCACGAGCATCACTGCCAGCACGCACGTCCAAGTCATAGGTACCCAACATGTACACGCATTCACAAACACACATTCACATATAGAAACCTACATTACATCAGACTTGTTCACCAAGCCTCCATTACTGTTGCTATACCTATCACCTACCTAGTGTTCCATTTTTCGCATTGGCACATTTTAATTTTTACATTTTCACGTTTACAAGAGGTGCTTAGTGGTTGGCTTCTTCAGAAGCTGCGTAGTGGTGGATACTTTATGTCTCCAAGAGGAAACCAGATGCTTGCCCGTGTAGACAGTAGTGGTAGTGTTGGTTGTTTTACTCTGGCTCAACCCCAAGGACAACACACTACAAGCTGTCCAGGAGTAAAATGATTTGGCTCCAGAATTAGTTTTGAAATGTTATTTGTTTCTACAATATGAATACATGTCTATGGTTAATGCAGTCATTGGCATTGTCTGCCCTGTTGTCCACCTTTTGTCCTGGCTGACCAGGACAAAAGGTGGACCTGACTGTGCTTCCTATGTGGATGTGAGCCAATCAAATCAGAGAAATACAAAGACTTTATTGAACTGGCTCCTGATTGGTTTCCTGTTGCTTTGGCTCCAGTACAGTATCTTAACAATGGAACTGGAAATGAGCAAAATGCGTATTTTGGGTGGAATTATTCTTTAGCACTTTTACTTACATTATTTACATTTGACAGGCAAAAAGATCAAGATTACATTATTCATGCAACCTAAAATGTTTCTATTTTACACTTAGATGTTACATTGGGTTGCTGGCTGGCTTAAAAACACATTACTGGTTCCAGCTTACAGTCAATGCGTTTGAAGTAAAATGAATGTACAACATTAGTGACTATTGTGCTCTTTTAACCACATCTATGTCACTGCTCTCCATTACTGCAGGCACAAGCCCCCACGCCCCCACCAGCATCCATGTGGTGCCATCCTCCACCTGGGCCAATGTGTCCTGGGACGCGGGCTATGATGGAGGCTTCCAGCAGACATTCTCAGTCTGGTATGGCCATGTGTGAGTCATCCCAGCATGCTTTGCTTCCTGCTTTTTTTCTTCTTTCATTACTTTCTCTGTTATTCCTAAAAAATGTCCTTTCCCAGGGTTGTGTTCAGAACAGTTGTGAAAACGTAGAGATGGAAATACATGAAGATCCAGTGTGAGTGAGTTTTCATCCCTAATCTTTGGAATTTCTGGAGGAACGCATAAAAACAGTTGCAACTTAACTGAACATGAACCAAAGTTCTCTGTCGTCCTGCTGCTGCTGCTGCTGCTGCTGCTGCTTTGCTGCTGCTTGACTGAAGAAAAGGCCTGGGTTGAAATGTTTCATTTATTTAATGACTTGAGATTTTAGCCATGACTGGCACAGTACAATCTTAACCACACTGAATAGATTTTTCACTTGTTAACTTCTGTGAAATGTAGGTATACTAAAAAGTAATTGATCTTCACAAGGGGGTACATGCATATCACAGTGTCTAAATAAATACAGTATTTCATCTTCTTGAAGGAGTATGAAGTACTGTTTTAACCGAGGTCTACAAGGGAGCCATCTGAATTTTGGCTGATGGGTATGTGTGATCAGAATCCATCCATCCATCCATCCATCCTCTTTGTCCGCTTATCCGGGGTCGGGTCGCGGGGGCAGCAGCTCTAGCAGGGGACCCCAAACTTCCCTTTCCTGAGCCACATTAACCAGCTCCGACTGGGGGATCCCGAGGCGTTCCCAGGCCAGGTTGGAGATATAATCCCTCCACCTAGTCCTGGGTCTTCCCCGAGGCCTCCTCCCAGCTGGACGTGCCTGGAACACCTCCCTAGGGAGTCGCCCAGGGGGCATCCTTACCAGATGCCTGAACCACCTCAACTGGCTCCTTTCGACGCGAAGGAGCAGCAGCTCTACTCCGAGCTCCTCACGGATGACTGAGCTTCTCACCCTATCTCTAAGGGAGACGCCAGCCACCCTCCTGAGGAAACCCATTTTGGCTGCTTGTACCCTGGATCTCGTTCTTTCGGTCATTGCCCAGCCTTCATGAGAGTAGGTGAGGGTAGGAACGAAAAATGACCGGTAGATTGAGAGCTTTGCCTTCTGGCTCAGCTCTATTTTCGTCACAACGGTGCGATAAATTGAATGTAATACCGCACCCGCTGCGCCGATTCTCCAACCAATCTCCCGCTGTGTGATCAGAATGTCAAAAAGAAAAAGTTTGGTGGACTTGATGGAAGCTTTCTATGACATATGACCAAGGAGAGGAGTAGAAATATACATATACGCCATTGTAATCAATAAAACAACAAGTTTACAGGATGCTGTCATTCTATTTAACTAAGTGCTCATTTTAAGGTCTGTGGTATTTTACATTGCTGCCATCTGTATGCATTTTCAGTGGATGTGTTGATTTTATATTGGCAAACTCCTCTACAAGACTGACTCAGTTACAGATGTAGCAACTAATGCAGTAATTCAGGCATGAATCTAATATATATTTAATACATGTGATTGTGATAGTGGTAGCTGCTGCCAGTAATATGTGCTTCAAAGCGGCAGGCCACAAACTAATGGGTGACATCACGGATGCTACGTCCATCATTTTTTACAGCCTTTGGTTTTGACCTGGGGCAAAAACATATTAATACTTCAATCAATATATTGAATTGTACTGCGTGCACTCCGAAGTACTATAGTGGCAGTGTTGGTGAAATAAAAGAATCTCAGTAGGTGATGTCCTCTGACAAATGTTGCATTTCCTGCAAAATACAGGTCTATTACAGCAGGCATTTACAGTCGGAGTGTTGCAGCTGCTGCATGTGTCCTGCTTTGTTTGGTGACTTGGTGCAGTCAACGCTGAATGTATGGCATGGGCAAACATCAAACTGCAAAGCTGAGCGCAGCATGGGCATTATTACCGTGAAAGTCATGTTGTGAATGAAGTGAACAAAAATTCATGGATGAAATATTTCATTTTACACTTGTAATGTTGGATCAATAATGGATCTAGCTAATGATGCTGAGAAAAAACGTAAGACTCTATTTCAGATTGTATCTTTTAAGGACTTTTAACTTCATCAAAAAGAAAAAAGTGAGGGCACCTCCATTATCCTGTCTGTCCGCTCACCTCTCATTCTAACTCCTACAGGCTGAAGAGGGAGCGTTTAGGTCCCCATGACTGGCTTTCCATACCCGTGCCTGGAGGCCACGACTGGATGCTGGTGCCCAGCTTGGAGCCAGAGACAACATACCAGTTCAGCATCCTGGCCCAAAACAAGCTTGGCACAGGCCCTTTCAGCGAGGTTGTCACTGTGAACACACTAGGTGAGCATACTCACGGCTGCTCACCCGGGACAAAGGGATCCAATTATAAAATGGCTTTGACAGGCATGCAACTAGAATGTCCAGAAAGCCTGTTTCTTGAAACAAAACATTTAGAATAATTTTTATTTCTGCTTTTTTTTTCATATCTTAAAGTGTTTTTGTGCAAAACTAAAATTCCTGGTCCACCAAGGATCGTAAACCTAAAGAACTATGGAAAGTGCTAAATATAAAAGTAGGCCAGTTCAATAAACATGTCCGGTTATCATTCCAGATAAGATTAGCGCTCCAGTGGTAGAGCAATAATTTTAGATCTGTGCTGTAAATGAAGTCTGACAAGTTCATGTTTCACGCCTCCGCTCTGGAAAATCCAAACAACACCCTCTGTGAGAGTGCTGGTAGTGTGGTGTGAGAATTGAGCAGCTGTAGGGGATCATGCTCATGTTTTATAGGCTTCCATTCCCATATTCCCTTCATGTCTACTGGTGGTTATCCAGAAACCTTAAACAAATACAAAGATTACCACAAAGTTGAGGACTATTTAGGGAGGAGGCAGTGAATGATTCTGGCTGGTTCAGTGATTGTTCTTAGACATTGCTAACCTCCCCAGCCAGCAATGACGTGGGGCCCAGATGAGGGCTTCATGGGCGGCAAATGTGGGCCCCATTATGGGCTTGCACCCGGGATCCACATTGGGGCAAGCCGTGGAAGCCCAGACATACTAAAAGTGGGACCTGTAAGGGTACTGCATGGGTCTTAATTGGGCACTTCATGTCAGACCCATTTGGGCCCCACCTGCCCAAATGGGTCTAAAGTGGGCTTGCACCCGGGATCCAACCATGGCTACCCAGATGGGCTTTAAATGGGCTCTGTAAGAGTCTTATGTGGGTCCTAACTGGGCAATTCATGCCAGACCCATTGGGGCCCCACCTGCCCAAAGGGGTTTAAAGTGGGTTTGCACCCAGGATCCAGCCGTGGATGCCCAGATGGGCTTTAAAAGGGACCCATAAGGGTGTTATGTGGGGTCTTAACCGGGCAATTCATGACAGACCCATTTGGGCCCCACCTGCTTAAAGGGCATTTAAAATGGGTTTGCACCCAGGATCCACACGGGAGCCAGCCGTGGATGCCCAGATGGGTTTTAAGTGGGACCTGTAAGGGTCTTATGTGGGTCTTAACTGGGTAATTCATGTCAGACCCATTTGGGCCCCACCTGCCTAAAGGGCGTTTAAAATGGGCTTGCACCCGGGATCCACACAGGGGCCAGCCGTGGATGCCCAAATGGGTTTTAAGTGGGACCTGTAAGGGTCTTATGTGGGTCTTAACTGGGTAATTCATGTCAGACCCATTTGGGCCCCACCTGCCTAAAGGGGTTTAAAGTGGGCTTGCACCAGGATTCAACCCTGAATGCCCCTATGGGCTTAAAGTGGGCTCTGTAAGGATCTTTTGTGGGTCCTAACTGGGCAATTCATGCAAGGCCTATCTAAGCTCAACCATGCCAAATGGTTTAAGGAAACAATCTAAGAAAAACGAAGAATGAATATAAGTCCAAGATAAATACAAGACACTTGACGCTTTGAACTGCAAGAAATATATTGTTAATTTGAACAACAAAAATGATCTTTAAAAAACTATTTAAATGTCACAACATACCGGTAAACAAATCAAAAATATATTTTTTTAAAATCTCTGAAAAAAAACATCTCTCCATCCCAAAAAATACATTAATACAAAATTATTACATCGAACAACAAACATAATCTTTAAAAAAACAATTTAAATGTCACAACATACCGGTAAATAAATCAAAAATATATTTAAAAAAAAAAATCTCTGAAAAAAAAAACACCTCTCCAAAAAATACATTATTACAAAATACACTCATGGCGTCTGTATGGTGGACGCTCCTTTTTCTCTTTGGGCTCTTGCAGCCCTCTCCCCTCCACGGTCACGTGCGCCGGTAAACCACTTCAACAGCGCCATTTCCACTTCTTTGCGGTTCACATTTTGAGTCATTGCATTACTCTTCAGTGCACCTAAAAACAAAGGAGCATAAGTCAATTTAGCAAGGTTCTTTTTTGCTCCAACAAGTGCATGTTCTGCTCTTTCAATGGGTTGTCTCAGTCCGTTTTTAGCGCTAACAGTCACGGAGATATTCAAGCAGTTTAGCACCATGGATTTGGTTTTCTAGTTTGTGCTCACCTTTCTTTGAAAAGAAGTCAGTTACCAATTGTTTCCCCTCATTCTGTTTTCTCTCCTCCTCCTGTCTTTCCTTTCTTTTTGGTAGCCTGATTTGGCTTTCTTTGAGAAAGACATTTCTACAGCAGAAGTTTGCGCTCCACCAGATGCTCTCAACTGATCTAGCTAACATAATGCATGCAGGTGGACTAAACCATTTGGCACATTAGCAAGGGGGGGGTGGTGAGACCTCTATTTCTCCAGAGAAAGTGAACACTAAGCGACGCACAGGTCTGCTTCAGAGCTCCGTGTGTTTGAGTCTGACCTGAGATGGGAAACGTCACGTAATGAAAGGTTGACAAGTAAACGTGTGGCTGAGGGGGCGCCCTAGGATGATTATGTTTAATAAACACGTTTTATTTTGCTTGTCGTTCTAATTCTATTATTAATGGGAAGTAGGCCTAAGGGCGACACGGCGCCCCCAACACATTTGACGCCCTAGGCAATCGCCTTGGTCGCCTATGGCAATCGCCGGCCCTGGTTGACAGCTATGCTGTAATGTATATCGAAATATCGGAAATGTGTTTAAAACTCATATCACCGTTATTGAATAAAAATCTATCGTGATATATTAATTATTGTCCAACCTCTCCCGCTGTTTTTCCTTTTGGTTAGATTCTACATCAGATTAAACAGCACTAAACCAAAAATACAGACCACTGTACAATCTGCAGTGTTATTTTTCTGGCAACATAATATTTCAACTTACCTCAATTTGTGAATGTCTGATATGAAGTTCTCCTCGAAGTCACAGCTAGCAGCAGTGCTTTCCGAATGGACTGTTAACGTTTTGAGCGCGAAACAAGGACATACTTTAGTCATTTTAAACCATTTCAAAAACCGATACCGATATTTACCGATATTGAATTTTAAAGCCAATATCGGCCGATAATATCGAGCATAGTTATTTGTCTAAATATGTGTTTCTGCCCCAAGGGACAGGCGTCTGGGACTGGGCTATTATTTGAAGTGTTACGGTAGGCCTGCAACCTTTCTGAGAGTCCACTAATCAGCATAATTCAACACAGCGTAAACTTTGACCTATTTTGATGTTTTTTACATTTTTGGGAAGTTACATTTTTCATTTTCTGCACGACTAACAAAAATGACTGATGGATTGTTTTGGCAAAAGATCTACATGTATGCAATGTTTGTTCTTTGGTGACTAGCGTAACTTGAAATGTATTGAGTTACAATTACTCAATCTCAACATGCTTGATTAGCCTACATGTAGAGTTACTACAAGTTACTAAAAATTGTACAGTAAGTAATTACATAACTCAATAGGCCTACATAGTTACTTTGCGCCTCTGCCATGCAGGACCCATATATGTGTTCCCAGTTCAAACCCATGCCCACTTTGCCCATAAATGCACCATGCAGGACCCATATATGTGTTCCCAGTTCAAACCAATGGCCACTTGGCCCATAAAAATTCTATGCAGGACCCATATATGTGTTCCCAGATCAAACCCATGCCCACTCGGCACATAAATATGTCATGCAGGACCCATATATGCGTTCTCAGTTCAAACCCATGGCCACTTGGCCCATAAAAATGCCATGCAGGACCCATATATGTGTTCCCAGTTCAAACCCATGGCCACTTGGCCCATAAACATGCAATGCAGGACCCATATATGTGTTCCCTGATCAAACCCATGCCCACTCAGCCCATAAAACTTCTATGCAGGATCCATATATGCATTCCCAGTTCAAACCCATGCCCACTCGGCCCATAAATGTGCCATTCAAGACCCATATATGTGTTCCCAGTTCAAACCCATGCCCACTTGGACCATAAATATGCCATTCAAGACCCATATATGTGTTCCCAGTTCAAACCCATGGCCATTTGGCCCATAAAACTTCTATGCAGGACCCATATATGCATTCCCAGTTCAAACCCATGCCCGCTCGGCCCATAAATGTGCCATTCAAGACCCATATATGTGTTCCCAGTTCAAACCCATGCCCACTTGGCCCATAAATATGCTATGCAGGACCCATATATGTGTTTTCAGTTCAAACCCATGCCCAATTGGCCCATGCCTGTCCCTTATGGGGCCCATGTAATCAGCTCATATGGGCTTCCTATGTGGGACTCATACTACAAAACCTACATGGGACCCGCTGATTTCACCCAGCCAAAGCCCATGCCCACACAGTAACCATGGAACCCGTACTTAACCCATCTTGGCCCCACATGTCATTGCTGGCTGGGTCATAGTCTAACCAATATGGGCCAGTCAGTGAGTGAGTGAGTGAATTATACCGGAAACACACCGCACCCGTCCCTAATATATATGTTATGTTTTCCAGCTAAACTACTAGAAAATATGTAATTGCAATTTTCTTGACCAATATTGCAATTTAAATAGCAATTCTTTTCTATGTACTAAACTGCAGGCCTCTTTGTTTTCTACATAATATCAAATGATATAGGATAATGATATGATTGTACCCAACATTATCACAAAGCCTGAAAGGCATGATGTCTCTCTCTCATGGGTGGGCCAAATTCTCTGGGCGGGTAAAGCAGAGAAAGGGGAGGTAACCTTGCTCCTTATGACCTCATAAGGAGAAGATTCCAGATCGGCCCATCTGAGCTTTCATTTTCTCAAAGGCAGAGCAGGATACCCAGGGCTCGGTTTACACCTATCACCATTTCTAGCCACTGGGGGACCATAGGCAGGCTGGGGGAATTCATATTAATGTTAAAAAACCTCATAAAGTGACATTTTCATGCCATGGGACCTTTAAGATATTACATTAGTGGTATACTGCACACTACTCAATAATATTCATATATAATCACAAGATTCAAAAGTGGCATTATATTGATTTACACCACATCTGCTGAGCTACCTGCTGAATGCCTGTCTGAAATTTTAAGGTTATCGTTCACAGTATGTCCAGAAAGACAGGTCACTCTGTTGGTCTTCTATTAACAGCAAAGGACACAGCCACAGTCAAAAACGAGACAGAGTGGTGTTTTTTCTTTCACAAAACCACCAGAAAGTGCAGACAGCAGCGTGCAGGCAAAGAATCTGTTAACCAGACAACAGCCAAGATGTATTCTTTTGCTGCTCCGCCAACTTACAGAATTATTGTTTATTAACTACAGCTGAGTAAATCTGCCGGGGACAGTTGTCATTAGAAGGCAGTGAAATCAACAGTCGCCAGCTCAAACTATCATTTGCTTCAGCTTGTTAAGACACTGTTCTAACAGTGCCCTGTTATATTGGGTCATAGATAAGTGCCCTGAAATGTTACATATATTGTAACAAGACAACTTTTTGACTGAAACAAACTGATTTTCAGAAGCACAGTGTAAAAGCTTAAACCAGGCTTTGGTTGAATCATTATGCATTGTACCATTACTAACTGCAGTGAGGACATTTATTAGGTATAAATGAAGCTGTCACAGATTATTAATTAAAGATAAGTGACATGCTGAAAATTGGGATAACTGTTCATGCTTCATCACCTTCTGTGTCAGCCAAGGAGGAGAAACAAAGATGGCTTGTTGTCTTGCTCTCGCTTCAAAACCGTTTTACACCATTCATTGGGAAGTCAGGTATATTGGCACATCTATTAAATCATAATGCTTTTTTATTGAAGAAAGAAACAAACTAGTAGCTAATAAGTTGGATACCACCTACAGTTAACTATTTGTTTTTAATGGAGATGACCACTTGAATTAGTAAATGAGGGTAATGGCAAGGACTGGACGATCTTTTAACCAAACCATGTCCACAGGTGGTCAGAGAAAAACTGTGTGTGAAGTGTCAATGCATAGATATAATGGGAATAAACTTACAGATCTGACCAGGAAGTGGACTTGATAGCACGATGAAATGATTGCAAAGGATTCAGAGACAAAATAATTAGGGCTGCCCCCTTTCAGTAGATTAGTCGACTAAAATGTCTTTACTCTATTAGTCATTGTTGATGCGTTTTTCATGCTGAATGACTTTATTCCAAGAAACTCATGAGCACATCTCTGGTAAACACAAGATTTAAAGTGGTGCCTTTGCATGATTTTTTTGTGGAGCAACTCAGTTTTACAGATCTGTCCATTAAATCAACTAATTGATTAGTCGACAAAATCATATTGTGTTAGTCGACTAAGAGTTCCTTTAAGCGAAGACAGCCCTAGAAGTAATGTTAACGATGCATGTGGATTGTATGCGTGTGTGGGAGATGCATTTGGTATAAAAGTGTTATGACATGTAGTCACAGTTGTGATACATGTCAGAGTGTAAAGAGCTGATTCACTGGCATCATGCTGGTGGAACCGAATATAGAACTGAGTCACTCACACACATTCTCAACCCTATGTGCTCTTTCAGTATTTCCTATAAGTACCCCTGAACCATTGGTGCTGCTTACCCCACCACGGTGCCTCACAGCCAATCGCACGCAGCAGGGAGTTCTGCTGTCCTGGATCCCGCCTGCCAATCATACAGCACCTATCCAGCATTACGTCATGGAGTTCCGCCTGGGGGAACGGTGGGAAGTCTTGGACGACAGCATTCCTGCTGGGGAGACGGACTTGCTCGCCCGAGACCTGATCCAGGTAAAAGACAGGACACGGACTGTAGACTTCACACACGATATTATAAAAGACCAGTTCCAGGATAAAGGCACGTCTGGGACATAGTGGAGGGTTAAATATACATTCCAATTGGCAGAGTCCAAGTTATACATCGTTTTTATGGTTTTAATTCAAACTACTGTATCAGGATCATTACCTGATGTTCCTTTTTAAATGTGTCAGACGATTGTGTCAAGCATTTTAGAATTCTCTGTCTATAATTCTATTCTTGAATGAAGCCTTATTTTACAAAGAAAATGTTACTGTTACTGCATTTCACAAAATCAATCACATTTTAGTGTTTGTGTGTGCTACAGTACATCATTTATTAAAAAAAGAGATAACACCCCAGCCTAAGATGTATTAAAAAGAGTGTGAGGGTATTTGGTGTTTTTCATATTCAACTAAGAGCTTGATGAAAAGACTGATGTCCATGATTAAAGCAAATTTCAGGTATTTCTCAGCCTAGGTCTTATCCTCATAGTTGTGTACATTCTGACTATAAGTCAAAAGAACTTAACACTCGCCATCTCTGTTGTAGATAGTGATGATAGATTTGCGAACGAATCATTCTTTTTGAACCACTCTTAAAAAGGAGCAAGTTAACTCGATTCACAAGCAGGATTGAATCTAAAATCCTGCTTCTGTGTGGCGCATGCACAGTGCATGTGAGCCAGGTCAACTTCTGAGAGCCGCTACTCTCAGACTCGCGACTGAGCCGAGGAACGAGCGTTTCATGGAGCGCACACCCACTAGCCGCTGCTCAGCGACAGGCTCTCGCTCAGAGAGCTCACTCAGTAGCACAAAGCACGCTCACTGAACCAGAACGGGTCGTCTGTGAGTCAGTTCATGGTGGCCCGTACTCGACACAAACGGCTTTTCTTAAAAGAACCCGTCTTCTCATCACTAGTTGTAGAGATATGTAAAATGCGAATCCAGCAAAAGAATGTATAGCCGGGCAATCAGCATGCGCCTTTAAGCCTTTCAAGATTCTTTTACATGGACCACGTCAAATGCTTGTCTTTAGTCCAAATGATACAAACGATAGCTAATCCAGTGGGCTAATTTCTTGGTTTACTTGGTTTGGATGTTTAAAATTGTATACAATTCATTTGAAAATGTTGAAATCCAAACCAAGCAAACCCAGGAATTATCCCACTGGATTACCTATAGTAGCTTCATGCAAGAGTGATAGTAGGAAAAAAAGAGTTGTTTACTTCTAAAGAGTCTTAACTAACTATGTGCAATAGCTGGTTACCCAGTATTAAGTGGCCACCAACAGATCAAACATATTTTTCTAAGCTTAAGTGTTCCATCATTTCACTTCATCCAGTCATAATCTGAGTCTTCATAAATCATTTGGATTCAGTTAAAAGTGGTGAAACTGAGTTTCTTCCTGTTTGCTCATTCCCATCTGTACTGATTTAACACTGTATGCTACTGAAAGTGTAAGAAGAAATAATAGTAAGATCTGTTACAGAACAAAACTTTATTTAATACCTGAACAAAATCAACACAGGCTGTGTTCAGACTGCAGGCAAAGTTGATCTGTTTTGCAAATTGTACTGTTTAAAGGTCTAGTGTGAAGGATTCAGGGCAGAAATGGAATATAATATTAGTGTATAATCCCCACAAAGTAAGAACTGTTGTGTTTTCGTTACCTAAAGAATGAGCTGTTTATGTGTACATTCGGTCATTCGGGTCCACTTCTACGGAGTCCGCCATGTTGCACTGCCATGTTTCTACAGTAGCCCAGAATAACCAAACCAAGCACTGGCACGGGAGAGGGCCATTTGCATTTTCGAGTCGGCCAGCGTAGTTCTCTACACGCTTGGCACACGGGAGAAGTTTCAGTTGGTTGCAATCTCAACCTCACGGCTAGATGCCATTACATCCTACACACTGGTACTTGAATTCTCTAAATACCCAGATCAGATTCTGCATACGTATAATAATGTGCTGCCATATCCACCTTGGCTGTCATAGTAACAATGCAGGTGTGCACACGCTGACTAGGCTCACTTTCTTATCATCTCTGTGGACTTGACTTTTTTGTGCTTATATGTTGTGCAGAATACACAGATGCTTTTACTTCTGCGGGTCTGCAAGCGGCTCGTACTGAGCGAGAAGAGAGAATAGCGATTGAAACATGGCGTTAGATACATGTAATACACTGTATCAATATTAATTATGAATACAATATGCTTTTTAGAGGAGGAGAGTATATTTCACTATAGCAAAGGAAAATCAATACTGATTTCTGATTTATACTTCTCTTTCAGCATTTTCACATCTTTGCACATGTCAGCTAATTCTCCCGCCATGACATGTTTGAGCTTTAATCTACCACTGTCAGCTCCATGCAGATGCTTTTATCTCTCCTTCCGTTGCACAGCAAACACCCACCCACACTTCTCTCCAGCCCTCCCACCACACACACAATGCACCTAGCTTGTATAACTTTTTTGCTGCATATGTCTTACTGCATCGGCGGAGCTAACATGACCGGGAGGGATGCTCCTGGATGTTTGGTTGTCTGCATGTAGTTTGGTGTGACACAACGCTCCACATTCTAATCCTATTTGCTGCTGGTGTGTGACAACTGAGTCCACAGCAAATGTATCAGACGGTTTCTGAGTGTTATGCCAACAGTACAGTAAAGTAGGTACTGCACCCTGCTAAAGTGTCCTTGAGCAAGACACTGACTGAATCTCTGCCAGCTCCACAGCTGCTGTTCTGTAGCTGACCCTGCACTGTGGGGAGCACAACCAGCACCAAGGAAATAAAAAAAGAGACTTAATATGTCTTTTCATCATGACTTAGTCATAGCTGATTTAGTAATCATCCATTATGATATTCACATAATCAGTCCATTTGCTCTTACCATTTTCTATTGAGACGTTGTGATGTTTTTGGGTTTAGGTAGTATTACTTGTTCCTCCTTGTAGGCTACATATTGTTCCTGTCAGCCCACAGCTTCATAATATCTTATTGATTTTAAAGCAATTTGACAAGCCACATTAAGCTTCCATTAATTACGGTTTACATCATCCGGCTGTCTGAATTAATACAATTACATTTTTTTTCTAACATTAAACCATATCATCCACACTTCTCTTAATTTGGTGTTTACAGATTTTAATGTTTCAAATACTGTGTTTTTTGAAATTTCTACCAATAAATGTGATGTGGGTCAAGCTCCAAAAATGCTGGATCCTACTTTCCCATAATATAACTAGTTAGACTCTTCCTGACACGATAAGTCACGTAAAAGGGACGAAGACTCGAACGCAGACAAATACACGTGGCGCAGAGAGGCAGAATGGGAAAAGCAGGACTGAGGGAGACTTTGTTTCTCTCCCCACCTGATAAATGCCCACATCTTTCACAGTCCACACCCCTATTTCATAATGCAGGCTTTCTGTTAAAATGTGAGTGTCAGGTCCAAAAGTCCAATCCAAGATAACCCTGATGACATCCCTATGATATGAGTGTGATTTTGTATGATTTTAGGAAAGCTCCCGCCAGAGCCACAGAAGCTAAACAACTGTTTTCATTGTCTGAGTGGTATGTGTTTGGCAAACTGATCTTTGTGTGCAAAATTTGTGGAATGCCCCTAAAATAAAAAAAATGGAATCCTGCCAAATTCAGTTTTCAATAAATGGCTTTGTGGTTCCATTGTGCCATTCATGCACTGTAGGAAAAAATATGTTTATTTTTTAGCTGTTAAACACAATGGGAACTGTCAGTGACTGAGCAGCACCATCCATTTCCAAAGCCTCGGTGACTCAGCTGGCTGGTCTTTGGAGACACAAACAGAATCCTACAGCCTGATCCAACCTTTCTGACACCAGACATGAGTTTTCCTTCTAACGTAGATCTCTCTCTGTTCCCCTGCTCCTAGGAGGCGTGGTACGAGTTCCGTGTCATGGCCATCATGGATGACATGATCAGCGAGCCTAGTAATGTAGTAGGAGTGTCCAGCACAGGTGAGCCATTGCATCACACGCTGCATTCTAATTTTACCTGTGGTCATGTTTAACACAATCTAATTTTATATTGAAGTATAAATATCAAGTGTGGAAACCCTACATTATACATTGTGTGTGTGTGTGTGTGTGTGTGTGTGTGTGTGTGTGTGTGTGTGTGTGTGTGTGTGTGTGTGTACATATATATATGTATGTATGTGTGTGTTATGTGTATATATATATATATATATATATATATATATATATATATATATATATATATATATATATATATATATATATATATATATATATATATATATATATATATATTCTTTCGATTTAAACTTTTTTTTTCAGCACTGACGGCAATGCCACAATTACAGCCACTTACTACTTTACAATAACACTTAAGTTCCTCAGAGTTTACAAGGCGCACTTATATGCACCATGAGTGTAATCTGAACGCACCATGAAGTCCCAACGGAGCCCACAGGCTTTACCGTTTGCTCTGAATGCTACCGGCCGGCAAACTACACCGTGTTTTTTTTCCTTCCGACGTACGCAAGTAGGCAGAGGTGGAGAGAGAAACAAATACTGTAGGAATCGCTGATCCTGCATTTGATCGATTTCCGATTTAAAATCGAAATGTGACACCCTGAATATGCATGTAAAATGAATCAGAAACTCGGGGAAGAAAAGGCAGGTCTTCTTAAAAACTCTGCTCACTGCCTTTAATTCAGAGGAGCTTTTCTTGTCAATATTGGGATTCAACCCAACAACCTCTGGCAGTAATCTGCATCTCTAACCTCAGGCAATCAACTCTGAGGAGGGGCTGCGGTTGTGTTGCACACGCAGCAATTTCGAACTTCACATTTTGCCCACTCAGCACTATTAAATCTAAGCTCTCTTTACATGCACACTGCTTTGTACCATCCTGACAAGTATGACATCATCGTTCTGCCTGTCTGCCATGGACTGTCTTGGGATGCTTTGTGCTAAAAACAGACTCATTAAAGGCTATCTTTTTTTTTTTTATCGCAATACTTAAAGTCTGTTTAAAATCCGAAATGAAACCCCTCAAAATGTGATGTCACTCCGCTGCAGAGGTCACTGGGTACACATCATTTAATAAGAGCAGCTGTTGGTAGCATTTATAGACCGGATTGGCTCAGGAACCCTTGAATCTTTGGAAGTACTATGCTGCCTCCTACTGGTAAAGATGGAGTGCTATGCAATGAGGTGATCAAAGGCTCCTGCTCATTTCTCTGTTGATCTGGTATCAGTGGGACTGCTTTTTCTGTGCATATGTGTCAGTGAGCATCATACTCAAAGCGAGATGTGGATACACCTTGTCCTTCTGAGTGAAGGTGTTCTTTGGCTGATTAGAAGTTATTTCAGGTACCAATATTGCTGGAGGTACAATACCTTTGCATTTTGCTGTGTCATGCTTCACTGCTGCACATAAACCACTCTAACAAGTTCATAACAAAGACTGACACATTATCCCCCTGGTCGTCACTGAGCGATTCATTAGCATGCAGGCCACTACAACAACTCCAACATTAATAACTGCAGACAGTTCTGAAGTTAGTAGCTCTATAGCAGGAGTTAAAGCAGCTGCACAGCACATTTTCCTCTAGTACACTGGCTGGATTTTCATTTTCTTAATGATATTGTTAATGCACGACTGTTCCGGTCACATTGATTCTGGCTTTAAAGCATCTGAGTGTAACAAGCTGCAGAGTGCTGGATTTGTTCAGGCAATCTGAATCTTTGAATAACGCAAGCTAAATGGTAGTTCTAGAGACGGTGATGGTTTATTAAGGCTGGAGCAATATGCTTTTGTCACAATTCGATTCTTTCACGATACATGGGTGCCGATTGGATTTGTATTGCGATTTTTGGGATTCTAGAAGTACTGCGATTCCAGACTGATTTCATAAAGTGGCGTATGGATGACACGCCAATTCATATGCCATTTTGGCGTGTTATCAAGACGCTTAATTGCTTTTTAGTGTGTTTATCAACGCAATTCGGCCGCCATTGACCTTCATTACGAGTGAATTTTCACCATAGTGAGTAGTATAAAGGGACGTAGGTCCACATAAGGAGGTTGGGGTGGCGGATGGGTAAAACACAGGACTTTCACCCAGGAGAGTTGGGATCACATCCTGCGTGTGGTGATTTTTCAGCTGTTTTTTTTTTTTTTTATTTCTTTTTAAGCCTTCCCCAATGTTTCTTTCCTAAACCCAACCGTTTGTTTTCCTAAGCGTGTTTTTGTCGTTATTTTCCGTGATTTTGTCGCTTTTTTTAGTTACTAAAGCCTTTTAAAGCCTCCTGTGTTCTTTTCCTAAACCCAACCCTTTTTTATTTATTTTTTGACGTTCTCGCGATAGTACGTCACGTTCTCGCGATAACACGCAATGTGGCGACACCACGTGATGGGTATGTTTACATCTGCTGTATACGGCGTAGACATACACGTGGATAGCTGAAAATGCGTAAAGATAACACGCCATTTGGCTTTAGGAAAGTGCTGTGTATGTTTACGCAAAGTCATGATGCCATGTTGGCGATTTGATAGTATTGAGTATTGTGATTCTCTTTTCGTGTCACTTCTAGAGACAATATATTATGAGACATTTCTAAATACTGATTGTTTTATAAGAAGAATGCACATCACACGTCAGTCAGTCAGTCAGTCTGACTTTCATTTGTAAAGAAGTACATAACATGGATTGTTTGCATTTTCTGCTTTCACTCTGTTTTGCTGGAAACGAATATGATGTAGTCGCAATCAGTGGTACCGTGTAAACAGAAAATATTTAGGTGAATCATTGCTAAAAATAAAAAAAAATATTGATTCTGGGGGAAATAATCGAGTTTACAAATTGTCGCAAAATAATCACGATACATATGTAAATCGATTGAATCAGTATGCTGCTTTTATTCTCCATGCCTCCTGCCATAGGTTTGACAAATTGCACGAAATCAACCGCATTTGGTGGGTGGAGGGTGTTAATTTCCATCCCTGGTCTTAAAACATGTCTAAAGGGGATTTCTAACAATAATGTCAGTGTTCATAACCAAAACAACCTAAAGAGGTAGCACCCAGGCAATACAATGTACATGTGGCCTCTGCAGCTTCCTACACTGTAAGGTCGGATGCATATAGTTTGGGAAAAAAGTTTAGATTCTGCTAAATCATCATGGTGCATGCCCTGCAGAGATGCCCATTTTGAAGACATACAGTAGTAAAGGTCAGCTCTTGCAAATTTGAATCTCATTGGATATGGCAGGACTGTTCCGTTCGTAGGCCCTTCAAAGGCTTCTCTGTAGGAACGAGGTACAAATTATTGCATGAGGCGTCTCTTTTTTGTTGGGGGGGGGGGGGGGGCAAAAAGCTAAAGAGTTTATACGCATATTATATCTATATATATAATAGCTGCCTAATCAGTGTTCTTCTTCAGTGGACTCACATCTGCGCGGTAATCTCATATTAAATATCAGCCACCATTTCAGAGCCAATGAATGTTGACATTAGCATTAGACTTGAGCAGTGCCATATTAGAAATCTAGTGAGCAAAGTAAAGTTTTACATTTGTTTCTTTATTCTGTTTATTCTATTATTCTATCTTTAACAAATGCTCCTCCATTAATCTGTAATTTCCTTCACCTCTGAATGGGCCACATCTGTGCCTACACATCTCCAACTGCAAACTGTCATGTCCCTCTTTTTTTACATCCGTTTCATTTTAATGCTCCTCTGTGACTTCAACCAGCTTTACGGCCCTGACTCTTCCCTCCTCACCCCACAGACTTCTTCCCTCCCCCAGAGCTGGTTGAGGAGCGTGGCCTGGCGCGGCCGGTGGTGGCTGGCATCGTGGCCACCATCTGTTTCCTGGCAGCGGCTGTCCTGTTCAGTACCATGGCTGCCTGCTTCGTCAACAAGCAGCGCAGGCGGAAGCTGAAGAAGAAAAGAGGTGAGGTGAAAGTCATTAAAAGCTATCTCCACAATCGCTAAGCCAGCTTTTAGGCAACTTCAAATAATAAGATGAGAAGATTCTTTCATGTTGTACAGAAAATCTTCATGTATACAGTTATGGTTAATTAATACATTTATTTAGTCAAACTTCAACTGTGCCTAACTTGTACTTCACTGATTCATGGACTTGAACTGCAACCTCATGCTGCATTATCTGACTCATGTCCTCTCAGCTTTAACTACATGTTCAAATAGGAAACATCCATTTAAATGTTTGACTAGGAATGTAAACTAAAAGCGGCCTAATGACACTTCAGAAAGCTGCTATGGCTATAGTCGTTGGGTACGTCCTAGTTCCTTAAATTGCATCCACGTTTCTTTACATGCTTCCCTTCCTCGCGTCTTAGTCCGTCCCCCCGAGAAAGCATGGGGGAGATGTGAGGAAATCATGTGAGGAGAGAGGAAACAAGAAAATGTGTTTTTAAAGGGATGAGAGGTCCTTTCCTCTGAAGTGTCATGTGAAGGCTTCCCGGAAGGCTGATCTGGTGTATCCTCGCTCATAGCTCCTCAGAGATCCCTCCTCCATCTTCGCTCCTCCATCCTCCCTCCTCTGGGCAGGAATAAGAGATTTGGACAGCCTTCACGAAGGCGGACCACAACAACTTCTAGTTCAAGCGAGGAGCTATCAAATAGGAGACTTGGGATCCACCCGTTATATTTCATATTTTTTGTTATTCTGTAACTTGGTTTTAAACCCTGCGCCAGTCTCAGCAGCAGTTTTTATAAACCTTTTTATGTCAATGTCTAGTGTTGTTTATCGTGAATACCTAAAAGGACCTTTTCCTTTTTCTGTGAATGTGAAAACACTTCATTGGCCTCCTTCTGTTGCATTTACTCATCGTGTTCTGAAACGATAGACAGCCAACTCTGCAGTATTTGTTAGTGATGGTGAGATGAAGCCTTAATGAAGCGTTGAAGCTTTCCAGCAAATTGGTTCGCCAAAGGGTTCATTTCTTGAGTGTGCTCACAATACCACCTGTTGGTCAAAGAGTGTAAAACACTGTATTTTGTGCCAGTAAAGGCTTAGAAATAACAATGAAAAAAAAAAAATGTAATCCATTTGTATTTTATAGTGTGTATTTTCTGGTGGTATAATGATTGTATAACATAACTGTATAATAATCTAATTGCCTTGAGAGGAAGTAGCTATCAAATGTGTGTGTAAATCAATCCTTTGGTCATAATATAATAATTGGGGCAATATTACAATTCTAAAACTGGAAAGTGGTAATGGTCTAACAGGCAGAGGGCAGTGAATTGCTTGTGTATGTCATGGATGTATAATGAAAACAGTGTAGATTTGAACCACTTCCTAAAACTTTCACGTGGTACGGAAAGGCTTCGTCTACACTTCGTCTTTGTCTAAAACAATGCAAGTTTCATGGCTGTAATGACCTTGTCTGTCTTTTTCCTGTCTTCCAGATCCCCCTCTTTCCATAACCCACTGCAGAAAAAGCATGGAAACTCCGTAAGTAACCCCTACATGACACACAGCACTGCTACACTACAGAGTACTCTACAACAAACACACAATCAAACAGCACACCCGTTAGGATACATTTTTTTCTCACTGGATCAGAAGACATCGTTTTATGTCATCCAAATATAATTGTATTCAGCAAAGCAGATGCTTTATTTCTACATGTGAGATGTATGCAGTACATTAGGAACATGGTAAGTAAAACTGCAGCATCGAACAATAACATGATTAATATTAGTTAGTGTCATTGTAACTAGAAATACGTTCACGGTTTATATATATATATATATATATATATATGTATGTATGTATGTATGTATGTATGTATGTATATGTATGCTGTTATATCTAAATGACAACTTCAGAGTGAACAGAGATAGGTTGGCTCCTAACCAAACGTCAGCAGGCTAGTTAGCATTGTAGCCTGCTGATGTTTGTTGTGGGTTATTGTGCAGCGACAGGTGTGTGTTGTGGTTGGATGGCTGTATTTAACAGTGGTTGATGTAATGAAACTGCTGATTTCATTCCAGTGAAAGCTGCTCAACCTCAGTCAGAAAGGTCTAAAAGGTTGGCCACCCTGCTGGAAAGGGGATCTCAGAGCCAAGAGCTATGTTTCCATTTCACAATATATGACACATGCTTACAGGACAACAAGACAATGAACAACTCAAAAATGCAAATGAAGCTATGTTGCTTCAGTTTTAACGAAATGTTCACACTCCAATCTTTGTGCAGGAGTGAACAGAGCTTAGCAGCTTAAAGCTTTAGCTTGGTTGGGTCATGTTTTTTTCCAATTTGAAAAGGGTCATAATTTAGGGAAAGGAAATTGCTTCTATTTAGATTACAAAAAAAAAATCATCTGTCATAAAAATAGAGGATATAGACATCTGTCTGAAGTCTTACTATTTATTAGACAGGATTTATTATGTGTCAAATGTAACTGGACAATGCTGTGAGTTTTAGGACAGTAAGACTGCAGGTGACAAAGGTGCCATCCCATTATTTCATGTCTTTTCATTCCTCTGTCCTGGTGTGACCCTAAAATCAATCCAATCCACCATCATAAAGGACGCCTCAGGTCCCTTAATAGACTCTTTTCACAGCCGACATTTTGACATGTCTTACAGAAGGAGCACAGGTGTAACATTAATCGTGGCTCTAGTAAGCCATGCCAGTGAGCCAGCATGCACAGACTGGAACCCTGACACTGGCACACGTAAATGGAAAATATCCATCATTATGTTACACCTCCTTGTTTCTGATATGAAGACGAGACGTGTGTGACTCTGTGACTGTATCTCACATTCACCAACAAAACGTACAGCGAAACCTGTATACATTTTAACATCAATGTATGCTGTAACGTTTTTTCACTCTAAAGTTGCTGAAAGCTGCTGCTGTTTCAATCCTGTTGGCTCTCTGCAGCGGGCGGGGCTGATGCTCAGTTCCCCCCGTGACTGACGCGCACACACACACAAACACACACACACACGGTGGATGCCGGAAAAACCGGAGATGAGACGTACACAATGACCTAAATTGAGGACAGCTACACTTGTTATTGAAAGTGCAATGATAAGTAAATGATAAGTTAAGAAGTTAAAGTCCAATAAGTACTTTATCAAACCGTATGAATGGATAGGAAATTAACTAACAATGTAAAGATCAACAAGCCACTGACACATATGTTCAAATTTGATTCATTCAATAAACAAAAATACAAAAGACATTGCAACTTTTATCGCAATTTTTTACAAAAGCTCCCGCAAAATCAGGCATTTTGGGCCACAACAATCTCAAAAAAAGTTTCCTTGATTTCTCCTTCCTTGGTCTGAGAATGGATCATTTTGGCCATATATCTTTAGAAACAATACATGGAGAACTGTCTCACAGTGCAGTGGTCACATCCTACATATTTCTTTCCTCTCCCGTGTCTTTATCTTCCTCTTGTTGCTCCATGGTAGCCTTTCTTGTCTTCAAGCTTTTTCTCTGACACTTCTTTCTCTCAGATCTTCTCTGTGACTTACTAATGTCTCTTGCCATTTCTGTTTTTTTCCAGCCCACTTATTAATAAAGATATATTTTCTCTCATTTTCTGTTGCGGTTTCAAGCATACCTCTCATTGACAGGCTCCCTGTTACCCTCCATATTCTCCTCAATTCTTACTCTCTGATCTCCCCACTTCTACAGGAGTCCACTTAGCCTCATTCCCAGCGTTGAACCCTTCTGGGAGGGGCTGGACGCAAGCAGGTACAGGCCCCAACCTTCCAGTCCTCAGTGAGTGTGCCAACCATTGTCCCCCGTTCTTGCACACTGTATACACCCCCTTTGCACTTTGGTTCAACCCAAGCTCCTCCTCCGACTCCTGACCTGGCTGCATGCATCTGGCCAAATATCCCCACAAGGCAACAACAATACCGGTCTGGTTCTTTCATTGATTAAAGATGAAGGATCTTCATCGTCAGAAGATGTTCAAAAAACCTGTTCAGCCCTGATTGTTAGGGATTTAAAATTAAATAAACAATCCATCTTGCCATGCAGGACAAGATTCAAAGACACAGGGAAGTATGAAGTAATCTGTCTGCTAATTTCTCTTAGCGTAACACTTATCTCCATTCAGGATAGTGGTAGTAGATAACGGGACGTATAATCTTTAATTCTGTATCATCATTTCTGGACTCCTTGTTGATGTTTCAGTGAATTAATCACCCTTACCAAACATGAAATGGCTGTTTGTAATACTGTATGTAGATCACTAACAGGATCATAGTGCCTCCCAGCAATAAATCTCGAAGATTTCCATTGAAATAAATATTTGTTAAGTCACTATGAGGTAAGACAATGGTGATTGAGCCTATGGCCCACTGATAAAAGGCCTTACATTATTATGAACTGGGTGTCTGTGGCCACACTCCCGGGAAAAATTAACAGCGGTGCACAGGTAGTGGTGCGTTTTCCATCTCCCAGCAGTGGTTGGTCCGCCAGAGGCGGTAGGCGGAGCTAACACAACAGAGTCGCTCTTCAACTCACCTGTGTGTGAAGCGGTGTACTGTTTTTTCCGGTCTCTCAATTGGCACCATGGGTGCCGCCAAAGAGAACGAAACCGAGATCTTCGTGATTGTAACTTTAAAGGAATAGTTTGACATTTTATCAAATCCACTTATTCTCTTACTGGCTGAGAGTTCAATCAGAATCAATACCACACTTATGTATGCACGCTATATATGAAGCTATAGGGCCCGGGGATGGTTAGCTTTGCTTAGCATAAAGACTGAAAGCAGAGGAAAACAAATCAAATATAACCTGTTAAATGGTGAGTTTTTAGCATTTGGAATAAATCCCCTGCTTCCAGTCATAATGCTAAGCTAAACTAACTGTTCCCTGGCCCTTGCGTCATATATACAGACATTGGAGTGGTATCAATCTTCTCATCTAACTCTAATGCTGCCGGGCTCTGAGAACCGGTTAGTCAACTACATATAGTATAATGATCAGTCACTGTATGGTAATGGTGATTCATTTGTTGAAACATCAAACAGAGCAATGCAGGTCATGAAATGAAAGTGAAGATTTGAGAATTACCGTGGTAAATGACCTCATACACTGCATGAGAAGCATACTTACTATTTTAAATATAAGGGAATCTACAGTATATAGCTGCTTTTGTCTGAAACTAATATTTAAATCCTGAGGTACTTCTTTCCAGAGCAAAGAAATCATTCTTGAGCTGTGTGTTCAACCACAGTACTTCACTCTATTTGTTAAAGGAATACTTCAGGAGTGGTGCTGGTAGGCTGATTTTGTCACCATTGGACAGAGTTAGGCTCACTGTTTTGACCCTGTTTCCAGTCTTTATGCTAAGCTAAGAAGATAAGATAAACTAACCAGCTGCTGGCTGTAGCTTTATGCTACATACAGATAAATAAGTATTCCTATTCCTTTAACATAATCCTTGTTTTCTGCATTGTTCACAGCACTTTGCTTATGCATTGTGGCCATTTCTATGGTTTGAGCTGTATATGTGACCAGGTCCTTTCTCACGCCTTTAAATCACTGTTTCACCTCCAAGTGGCCTGAAACACTTTCTTTTCTCACCACTATTGCTTTCTCATCCCAGATGCTGTCACACTCACACTTTTTGTTCTGCCTGTTCATCTACTTTGTCTCGTTAGATGAAAGTCAAGTGTTTTAATTGTTAGTCTGGATTTTTAGCTTGTAGAGATTACATCATATAATATGTGTAAGCTTATGAAAAAAATTGCCTGTACTCGGTAGTTTATTAAATTGTATGATGATCAAGTCAGTGTGAATAATCTATATTTTTACAGCATCAGTAGTTATCACTGAATCTTCATTTTAATGAGTAATTGCAGTGTTGTCTTACAGTCATTTTCTTTCTGTCATGATCCAGCCAGTTTGATGAGTGTCAGCTGTATTTCTTACATACTAATGAGTACTGAGCACATAAAGGGAAAATTCTGATTATACAGTATTTACCCTGCATTTTATCGTTTTGGCCACTATTCCCTTTGGTTGAAGCAGGGACGCAATAGCACCAGCAGAGACAACTGAACAACATTCTTACACGGTTAAACAAACTAAAGTCATCAGAAAGCTTTAAAACAAGCCCAGTTTTACCATGATGTCTGGACTATTTCATGAAGTTTCTGATTCAAATATTATTGTAACCTATGGCCGGGTGGGTTCAATGGGTAGAGCTGGCACATGTATACTGAGAGGTTTATACCTCGACGCAGAGGTCGAGGGTTCGAATCCGACCTGTGACTGTTCCCTGCATGTCTTCCCTCTCTCTTTCTCGCCTAGCTGTCCTATCAAAATAAAGGCAGAAAAGCCCAAAAGATAAATAAAAAAATATGTATATATATTATTGTAACCAAAGGGAATAATAGTCAAATCAACAAACATAACAAAAAAACATGGATTAAATGAGTTGAAGATTGTTACATTGATGAGCAGTCTTTTATGGGAACACTGGAAAGGCAGCACATTATTAAGAATGGCATAGTTGTTGTGACGTATGTTTCTGTTATATTATGTAGAATATATTATCACTGTAGTTTATGAACACAAGCTACTTGATATTTTAGTATTATATCTCTCTGTATCTTAATAAAGCAGATGTGCTTTTTCAAGAAAACCATATCTGAGTAGGCATTGCACCCTGAAAACACAGCAGGAATATCTATTATTATATGTAACAGTGTTTCTCAGACTCTATTTATAACATCATTATTAGCACAAGCCTTAGTGATTCCTATGAGGATTGGCTATATGTTTCATTTTCCACTAAATAAAGTAATTGTGGCTTCAAAACAAATTATTGTTTTCATTTACTCCTTCCTATAAGAAGACATGTTTCATCATGTACTTTAAAGTGTGTGTTGTGTAGAGACAGACCGACAGACACAGAATTCCACTGTTACACAGCTTAGCAAAAAAAGACAAAGATAATGTGCAAGAAACTATACAATACTTGTCAATATACAAAACTTAGCAAGATACAATAATTGTCGATAATAGCTTAAATAAATGAGGATTTTGACTGTACATATACTGTATAGGGTACTAGTAATGCTGTGAGGTGGACATAGTGGAAGTAGTGCAAAATGAATTAGTGCAGGCATGGGTCAGATCATTTAAAGGGGATGTATAAGTCCAGGGTGAGAATGTTTGTATTAACCTTTAGTCCATTAGGGGGAAGTGCCCCCTGTCCTGACACAGAGGGGACTGGTTTTATAGGCAGATGGCAGCTGGCAGGAAGGACATCCTGTAGTGCTCCTTGTAACAGCTGGATCAGTATCATAATGTAGTGTAATGGTCATATTCCCAAATGCAAATACAATGTATACAGTGTCTGTCATCGCCTGAACTTAAAGTATTTGATGCCATTCAGAATCCTCATCCTTAAAGCTGGCTACAGAAAAATGGCAGTTTTCGCAATTGGGCCATCTCAACTATCTTGCATGATTAGACTGATCTTTGACCTGGTTTTGACAAGTCAGCATCACTCCAAGCTTAGATTGGTAATATTCATACTCTTTAGAAGAGTGGAAAGAGAGGCTTTGATCCAAGACACCTACTGTTTTTGAGGTGTCACCTGTCTGCCATGCTAGAGCGTTATATTGCTATTGATAACAACTACCTCAACCCTATTGCCAGTGTTGCTTAAATCTAGTGCAAAGGCCAGCTCTTTCCTTTTTTGACATTGCCATGGATAGTTATTTTTTGGCCCTGAAGTGGTCTAGCAAGCTGTTTCTCCCAAGCTTGAGTCCCAGAGTGTATTTTTATTCAAAATGCGCAAAATCATAACCTACTTAGCATAAGTAATAAAATAAAATAAATGAAAAACACAAAAATAGAACTCAGAAAGTTAACATGTCGTGACAACAAACCATGCACACTTCTATCCTGTGGATTTTTTCCTGGAAATTTGGCCTCACCCTTAGTTGACAGAAAATGGAGGCATCGTTTCTCAACTGCTGACAGATTGATGTATGTATGAGAAATAGATTACGACTTAAGTATGCAAAATAGTATTCCTGACTGAACTTATGTTATAGCTTCATTTCTTTTTTATTGTAGTCAATTTCATTTCAAATCAAATGTGCTGGATTACAGAGCCAAACAATTAAGTTATTTTTTTGTAATGGAATTGCATGAAATGAATATACTGTTGAATGTTTGAGATTCACACTTGTCTATTGAATGTTTCATTTTGTGTGTGCGCCTTTCTTATAACTAAATAAATAAAAAATTATCTTGTATCACCAAACTCGAGCATCTACACTCCGTTAAATCTCACTGTTCAAGCGAAGTATGTGTCCAGCCAAGTTGGTGGTATAACAGTGAGGCATCGAGGCACATGGTGTGTGTTCTTTTCCAATGCTTAGCTCTGCCAGTATGTATAAGACTGTTAGATGAACAGGTTTAGAGGGTGCAGCAGCAAATGCACATAAACTCCTGGCTGTTAGGCAACGTTCATAACATTTAGTATCAAGGGGAGAGCAAAGACAGCTTATGAATGAGTCATTACTCTTCTTAAGTTCCCATTGTCTTCCAAGACGTTGGAGGTTTGTGATATTCGTATCAACTTATGAAGATGTTACAAATGGCCAACAAGTCCTCCAAACCATTCGACACACATAGGTCATTTGTTTCTACATTCTAATACGACTCATAAGAGCGTTTCATAAAGCAGGAAATACAACCCAACAGGAGCGTTTTCCGTCCTCATTACCTAAACGTAGCGGTCGCGGTTTTAAACAAGTCGTTTATGTTGTGAACAGTCACAGTTTGGTTAGGTTTAGGCACAAAAACTACTTGGTTAGGTTTAGGCAACAAAACTTCTTAGGTTTAGAAGAAAGATCGTGGTTTGGGTTAAAATCAGTTCCTTTGTTACATTACTTCACTTCCGTGCGTACGTACATGACGTAATTTCGCACGTGACACAGAACGTGATGTGGTTTTATTTGTTAATAACTCGTCGTTTACTTTTATTTTTTATTTTTTCGGATTTTAACGGGACAAGAACACCGGTCTCCTGGGTAAAAGTCCTGTTTGTTTGACCCATCCGTATGAGTCGTAATTGCTGCTTGTACAAATGACCTATTGGGTTGTCTTTCAGTGGAGGACGGTCTCCAAATGGCACACAATGAAAACCCAGGTTATTTAGTTATTACATTTATTTATTCTTAATTGTTGTGGTGGAAAATGAGCAGACAACATATTTCCCAGGATACCTTTATACACTAATGACTCATAATCAAAAAGGTGTTTTGAAGTAGAAGTTATAATCCTGTAAATGGAATGTTACAGAATGTTCTAACTTACTCTGCTTTTAAGGTGTGTTGTCATTTTTTTTTTTTTTATTGTACCTGTGTTTGTTTTCTTCAGTAAAGCTTTGTGCAAAGTACTGGCTTTTTGAATATTTAAAGATTCACTTCTGTATTCTTTTCTTTAGGTCATCTTCAGGAAAGGTGAGCCCAGAGAGCGTTCGTTCAAAGGCATCCCCGTCAGAATCATCTGAAGACAGTCATGACCAGCGTGGGAAGAAACCACCCCCAAGTCCGGGAAAGAGGGAGGAATTGTCTTTGTACAAGAAGACCAAAAGAGCAATAACAAGCAAGAAATACAGCATCTCCAAGCATGAAGCTGAAGCAACAACACCCATTGAACTCATCAGCCGAGGCCCAGATGGACGCTTTGTCATAGATCCCGCTGATGCAGAAATGTCTGTTAAGCCACGGCGAATTGAGGGCTTTCCTTTTGTGGAAGAATCAGACCTCTATCCTGAATTCCGGCAGTCAGACGAAGAGAATGACGATCCCAGGCCTCTGCCCCCAGTTATGGCCCCCCTTCGGCCTCACCAGATTTCCCCCATCTCCAGTCAGGAATCCTACCTGCAACCTCCAGCCTACAGCCCTCGATTCCACAGGCCCTTCGAAGGTATGACCATAATGGAGAGCAGTCGGCTCCAGGCCGCGGGGCAGATCCGAGGTTCTCTCCACCACAGGGCTTTCTATGGCTATCTAGGTCCCCATGGGGATCATGATCCCCCACCTTTTTACATGCCCGATACTAGCCCACTCAGCTCTGTCATGTCCTCCCCTCCATATCTTGCTGAAGGTCCTTTTGGTCACCCCATGATTCCTGAAGAAATGGGGGAGGGTGATTTCCCACAATATGCTGTCCCTGGTTTCCCACTTCCTCTGACACTCACCTCTTCCTCTCGTTCACCAGAGATTTGGCAGGGACTGGATTTCACCTTTGCAAGTCTGGAGGGGCCCCAGTTTATTTTTCCGCCGCATCACCCTTTGCATCTCCGCCATGGTTCCCCCTATCCTCCACCTCATGTTCTCCCCCTTAGTGCTTTCCAGCCCTCCTCTCTTCCGATGCCTACTTACCCAGCTGTTCTGCCACTGGAGGCCCCAAAGAGCCGCTCAAGCAAGTCTCCCAGCAAGGCCAAGCCTCATGGCTCCCCAGCCAAGCATTTAGCTATGCAAGAGGCACATTTAGGGCAGCTAAGACACACAAGCCACGGTATTGGTGTGCCGGTTTTGCCTTACACCGATCCAATGGCCCACATTGTCCCTAGCACATTCAGTAGCCTGGACACACGATGGTTTGAAACAACCCCTCGTTTCAGTCCTAGACAGGCTCGTAGGATGGATTCTGGCATGCATCAGGTGGTTCTCCAGCCCTCCCGACTCTCACCCCTCACCCAAAGCCCCTTTAGTTCTCACGAGGGCTCCCCAGAGATTGTAGTACGTCCCAGGCCACGTCCCAGCATTGTCCAACCTCGCATACCCCCAGAGATGTCTGAGATTACCCTCCTCCCTCCTTCCACAGCCAGCTTCTCAAGGAGATCTTCCCCCTCCTCCTCACCTGCCCAAGGCCAGGGTAAAGGCAGAGCAAGTCCCAGCTACCGTTCCCACATGGCCTTTGCCACCTCTGCAACCAGCTACCCAGCTTCCCAGTCCCCATCACCCCCCATGGAAAGCAGCAACCTATTTGGGCAGATGCCATCTCAGAGGAGGACTGAGGAGGGGATCCTTCCATCTGAGCCCTCTCCACCCCAGTGGTCAGCTTCAGGGTAGGTGCATTAGGCATGCAGAGAGGGATGCAATTTTAGTCATCTGCCCCAACCCATAATGCTTTGATGTGTGAAGTTGCTCTAACATTTTGGTTACTGACGTGCTGTCTAATATCCATCAATTTGTTAAATCATCTCTGTGGCAAATTAGTTTGATAGTTTAGTTGCTTTAGATGTTTGATAGCACTTTAATGTGAAAAAATGAACTGTATGGTTGAGGGAAAACCATTTTGTTGTGATGATTCATTTGATGAGCTCTGGAAGTTCAGTTTAGTTTAATTTGGTCAATGCTGCTTTTCATATCAGACATCAAGTTAGAGGTACCACCCATTGAATCTGTGAAGCATTATTCCAAAAGTATCACCTTGAAAAATACATTGCATTTCCTAGTGAAACCAAAAAGTATAAATTGTGAAAGTAACTATTTGTTGAATTGACAAGAAAATGCATTTGCTTCACAGATTATATTTCAGACCTTTTGGGGCTACAGTCCATCCGGATGAAAAACAATATTGCTAGTTCACTGTGTACAGTAATTTGTTTGGCACAAGCCCCTAAAAGCCTGGGAATTTGCAGACGTCACCACAAGATCCCTGTTTTTCCATCTGTTTCATGCGTTATCTTGCTTTCAACTAACAGGAGGAATCCCATAATATTCATCCAATTGATTCCCCAGACAAAACAAACACCCATTGTTATGTCTAGCTCCAAGCCTTTGAAGATGCCTTTATCATGCAGAGGGATGCTTTAAGAAGAGTTCATCTTGGCAGGCCCTGCGGCCCATGCTCGGCCTTAGTAACCTGACTGCATGACCAATTCTCCCTTACCTTCCAACCTCTCAGATTTTTTCCTACCCTACTTCCCCTTCCCTTTCTGTAACCCTCCTTTCCCTAACCCCTTTAATTGCCCCCAGGACAGCCCCAGGTCTGACTACCAAGGAAAGGTTGTTGGGCAAAGTGTGTCACAGGGCCTGTCCGCTTCTCATGTACTGCAATGTCTCCATCATTATGAATTAGAGGCAGTATGGTTATTGATGGCTCCTGGAGTCTTACCTGCTTTGTTTTTGATTGATCTCAGCTATCTGGGCAGCGTTGTTGTGACCAGGTCCTCTACACCGCAATAGGTAAGGGTTGGATCCATGTCTGAAAGGGGGGGGTTAGCAGGTGGGACTTTTTTGATCACCTCGTCCTTTAAAGGGGAATACAAGACTTTGAGTCTTTGTTTGATTTGTTCCTTCCTTCAGTCAACACGTGTAGTTCATTTCAGTTCTTTACTTTTTCCTTTTTCTTAAAGTGGCTATGCATTTTAAGTTCTGCAGTCTTTAGTACATTATGCATTCTGATATGCATATGCCATCTGTTGGCTAATAGATTAGGTTAGAGATGTATCACCGACATGATTTCATGCTTGAGTGGTTTGCTAACTGACCACGTTCACAGATCAATCTACCTCCGGTCTACACATAAGTAAGACAATAGTACTCTTATCAGCCTCAAACCAATTTTAATATTTATTCAAGTATTTAAAAAATATATATATTTAAAGCCACACAGTTGTTTTGTCCTATATGTAATGGGTTTGACATCAGCCAAAAGTTACATGATTGTCAATACAGATGCAAGCCCCTAAAATGGCCTCCTATAATTTTAGAAAGTTTTGAAAGTGTACTGTAGGTTGATGGTATTTTGTACATCCTCACCCCTCTACTGACTTCTCTATTGATTTTTTTCTAATGAGCCTCTGCCTCAGCACCCTGAGACATATCATTGCATTATCACTCTAGTGTTATGCCGTAATCAAGAGAGGGGAGATTGGTGTTTACCTCAGTTCACCTTGAATCAATGTGAAAAAAGAAAGACCTCTTCAGCAAACATGTCCAACAATCCAACGTCATTGCAAGATATCATCATGGATGAGACCTGATCCTTCTGCTCCACTCCTATCTCGGCTCAAGGCGCCAGGTATAAGGCCTGGGTTATATGTCCCCCTTTTTTACTACACCAAGTAAGAACGGAATGCATTGCTAACTACTTATCCCGTGGCAATGGCTTAATCTACCAAATGCATGGTTAAGGCCCATCAATCAAACAAAGGAATTGCACATGTCAAGAATACAGTCAGTGCTCCTTCCCTCTTCCTCTCTTGAGACCAGTTGTAAACCATCTCTCACATTCGGCCATCTTCCTCAGGAAGAAATCCATTGCTGCTCGATCCTGTCCAATTTCTTATATGCATATGCTGCACAGGGGGCAGCCCTAGCCTAGCCTTCTTAGCAGTCTCTCTTGCCAATACAAGACTGAACTGATTGCCGAGAAGATTGTCAAGGATTACAATGAGGCTAGTCTATATCGACAACATTTAATTTCCGGGATTGTTCAAATGCCGCTGGAAATTCCCCCGGATGTCCATCACCTCCCTCTGTCTTTGTGTTCGGCGTTCAAAATCCGGTGGATTTGTGAGGACTATGGTTAACTGCTCCTCAGATCTCTGCAGGGTAAATCCAGACAGCTAGCTAGACTATCTGTCCAATCTGAGTTTTCTCTCGCACGACTAAATCAACCTTTGAACGTAGACGTTTCACCAAAACAAGTTCTTTCCTGAGGCTAATTTGCAGAGGCACTAATGCTCCGTCTGCCGTTTAGCGGCGCCAAAGACGATTGTGATTGGTTTAAAGGTGCAATATGTAATATTGTATGTAATACTGGCAGCTAGCGGTTAAAATAGTTACTGCACTACCAATTCAAAATACTGGAGAGTCGTTTTCCCCGCCCCCTCCTGCCCAGACTTGAAGTTCACGGGGGTTGCCAGGCTGAGACCGCAGCATTCACAACAATGTTGCTAGATGCTTTTCTCACATAGCCAGACATTACTTCACAGCACAGCAGAGTAGCTAACATTAGATGCTAGTCTCACATAGCCAGACATTACTTCACAGCACAGCAGAGTAGCTAACATTAGATGCTAGTCTCACATAGCCAGACATTACTCCACTGCACAGCGGAGTAGCTAACGTTGGTTAAATGCTGGCTATATTGACAGTCATAAAAGCCCGTGCTCACGCGGAGCTCTGTAACCAACTGACAGAAACTGACTTTTTCGGTTTAAAATTACAGTATGAACCGCTAAAAACACAACAGCCTCACCGTCCTCTCCACACGCCAGTCAGGCACACTTCCTCGGCTTAGAATTACAATACGAAACGCTAAAAATACCACTACCTTGCCGACGGAACACACTTCATTGGCTTAGAATTACGGCAACAATCGCTAAACACACTGCACACTCACAGTCCTCTCTTTCCGATTTACAGCCCCCCTCTCGTGGCTTAAAATAACTCACCGTTGTCGGCTCCAGCCGCTGAACTACACGTTGTAAACAGCCATGGCCCGCTTGCCTGGTCCTCCCGGTAACGTTAGCAGTTAACAGGGTTAGCATGGCGGCGTTAGCCAGGACCAGTCGAGATCACTTTACTGGCTGTGTCTCAATTGTTTTTGCGAGTAACCAACTCGGGTACTCTAGCTATATAATTCAATGTGAGAACACAAATGTTGAAATGACATAAAATGCCCGTCCCTAGTGGCTGTGATAAATTAGCCTGAAGCTATGCTTACCTGTTCAGGAGGAAATAAGCCAATTCTGCGTCCTTTTGGGATCTAAGCTGTCTCCATCTTTCAAATACATCTCCATTATTTACCAGGGGGTTGTTACGTCTCTGGTCACGCAACTGTTAGAAACATGCTGTTTTCTTTTTTTTAGGTCTGGTAGAATCTATCTCTGTTGATCCTGTTCGTTTGTGTGCTGCTTTCATGGCTGTACTACCGTTACAGCTGTAGCGCGCTGGGTTTACGTTTTTACAGGTATATCTGGCAACCCGGCCTGGCTGTCAAACTGGGCCGTTGATAACAACACACAGATCAAAACATAAACAGAAATTCCGTCACGGAATGTAAATTTCTAAAAGAAAAAATACTGACATTAGCATTGTTGTCAGAAAAGATAGTATTTCAGTTTAACATGTTTCCTTAATATCTGATGAGGCATTGGTGTCATTTTGGGATTTATTACAGTACAAATATTACATATTGGACCTTTAAAGAAATACCAATAAACCAGAGTACGTTTTTCTGCGATCCTGGCATGCTGTGTGGACTAGCCAGACCTTCCTCCACAGCGCTGTGGAGGAAGGTCTGGCAATGCGAGACTACAATGAGGCCAACACTTCTCAGGATGTCTCTGGTCTTTACAATCAGCTGTGAGAGAACCATGTGCACTACATACAGCAGATGAACGAACATGAGTGGTGAGCGCTCCTCAACATGCTATCCCTCCAACTCACCTGTCTAACATCCAGCAAGATGTTGAACTGACATCCAGCTGCTCCAGGCCCCTCCTTCCTATCTGTCCCTATCTGTCTGGAAGATGAGCCTAGTAGAGGTTTGGGGGACCAATCTCATCCATAGAATGAATAATTCTTATAATAAAGGGCGCTGTAGCACTAATTACTTCCTTTATATAAAAAACTAACGATTTCCATAACAAAACCACATAAGTAGTCATAGAATAGTCATGATTTTCATTATAAAAAGCAGTTATGCTGTTTTCAGCATGTATGTTCACCAATTTTATTTTTGTCTTGTGTCTCTCTGTACTATGTAGATTATTACAAGGTGTGGCATACTGTGTATTTATTAAAGAATGTCTATGTGGACGTCCACATAGACATTCTTTAATGTCAGATGATCACTTTATAAAACGCTCTTAGCATTCTTCTCAAGCGTGACACATTCTGCCATTTATATATTTTTACAGATGCTTGTAGTATACGATACAAACTGAAAAATATTTTCGACCCCAATCTCCCAAGAAATAGTTTGCAAGATTGGCATTATGACGTCCGCTTAAGCTGTGTGTCCACTGGGAGCCATCATTCACTGCTCTTTTTTGCATTAACAGTGAAGCACAAATGCTGTTGCATGTTCCTGGCAGTGATGAAAGCTTAGCATGTGTAAAGTTCTCAGTGCATCAGTTTCAAGAATTTAAAAAAATATCCCAGCTTTTGTCAAAAATGCACCAGATTCTTAGCAGGTTTTGAACAGCAACAGAGCAAAAGCAGGAGCCATGACCAGTACCAGCAACCATCTCTAGCCCGAATAACTAAAAGCAGTTTCCTGGTGGACACATGGCCTTAATACCCTGTATAAAGCATCTGTATAGAGCACAAATCAAACCATCTACTGTTAATTTTCAATTGCACTTGTAAGTTTGGACTGCAGAACAGTTCTCACTACCAAGTGAAGCAAGTGTCCTGCCAAAACAGCTTCTTCTTTTTATGCTAAAGAATATTTTGCCAAGGGCTTGTAGATGGGGAACACAGGGGGCTTGAGGGGACCCCCCCCCCCCTTATTTTTATGTGTGAGTGAACTGCCCAAGTGCTTTTGAATGTATTCCCCTTTAAAGTCGTGTTCCATGTGCAAACTGCCATGCATGCCATCGCTAAATATTGCTCCTCCGTTTCAAAAAAGGAAAAATTATATGGATAAATTATTGTTACATTTGTTGTCCTAGTGCTTCGCTTTTCTTTGGCTTATTTTTCATTATGTGACTGTTCCCGAGTAGTCATTTTCCCCTCCCGCCATCTCTCCCCCTGTCAGCATGGTGAAGCCCATTGTAGACAGTATCCATGTCTATGAATACATATTGATGATGCTTTGTTGCTCAGCTGTGATTCTCCCCCTCTACTAACAACCTTCGGTTTCTCTCTGCAGCCACGGTGGGAAGATGGCCTCTCTGTTATGCTAATTGTTTTCTGTGCCTTGAGAGAACCAAGTGTGTGTTTGTGGCAGAAATCTGTGGGCTGCCAAGTCATAAGTGCCTCAGTGAATAGGAGGGATGTCTGTGCAGTCATTAACAGCTGAGAAATACTGTATACACTCAACACCAAGGAAACATTTGCATCTGTTATTTTCAGAGTGGGATAGATTCATTTATAAAAGAAGTATACAATCTGCACACATATCAATTGAAAAGTCTTGCTTACATGTTGTTCAAAATAGTATTCTCTTCTATTTCCCTCTGAAACCAACAGTGCAAGTCTTTTAAAATGTTCTTCTCAAAGACGTTACTCGCTGTTCTAATCTGCACCATGAGGTCAATAGATGGTTCCAGGGGTCATGTAATACTTTGCTTTCCTTTGGATAAAGGTTGTTTGGATCAATTTGAGCAAAATATCTCAGATGACCCTGAAGGGCAATGAAATTTCAATGTGCACAATTGAATATCTACAGTACCTTCTGGATGTATTAATGTATTTTGTGAAACATAGTCATCATTAACCTAAACATAACTAGTAAATCCAGAAGGTGTACAAGGTTTTGGTAATAGTAGAATTAATGACTTTGTACTTAAAACCTTTAAAAAAGTTTTTGCTGGATTTCCGATTTCAGCTCTTTGGGTGTGTCTCATATTGATCCTTTGGCAATGTGCTGCACCTCTTGCTTAGCACGAGCAGTGCGGTTTTGAGATTGTGTGGGTTTCTGGTTCCGTTGCACTCCGTAGTGCAGAAACACAGTCCACTGACTATGTTTGGCCAAGAGTTACCCGTTTTCCCCTCTCTCTGCTCTTTATCCAGAAAACGCCGAGGTGCGCCGAGTGCCCTTTCGGGGTCTGAGAGGATTGATGCACTGAGATACCAACGTATTAAAAAGGCCAAGAAGATGATGATGAACAACAATAACTCCAAGTCCAGAAAGAAAGCAGGTATGATCCCTGTTCCTCTCTGTTTTCACTTCTAACGCAGTGATATTTTTTAAATTAGCTAGGATCATGATCATGATGACCACAGGTAAAATGTTTTTTTTATTTTTTGCTGCATTCGTATATTGTTTGTTACAACACACTTGGCTGAAAGGTTAAAAGGGAATAACATTTCACAGTCATTTGCCAAAGGAGGGCATAGCAGTTAGTCCACACTAAAACTGGTAATACTATTTATAATGTAATGTGATGCTTATACTGTGATTCCAAATGGGTTTGTGAAGCATCAGTTTTGTGTCGGTCAGTAGAAATAAGAGAATCAAAACTCCACTGTTGACTCAATTAAACACAATGCGGTCAGTACTGATTTGGCATGGCATTGTAAAAATGTGTTTACATTTCTAAAAACACCCTTTAAAGGAGTACTTAGCTTTGCAATTCCATAAAATTGGGGGACTCACAAGAGACAGAAGAAATGAGAGAGGTCAAAATCAAAGTCAAACTAGTCTGGCTATTGTTCAAGTCCTATACGTCCGACATTTGTCATATAACTCAGCAGCTTATTTCGTTAACTCAACCTTCAACAAGACTTTCTGTTAAAGATTTTAAGTATCAAGCCCATCATCAGGGTTTTTTTTTTTTCAAACCTTGAAGTGCTCCCTCCAGAGCCACAGAAGACATTTAAAAAAGACACTTTTACAGTAGTAAAAGTAGTTAATAGTAGTACTATCAGTAGCACTCCTTGTAACCGGTAACCTGAACTTCATGGGTCAAACTGGTGGAGTAGCCCTTTAAAGTCAATGAGCATATGTCATATCCTGGTATGGTTGATACATTATAATAATGTGTGCATTACTTTTTATGATTTCAACGTTTCAGCTCCACCACAAGCCACCACATCAACATTTTAAATTATGAGAATGTTGCTGCTTTTAGTCCTTCAAAATGTGCTGTGTGCTCTTATTTATTAATCATGTTTCACTTTTGCCTAAATTATCACAAGATAGTTTCATGATAAATAAATAAGAACACAAAACTAAGCTTTTGAGATGCTAAGCAGCAAAGTCTATCATGACTTTACTTTGATATGGGAAAGTGGCAGTGAGTGTTTAATCATGTTGTTGCTGCAGTTTGCAGAGATGTAAGGCTAAGAATTATACATTTTTAAAATGAACTAACACATACCCAATGCCTTGCCGTTAAGCTTGTTTGGGACTTAAGGGCGTTATACAGTAGCCGCAGCCCAGCTGGCGCTACTAAATGTGATGTCATGGAATCGCCGTAACTATTTATACCCGCGCTAGTTGCAGTCTGCTCCTGAACAGAGGTGGCGCTAATGAGGAAATGCTACCGACTTTGCTCTTTCTACGGACTAGAAGAAGAAGAAAAAGGTAAACAACGGCAGAACCTTTTATATATGTCAATGGGCAGAACTGGCAGCAGCATTGACGTTAATGCTTCGATCTGATTGGATGACCTACTTGGTGGGATCGAGCCTTTCATTCACCATAAAAGAACTCATCTTAACCCAGTAAGTTTACAAGAGAGACTTGCAGTCACTCTGAGAGTCCTGGCATCACATTACCAAGGAGCTCGTTCATGCTTCCTGTTTCCGTTTTGTCGCGCGCCGCTGAAAAAAAAAAAAGAGTGGTGCTCTGCTCGCGCGCTATAAATACGAGCGTGCCAGCAAGATCTACGTCATTTTGACATCACGATGGCGTGCGCCAACTTGGCTGCGGCTACTGTAAAACACATATTACACTGAGACATCCAAACAAAAGCAAACAAAACATGCAGCCTCGGTACACACTGGAGATGTAAATTACAAGTCACTTTGCTAATTGAAATCCTTTTGTTCCAGGTCTATTCAAAGATTTGTAGCCACTGACTATGTAGTTGGTTCCATTTTTTCTAAGCTAAGTGAACGCATCACCCTTCAATGCACTTCAGTACGTACAGCACTAGGTGAACATTACTATTCAATGCAAATCCTCCCCCAGAACAGCAGATGTCATTTCCTGTTTTCTGGTGCGTTTTGAGAAAAATGGTTCAAGGTACAGTATTGATATTTTGGTTACATCTCTGACTAAAGCAATAGTTTGACATTTTAGGAAACACACTTATTTTCATCCTTGCCGAGAGTCAGCAGGCAATTAGCTTAGCTTAGCTTAGTGTAAAGACTGAAAGCACCTGTACATTTTATTAGTTAACTTGTCACATACTTTATCATTCGTTTGTTTAATCCATACATACACACACACACACACACAGGAATTTAAAAACATCTAGTCATGGTTTTACGGGGAGTCGCGTGCTGGAACTATTTCTTGGCCGGGACAGTGACTTCCTGGAGCCTTGTCGTCACCATGAGGTTGCCTGGCAACCAGCAAAAACTCCAGCTTCATGTTAAGCTTTGCTAAGCATGCGTTTGCTGTAAATTCATTTTATATTTAGTTTACAAACATGAGAGTTGTATTTTCTCATCTAACTTTCTGAAAGAAAGCAAATGAGTATGTTTCCCAAAAGAATATTTTCTTTTTAGAAAAAAAAAAACTGCTGACGGACACACTGGACACTGAACAAAGGTACATACATACAACACACATTTTACACTGAACTCCCTCAATTCTGCCTCATCCAGAAGTAATAGCATTACCTCAGGCAAGTCACATACTGTTTAATTTGCATTTTTTTGTAATGATTTCACATAACATGGTAAAATGAGATAGTGGTGGGGCAGGAAGCGACTGCTACAGTCATGTGAGTGGGACAATTGTGCAGCGTTGCCTGTAAACATGGTGGCTATGGCCTGCCTTCCATCTCCCCTCCTCCAGGTGTCACCACCTCTCAGACCCAGCAGGCCTACACCTCTCAGGTACTCCAGCCCGAAGAAGCTCTCTACCTCCGCAAGAAGAAGAAACGGCCCATCCTCTATGACCCATATACTCGCTTTTCTGCTCTGCTGTACCGCCGCCCACCCAGGGAGGACCAGAAGGCTATTTTGGCCAGCATGGACAACATTGACCTAGACCATGCAACCCTCCTCTGAAAGGTCACAACCATATGCCATCATTAGAAAATAACACTAGCTACATACCAGATGGTAAAAAACAAAACAAAGATGATTGCAATTTATTGTCTATATAAAGGGGAATAGCTCTTCATTCAAATTCAAATTTCAGCGTTCAGATTGGATCAGTTGGTCAGTTCAATCCGCACTAGTAAGCATTCTGCTGTGTTCAATCTGTGATGACAGAAAATGTACCCCGAACAATCAGATCAAGAACACAAAAAAAGTACATTAATGATTGTGACTGAAATGCTGGTCCCAACTTACTGTTAGCGATGTACACTAGCAGCATTTGTAGATTGGAATGGCATCACAGAGTGCATCCTGGTTCCAAGGCTTTCCCTCTGAAAACAGTTTAGATTATTTTGACTACTACTGATTGGGATGATCTGTGTATGCTTAAATCCAGAAGTATTCCTTTTAAAAATGTGTTTAGACTATTAGCAGTTTAAATCAAAATGATAGTTGCCACAATTTTCCAAAGTTTTACTCCAGTGCAAAAAAAAGGAATTACAAAAGAGGCAATACAGTACATGATTACCAGCTCCGGTTTTCCCCATTTAAAATAAAAAATAATATACTGTAGTTTTCCCACTCCAGTGTTACCGTACTTAATTTAAAAGGCTTCTCCAGACTAAGATCATGTTTATTGTGCTGAGCCAATCCCCCCCACCCCCACCCCCAAAAAAAGCACTGCGGGTCTCTGTTTACAGCACCTTCTACCGGATCCTCTCCGCCAGCAGCGTCTCTAATCTGCCGAAAAACTCGCCTCACAAATATGGGTGTTCTCACTTCCTACCAAGTATACCTCAGAGCACAGGACACGAGACCACACAACCACCAGGATCAGCCAGCAGAACAAACTAGCCTTTTTTCATGTCATTGTGTTCCACTTCCTTTCCTCATAATGACGCGTTATAGTTTCTCTTTACTTTTCCTTTCTTATATGCACTTCTTCTAGTTTGTTACAGTAGATGTACATAATTCAATTTATTTATCTCTCAGAATGATGATTCTGTCACATTCTACTAATTTTTTCTGCTCTGTCGGAAACGATCAGGACTGACAAACAGAAACACAACCTTAAACTACTTTACTCAGCCTACTGAGGGAATTCTATTGACTTTCACTATATCCAATTACTTATTGAATAGATGTAATTCAGCAGTGGATCGCACAGGGGCTTACTCAACATTTGCATTTCACACTCTTATAACCAAGATTAACAGGCGCAATGAAAAGTGTTAATTCACTTGCTTTCAGTTATTCTATATGAAGTCATTTAATCGCTCCAATTAACTGCTCTGTCTTTAGCTTCTCGTATCTCGTTAACGGTTTGCACTGGAGCAAAATCGGGTCCATTTCCTCAGATTTGTGTCTGCTTCTTTACATCTCCTCCAGTTTTTCTTCTTTAGGTAGTGTAGAGAGTTCCAAATCCTAAGAACTATAGTTATGCCAAAAAGAAAATCAATTAAAAAAGTAACCATCCATACATAGTGGAGGATAAGATTTTGTGACATAGTATATTATAGTATTTTCTTCATAGATTTTAGAGGGCATAAAAAACAATGGCTTTGTTTGGCCTTAATGAAGCTTCTGGTCGGTTGCCTGACTCACGTCTAATTTTTATTTATATATTTATGTTTTTTTTTTATGTGTGCGTGCATGTGTAATTACCTGCCTCTTTGTATTTTGTCTCTTTATGTGCTTGTCATTTCAAATGGAAACGCTGAGAGTACAGTCATCCCTGAAGGAAATAGTAAGTGGCATTGAAGGCAACACACAGAGAGCCAAAAGTTTTTGTTGTATGCTACACTTTTGTTAACATGTGGCCCAGTTTTACTTTGAAAGATTCCAGTGATTGATATTACATTTGCCTGTCTAAGTGACATGGAAATGTAGACACTAAGGGGCTAAAATTAGTTTTTTATTGGATAAGTAAAGGAAGTGCCATAACATCTGAAACTCAACTATATCACACATTACACATGCTGCAGCTCAATCATATTTTAGGTTCAACAAAGGATGGGTGTGTACTGTAACAGTTTTGTTGCTGTTTTTTTTTTTTTTTTTTTTGATTTTCCTGTTTTGCTCAAAAGGTGCTCAATTTCTTCAGAAGTTGTATTCATTCATAGATGTTACAGTAACATATCTTGGGCTCTTAATATGAAATGAAAGCTGTTCTGCTGAAGTGTGTTTGGAGTGGTTTTGCTCATGTTGTTTTTATAAATTTATTTATTTGTGTTATTGTGATTTTTAGCAGATTCTGACAACTCCAACATAGTCTTCTAAAATCAACCACATTTTAAGTGATTCAATTTGTTTGCTTGACTAAGATATTTCCACAATGAATGCTTAGTGCTTAGCAGTGTTAAGCTTACAAAACAATCCGCTCTAACAACCGACCTCTCCTCTCATATTTAATATTTAAAGTGCAGGAGGAGTGAAGAAGACGAAGTGATGTGATCTATTTCATAAAACAGGGAATAATAACTACATCTCCTGTAAGAAAATTATCATACATAAATAGACAAGCAAAAATAATAATAATACTAATAACTTGACTATATCCATCATACTGGAATAAAGTTAATACATGCATCATACAGATGCATTAGCAGTTTTAGTAGAGAAGCTAGTGCCTTTATGAATTATTATGTATCCAAGGTTGGAACATCTGGTAGCTAACAGTGAAGTATTGCGCCTATGTCAACATAATGCAATTATTGTGGAAATAACTTTGAAATACAATTTATACATTAATAATGTATTAATGTTAGCATATGTAACTAAAGTGAAACCACAATCTGTACTTCCAAAGATAACAAAGTCAGCATGAATCATTTCAGTGAGAATGAAGTGGCATGAGAATGCACGTAGAACACCCAGATCATTGGTCATTGGCCATTCCCCAACCAACTTCAACATTACCAATCCCCAACCAACTGCAACATGTGGTCAGTGAGAGCTCCTGCCTCCAATGTGAATGTGTCGGTGCAGAGCCTAGAGGAATTACCATGAGCTTTTTAAGGCACTAACTGATGGGATGGCTGAAATGTATCAGCGGAGAGGGCATCCCATCATACAGGAAGTGTTTGAGCAGTGGTGTCAAACAGAGGCTCTTCTTGCAGTCCAATGTGCTAAGTGAACCATAAAGTAATGTAATGTAAATGATTACAAATGTCACTTCCATTTTCACAACTGTGTAATTGCTGTATTGTTGTATTTTATGATTCTTTTCTAATGAGCCTATGTTTAAAAGATCGGTGGTTGGAAGGCACTTGTTGGAGTGATGGTTGGATTCAAAATCACACTGAAAGAGAAACAATGACCTCTTCTTCCATAAATGCCTTTTTTGTGGCATACCTACAGTGATATTTAATGTTTTAAGGCACTCTAATGTTCTCCAAGTCAAATATGTAATTATAGAAATGTATTTGTCAGATGTAAGAAGAAGAGTGCCATAGTTTCCTTTCAAAATGTTATTTTGGTTTATTGACTGTTTCACTGCAGACCTTCTGATGTTTGTGCTGCTGTGGGTCATCTTAGCCGAGCTCTGGAGGGAGTTCACTGAATGAATGAAGTCAGTCTGTTGGTTTTGTTGAAAGACTTTGGCATTGTACTTTCTAGGCCTGCATGATAGAAAAAAAGACAAGGTAAACACACTTAAGGGACGGTTTGATTAACATCAATTAACAATTAATTTATCAACCAGGACTAGAAAGACTATATTTACATTGCTAAGAAACGAGCAAGATATTGCTGTTAGGAAAGTTTGGGAATCTGACATTCCCTAATACCAGCAGAGCATTTCTAACCAATTATTCCAAAGCAGGCACTATTTTCTACCAATGATGACGTTCTAGAATGGAATCCATGTAAGATCAGTAGGATAGGTGTTAAAAAAGTCGAAAACATTCTGTGAAGAGTTTAAATTTAAAACCAAACTAAGTGTATTAACAATAGGGATAGCTTGTAATGTACATTCTGTACTGTAACAACATATCGTCGCTGTCGGGCAGAAACATTGTATCTCCATATTCGTCTTTTTTTTGAATGAATCAATGCTATTGGTCACCCGGGGGTTTTACAAATATTTATATATTGATTTTATATATTATAATAAAATGTTTTTACGTTAGCCTTTTTACATTTCCTGAAAAACAACCGTTTTGGACATACAAGGTTTTCACCCGACAGCAATGATATTTTCCCAATATACATACATATTATATTGTTTCTGTTGAGGAATTAACTTTACAATTAATTGCAAATATCTGCGAATTTCATAACTGATGCACTCTGCCAAGCTAACATGTTGTAATTAGTCGATATTTAAAATAAACCAAAACACTGGCAGATGTGGAAAAAGACCTCAAATAAATTCAGATCTATTGAAATTTGTAGCTGTAATTAGTATATATATATTGTAATATGTTAAAAAATAAGAAATTGCATATTTTATCAAAATTGGTCGATGATATGCATGCAGTTACACAAATGAAAAATATATACCCATTTTTTTATTTCAATATGGAAATAGTTATGTAGATGTGAGCAGAGTGGATTAAGTCAGCAGAAACAAACTGAGCCTTTGCGTTTGGGGAAACCACATCCAAAATGCTAAGCTAACTGAACTAAAGCACTGCACATTGCTCTGTACATAGGGAAGGCTCAGCGGTATGGTTTTCTTTCATATAAACTTAGCACAAAAAGTAAGAAAATTTGTGTTTGGTAGATTATTTCTCTGTGGTAACAATGCTTTTTGGCAATAAATCGTATACCGTTGGAAAGCCTGTTTAGGTCCCTTTCAAATGGGGCCCCATTTGTAAGAAACATGCATTTGTGGGATGAGCAGCAGCGCTGAGTATGTGGGTTGCCAAAATTAAAAAAATTAAAAAATTGCCAAATCTTCTCTGCCACTGCCAAACAGCTTGCTTTGCTGTTGCTATTGACACTTGTTTTGAGGCTTGTCATCATTGGAGGCAATCTCAATGCAGAGAGATATAGCGATGAAATTCTGCAACCAGTGGCAATCCCATATCTCCACAGTCTGGGACCGAACTCTATCCTCCAAGATGACAACGCTCTCCCCCACAGGGCGGGGTTTATCAGAGACTACCTCCAGAATGTGGGAGTGGAGAGGATGGAATGGCCTGCCAGCAGTCCTGACCTCAACCCCATTGAACACTTGTGGGATCAGCTTGGGTGTGCTGTTCGTGCCAGAGTGACCAACACAACCACGTTTGCTGACTTGCGACAAATGCTGGTTGAAGAATGGGATGCCATCCCACAGCAGTGTGTGACCAGCATGAGGAGGAGGTGCCAGGCTGTTGTGGCTGTGTATGGTTCTTCCACACGCTACTGAGGCTCCTGTTTGTGAAATGAATAAATTGTTAAATTGCCAATATGTCTTGTTTCTTCAAACTTCAATCATCCAATCCACCAAACACCAAACAATGGCAGAATAAGCTGTTTGGCATTGGCAGAGAAGGTTTGGCAAATTTTTCATGGGCGCAACCCACATACTCAGCGCTGCTGCTCATCCCACAAATGCATGTTCCTTACAAATGGGGCGCCATTTGAAAGGGAACTAAACAGGCTTTCCAACGGTATAAGATTTATTGCCAAAAAGCATTGTTAGCACAGAGAAATAACACAAATTTCCTTACTTTTTGTGCTAAGTTTATTTTGGCTGAACGTAGAGTGAATGAATGCACTGAAAACTTAGTACACCAACAAAACCCTGAAAATTCAAAGTCACAAGACAGCTCTTTAAAGCAGCGGTGGTGGGAAATTGTAGCTTTTTATGACTGTGCAGTTTTGTCATCACCAAGGGCTTTAATGAGACTTATGTGAAGTGAGAACAGTGTGAGCTGGGAGAGGCTGAGGGCAAGGTCAGATCTGCCTCAACAAAGAAGTACTGTATACCTCTTAATATGCCACAGAGAAGTGTGTCCATGTACATATTGTATAGTGAAAGATATTATTTGCATGGTATGAACATTTGAATGGCACTGACTAAAATGGGGAATGGCCACTACCCGAGCAAATGTGCTGTGGTTGTTATGTGTAACAAAAGCATGACAACATGTTAAGTCCCAATGAAACAGCTATGCTTACCTGGAAGTTAAAGGAAAGCAGTAAGGATCTTTAAATGATAAAACCACCTGCTGTACAGGCAGACACAGTCCCAATGTTTGAAATTTGACCATTATGGCAGTTTTGGCCACAGTAGTGTTGACATGCAATAAAAGCACATGCCATGCGGTTAGATACGTGGATTTGAAGCCGCTGCAACACCCAGAATTGAGAATTTTTAGATGATTTGGTCATTAGGGCAGATAGATTTGCTCTTTACTACTTCTGTGATGTCTATCAATTGATATTTTTTATAGTACATGTTAGGTGAATGTTACCTCACAAACTGTAGTATGGAGTGAAAAGAACCAAGTCCATTTTGATGCTCTAGTAGATTACTAGATTATTAGTAGAGCACAGACGAATTGTTGGATGTGTGGATTTTTTCTTTAAAAAGATGCTTTAGTTGTCAAATTGCAGTCTGACTTGTGTTAAGTGCAGTACATAGATGTAAACTTGTGAAATACCCGAGCTCAGAATGATATTACAGACTATGTACCATGATGAGGGTAACTCTGCTGTCATATGAGCCCCACTAGTGCAACACATTTAGAGATTACAGTGATGATTCACAGTTGATAGTACTGTACAAGCCTCTGAAATAGCTCGTTAAAAGAAAATCTCAGTACTGTATCACTCTTGACTCTTGAGCGGAGGAGAACCAGACGTTCTGCTCTGACTTTACATATTTTAAGATGCATTAAAAGAGACTTCTCATCGTATTGTTGACGTGTTGAGCAGACTTTTATCCCATACGCTAAGAGTGGAGAACCTCTGGTGCTAACACATGCCGCAAAAGTACAACGTTTTTGTTGCCACCATATTTACTACATTTAGTTGCTCTTGAAATGCAACTCTCTGAACTAACTGGATCTGATACCTAAAACTGCCATATTATTTTCCTTACTAAAAAAGAGCCCAAATGAGCAATTTACACGTGTGTTGTAACATGGGGTTTAATCATATCACTGAAATATCTGTAAATAAATGGACATATTGCTATTTTGACTCATGGCCGGAACTGACAAACTCACAATATTATAAAACTGCAAATTGATACAGTGATAAAGTGCAATGTAATATGTCGCAAAACATGACTCTGCCTTTCAAATGAAATAAAAGCTGAAAAGCCAGTGAAATAGTAAATAAATGACTAAATAAAAGACTATTCTATCATCTTACTGGCAGGAAGGATGCACTGACGCAGAGACCTTAATCTAAACTAAATGTGACACAAAGCCGAGCTCATCTAAAATCAGTCTTAGAGAAGTCCAACACACTGCAGATACTTCCCACCAGTGTATCGATACAGCAGCGTGTATTGAAATATAACGTATCAACTTTTGTCCAAGCGTGTGTGTACAAAAAGGCATTACAGATTTGAGATTTAGAAAACAAAGTTTGTTACACTGTGTAAATAATATCTCAAATAAGCTTACCTTGTCATATATATTTTTTGTAGAAGAAAATATGATGAACATTAACTATATAGAAGAGTGAGTGGGAACCGAGTAGTGTAGGGTAGAGTAGGGTCTGCTTCAGTGACACATTATAACATGATGTAACAGACCAATGTCTATATGTGAGTGATGGAAATCTTCTAAATGCTAGAAATTAGTTAAAGAGTTTAATATTATAGATCCAAGAAATATAGAGAAAAAAAAAGTCTATATAAATATATTGTCATGGAACCAAAATGGTTATATGAGTATCTATATTTGGGGACAGCACTTGTTTTCAAGAATGTATAAGTCTATATTCTATTATTTTTATATCCATTTGTTGCTCTATACTGTAGCAATGCAGAATCGTACACACAGTAGAGAAATATGTCTGAGGTTTTTAAGTTGTGTACAAAACAAAAGAGAATGGTGCACCAAAATGGCTGTCACTACTGTACTGTATATCTCACTGTCCATTACCCAGAGACTCTCAGAGAAGGATACAGCAAACTAGTTATTATAGCCACGTCCATTTGGTGTGAATAGCAAATGTAATTGTTGAATTATCTGTAGGCCATCATCTTACCATACTTAACATTGGTCCTTTCCGGGACAGTGATTAACTCCTCGCTATTTATTTACTTCTTGATTTTTTTTTCTTCTACCAGGCTGGCTTCTGCAGTCACACATTCATCTTTTCAAAAATATATTTTTGCCATGAAAGAATGGTGAGAATCTTTTTTTCCTTACTATGGTGCTCCTTTGCAATCTGTATCACAGCAGAGCACATAAATATAACTGTATAATCATCTAATTCACAAACTGTGCAGATAGAAATGTTTCACGTCGTATATATTTACAGTATGTATGTAACAGACACAGTGCTTCATGATGCTTTGAACTGACATAAGGGGATCCAAATGGGTTTTTTGGTTTGTTTAGGTTATAGGCAGAAGCATGTGCAAGGTAATATGAACGTTCTGTTGCCTTTTGCTCAGAAGTGGAGTTTGAGCATTGCAGCAGCTGCTAAACGTTACCCCAGACATTGGTGACATCCAATTCAGTGCTGTACATTGCCAAAAAAAAACACGTCATATACATTCTGACACTGGTGCTATTTAAACACATCTGTGGTGCTTTATTTTTAAGTTAGATATTTCCTTGCTTCAGACAAAATGTAGCTCCACAATCCTGTACTGTACTGTAGGATGCTGTTTGGCCAACATTGGTCGGTCAACATTTGATCTGGCTCGGTTCATGTGTGTACATGGTTCACTTTGACTGTTGTTGTTTCAGGGAATACACAGATCAGATAGGACTAACATTTTGAGTGGCAAATTTGAAAGCAAGGAAATTGAATAGGACATTCATTTGAATACACGTGTCATCATGATTTATCTTGGGATTGAGTTTGAAAACTTGTTCTTCTTCATTTTGGTCTCACAGTGCTTCGATGTCACGTATTGGTGGTTGCAAATAGTATCCACACATTGTGTTCGGTGCTGAGTGAACAGATATGCTCACCATGACTTTTGATACGGTATTCATCTTAGACATTCAGATCCCTCCCAAGTCTTTCTATCAGGTCAGGTTAACATACTAACTCCGCCTGCAGGTGCCCTTTTATTGTACAGTTTAAGCAACATGATGACAGGAGGGACTTTTACTCACCTTCTGGTAGAGATGGCCCGATACCACTTTTTGCTTCCAGATACCGATTCCGGCACCTGAACTGACGTATCGGCCGATCCCGAGTACTGATCTGACCAGTGTGTCATATATTTTATTATGTTTTAAAGGTCCCATGACATGGTGCTCTTTGGATGCTTTTATATAGGCCTTAGTGGTCCCCTAATACTGTATCTGAAGTCTCTTTCCAGAAATTCAGCCTTGGTGCAGAATTACAGCCACTAGAGCCAGTCCCACAATGAGCTTTCCTTAGGATGTGCCATTTCTGTGTCTGAAGCTATTGAGAGTGGGAGTGGCAAGGTGGAGGGTGGGGGTGTGGCCTTGACCAACTGCCACTTTTCTCGTTTGAAAGCCATGATGTCTCTTTCTCATGGGTTGGCCAAATTCTTTGGGCGGGCAAAGCAGAGAAAGGGGAGGTAACCTTGCTCCTTATGACCTCATAACAAGCAGATTCCAAAACGGCTCATCTGAGCTTTCATTTTCTCAAAGGCAGAGCAGGATACCCAGGGCTCGGTTTACACCTATCACCATTTATAGCCACTGGGGGACCATAGACAGGCTGGGGGAACTCATATTAATGTTAAAAAACCTCATAAAGTGAAATTTTCATGCCATGGGACCTTTAACAAAAAAGTACTATCCTTGTATGGTTGTGATTTGATTTCTATCTTTGTTGTACGGTCTGGCTCAGGTTAAACTTTTTGTGAAACATGAACAAACACAAACAAAAGAAAGTTCTGTGGCGTTCATTTTTATCCAGTTTGACAGTCAGTCATAACGAAAAAAAGAACACAAATGAACTATTTTCAAGTAGATTTTCTTTGTGGCTAAATTACGTGGTATCGTAATTACCAGAATTGTAGGCGGTATCGGAGGCTTTTCCGACACTGTTATCGGTATCGGAACATCTCTACCAAGTCATTAGGACTCGTTCTGCAATCGAGCTACTCCAAAAGCCACCACTAGATGGAGGTTGTTGCTTATACAGGACCTGTATTGTTAATATGTTTGAAGGCCGGAGAAAGTGTTGAAATATTGTCTTATAAAGATGCTGTTTAAAACTAGTTAACCCTCTTTGGAGCCTCTATACATGAAAACTGTATCTTTATGTACAAGTTACATGACACGGATTAGCTCTTCTTTTTGTTTCATCACAAAATGCAATACAAGTGGAAGAAGAACAAACTGAAGTTGTCTCCTATTAATTGTTCGGTCTTCCTGAGACGTGTAGAACTGAGTTACAGACTTCATTTTTTAATGGGTTTTTTGTTATCATGACCCTCTGGAGAACTACAAAAACGTGTGAGTGTGTTCACTGTTAGTTACAGGCGTAGACAACTCAGTACCTCAAAATGTCTCTACATGGAAATATTTAGTCCAGATATGTAACTATTCACTTTTTTTATGTTCACCATCTCTGAGAAGTCAGTACTCATGATGCTTTTTATATGTGTTGGCACAAACACTAACAAGAATGTATGGCTATTGTAATTCCTGCTCACTCCCACTCTTCCTAAAATTGAAGCTTTTAAAGCAAACTGTCAGTTTTTTGTATTTCAAATGTCTTGGTATGCTTGTTGTAGTTGTATATTCATAATGGTGTATATTACATCAGTTTTTATTTATTAAAATGTTTAAATTTTCTAAGATGACTTTTCATATTATTGAGCAAAGTGGTATCATTTGATGCAAATTGTATAGATATAGAGGTATTTTCTCTGCATTGTGTTAAAGGGCCATATCAGTGTTTTTCAAGTAATTTCCTTACTGTTTCAGGCCGCTATTGATCTCTATTCATTTGATTTCTCTAAAAATAAAAAATAAATTAGCGTCTGCATTGCTTCTTAGGACTAATGTAACTATGACAAAAAGTTTCAAGCATCAATCTATTAATTATTATACAGACCAATGGATATGTATCCAGTGGAAGGTAAAATAGGAAAAATACACAAGTTCTGCAAAGTTGTGCGATGAATGTGATTTATAGTAAATGTGGCAAAGCATTCAAAATCACTGCTATGGTCCTTAAAGCAATCAACATCAACATTTGATTAGTGAAAAATTAGATGAGAACAAAAGTCAGCTCCTAGTATTGTTATGTTTACATGGATTTCTGACTTTTCTTCCAGCGCCATCATCAGGTCATCATCACTTTCAGCACTTTGGTTTATGATCAAATACCTGCAAAACCCATTCCCATGAGCCTCAACTGTACTTTGTGTTTAGTGCCTGCTGAACAATCAGCATGTTTCCATTGTCACTGTGAGCATGTTAGCATTTAGCTCACAGAACAGCTGTTCATACCTTCAGCCTCTCAGAGCCACTGGCTGTTGTTTTTAACTTGGAGTGGTATTGTACTGGTATCACAGGTAAACATTTAGCTGATTATTATAAAGAAGAAATGCATATATTTCATCATTAAAATATGAATTATTCAGAAGTGTAAATTCTACACTATGTAGGCTACTCTTATGTTTTTGTACAGTACAGTCAGCTTTCATAGAGTCAGTGTACAAAAAGAGCATAACTAGGAAATGTGGGCCCCATGCAAAATATACCATGATGCCCATCTTTCACTAAAATAATATGCATATCCAAAGGGGCCTTTTGGCATGACATGATATTCTGGCTCACAGGCATGGAGTGGAGCTATTGTTATAGTTGTGTACATATCACACCTGTGCTTTACCTACTATGGCAAGCCAATTTAGCTGCAGTTAAAATGCTTATATGGCCATGAACACAGTGATTTAAGCCATATCATGATATTGTGATGGAAAAGTCTCACTTAGCACTATGTAGTTATCATGAGACTATATTGGTAAATTACACACCTCTAATCTGTTTGGGCTGAACTGATCTGACCCAGTTACCTCTTAAATATATTTGTATTGAGCATGGTGTTTTGGCACCCGTTTCTTTTATTATTATTTATGTATTATTATGTATTCTTTTAGACTCCCTAAAATATGTGGGTATACCTGCACATGTGGACACTGACATCAAAACCCCTGTGCTAGTGTAAATGTTCACTTTATCCTTAAATCCATTCAACCTTTTTTTATGCTCAAGGCAGGCCCTCATTTACAATGAGACAAATTACAAAGACAACAAGCTTACAGTACATTGTTTTATATATATTTATATACAGTACAGGCCAAAAGTTTGGACACACCTTCTCATTCAATGTGTTTCTTTATTTTCATGACTATTTGCATCGTAGATTCTCACTGAAGGCATCACAACTATGAATGAACACATATGGAATTATGTACTTAACAAAAAAGTGTGAAATAACTGAAAACATATCTTATATTTTAGATTCTTCAAAGTAGCCACCCTTTGCTTTTTTTGATAACTCTGCAAACCCTTGGTGTTCTCTCAATGAGCTTCATGAGGTAGTCACCTGAAATGGTTTTCACTTCACAGGTGTGCCTTGTCAGGGTTAATTAGTGGAATTTTTTTCCCTTATTAATAAAAAAGCAAAGGGTGGCTACTTTGAAGAATCTAAAATATAAGACATGTTTTCAGTTATTTCACACTTTTTTGTTAAGTACATAATTCCATATGTGTTCATTCATAGTTGTGATGCCTTCAGTGGTCAATAGTCATGAAAATAAAAAGGAAACGCATTGAATGAGAAGGTGTGTCCAAACTTTTGGCCTGTACTGTATATATAATATATATTTTAATGTGTAACAACATGCAGTACATGCTAGTACATGTTACAATGTAGAATAGATTGTTCCAGAGTGATAGAGAAAGACATATCTGGATTGTTCAACACAGCAGACCAGCGGCTCCTACTCTCGCGACATCTGCGGTTGCTTAGCAACTGACGTCAACAGCTCGATTGATGTAACTAACACCAGTTAACTCTAACTTTAAGAATTCACGAATTGTATACTGACTTTTCCATTCATATAATGGAGGTAAGTGCTCTTCTTAACTTAACGTTTAGCTAGCTATGTTCATTGAGTATTAACGTAAAGTTAAACATTTAACATGGTTAGCTAAGTGTCGAAAGGAATTGTCAACACAAGTTAATGTAACGTTAAATTTGGCTAATATGACGTCTATTAGACTGCTTGGAAAGTGAACTGTTAGCATGTTTGCTAACGTTAATTTCACCACCCTGTCTGTATTAACTTAGCTACCTACTGTAAGTCAAATGTTCAAATATATTTGACCATTTGACTTACAGTAGGTTAGTACAAACTTGAAAATGGCTATTTATAGGGTATAAACATTAAGTAGGTTAGCTAAGTAACTTCGTGTAATAATATATTTCACATAACATTAACGTTACCTGTTATTTATCTATGGAAAGAGCCTTTCATTATGACAGAAAAAGCAGCCGGTGTAGGGCCTCCTTGTCTAAAAATGAATTATGTGTTTTTGTGTATTTTCGTCAGTACTTTATTTATGTTTTTGATTACAAACCGGCTAAAGTGTACGGTAAGAATGTGGGTAGCATATTTTGATACTCTATTATAAATTATATTTAGAGGTAGGGGTAGCGTAAAACAATGCTCCTACACAAGTGCAGAAGCACATGTCGATAGAAAGCACATATGGACAGAAGACAGGTGTGGGAAAAGTGATGTCTTTCCCTTGTAACTGAAAGGTTGTTTCTGCCTCAAAATGACTTGATTGTATTTATATCTGACAGGTTATATCCCACCCATAACTTTTTACCTGTAGAAATACCTTTTTAAATTAGCAATAGGCCTACAACCCATGAAATGCACTTTTGCACTTGCTTAAAAGTGATTGCAGCTTCTACTTTGTCACTGGAAGGTTGTTTCTGCCTTTTAATGCATGAGGGTTATATCTGACAGATCATAGCTCAGAACTTCTTACCTGTTGAAATACATTTAAAGGCTCATTCTGACTCCCAACCTTCACACACGTTCACATACAGTCTGTGGCTCTGCTGTGTTTCCAGGAGACAAGGCCGGTAGGAGAGGACATGTTTGAGTCCTTGGAGGAGTTCCACATGATCCTCAATGAGCTGGCTGGGGACAAGAGCATGGACAAGGTCCGGGTGGAGTACGAGAAGCTCATCCATGCACTGAAGAAGTCCAGAGAGAATGAGAAGAGGCTCATGTCCAAATGCAGGGAGCTGAATGCAGAAGTTGTGTCCACCTCAACTAAAGTGGCAGCTGCCCTGAAACTGTCCCAGGATGATGAGACAACCATAACTTCACTAAAGAGGGTATACTGCCAGAACATGAGGGGCTACAGCAGGGGTGTCAAACTCAGTTTCACTAAGGGCCACACTGGAAAATGAGAATCACATCAAGAGCCAGACATGTAGTTTATTGCTTTTATTTAACCAAAAAACTCAAATATCTTTGACTGTATTATTGGATGTGTCATATAGTCTTCTCACTTACAGTTTGGTCGACATAAAGCCTTTAACAAAGTCAGCAAAAAAGTTCCTTAGCCATCATAGAATTTAGCAAATCAATCAAATCAAAGATTTTTTAAAAGCGCTACGACACAGCCGACTCACAGCAACCTGTTTCACAGCCTGAATCTGAAAACTCTCTGCTTCTGGGGGAATTTCTGAGTCTCAAAGTCAGAAAATCTGCCAAAGTGTCACGTGATTGCAGTTTGAAAAACTGTTTCCCATTTTTTTTGGTTTGCCAGCCAGATCAGAATTTGTGAGCGGCTGGATTTGGCCCGCAGGCCTTGAGTTTGAGACCTGGGGGCCACAGTATAGTGTAGCACGTTATTTCTTTTTGGTTTGTTTATAAAGGTTTTGACATGATTTCAAACATGGAGGTTATGTTACACATATTTTGTAAAATAGATTACCAGAAATCTGGTGTTTAGTATAGAAAGTTGTATTTTATTATATCATTTGGGTGACTTTTTTTTAAAATAATTTTTCTCCTCTGGACTCCTCAGATTCTACTAACTCTACAATAGTTTGCTAACATGTTCCTTTGCCTACACTTTAGGAGCTGGACAAAGCTTGGAAAATGGTTGATGCTGCACACGATAAAGAGAAGAGGGACAAAGAGGCCATCAGGACTTTAAAAGAAGAAGTTGCCAACCTAATGAAAATGGCTGAACAACAAACTGGCTTCTCTGCGGACCAAGAGCAGAGGTGACCAATTTATCACCATCACCCGTGCTCTCAGTCATTTATTGTGTGGACACTGTTGGAAAACTGGATGGAACCATCTATAATCTGTTTCTTTTCAGTGATCTACTAAAAATGAATCAGGAGTTGACTAAAGAGAGGGATGATCTGCTGACAACTGTGGAGGCTCTGAGAGACAAACTAAACAAGGCCATCGCCACCCAGCAGGAGATAGAGGCCCAGCGAGACAGTGCCTCAGAAAATATTTCTCAGGTAAATAAGTGGCAAATTCTGTAGCAAAATCAGCACTTCTGATTTTGTTCGATTTTCACATCAGTGGTACAAGAAGACACAAGAAGTTATTGTAACACCGGATTAAAATGTTGTTAGGAGGCTTTCATTCATGGGAAGATTGCCAATACTGCCAGAGTTTGCAGCAGCCAAACAGAGAGGTACTGTAGAAGGAAATTGGATTTGTGTATACATTATATATATTTAGAGCTGTAACAATTCCAAATTTTGCTGTACAATTAATTGTCTCCGAAATAATTGCGATCTGTTTCAGTCAAATTAAAAAACTATTCATTTATGTGTTACTTTTTCTAACAAATTAAAGTTTTGAAGGAAACCCAGAACAGATATTTTGGTTATATCTCTGTCATGTGACCCAGATATTGTAGTAACACAGCTACACAGCCTATGAAGTAAACCATGCCTCTTTATTATCATAAAATATTTTCTTAAATGAACATATAACTGCCAATTACCATCAACAGTCATCCCCTTCAGGACCTTAGCTAATGTTAGCAGTTCATTGCGGTTAAACAAAGAAACAGCGATTATATAAAAAGAAATTGCAATAAGACTTATGTAATAATTGTGACAGGCCTATATATATTATATAGTTATATATATTATAGTAACGTTACTTATGTTATACAATATTCTTTTCCCACATCAATATGTCTGCAGATGACCATATGTAGGAGGACTAGAAATTGCTTTGCTAAAGCCACTGGAGATGCTCACAAATAAAACTCAGTTCAATCTAGCTCCGATGACAACTTGTTGCTGCTCTGTGTCTAAATCCAGCTCCAGCAGGAGCTCCAGGTCCAACAGAATGAGATTTCACGTGAGATGAGGTTGAAGGAAAAGCTGGATAAGGAGGTGAAGCAGCTGCATGTCGACATGGAGGCCAGGATGGGGGAAATGAAAGCTGTGAATGTGCAGGCCCAGAGGGCCAAAGAGGAGCAGCAGAGACTGGAGCAGCAGCTCAAAGAGATAAAGGTCAGCAATGGAGTGGCAAGCATATTCTTCAAACCTATCGCTATAATATTTATCATCGTCTTTCAAATTATAGATCCTTCCTCTTTATAATAACTACACGGGGTGGCAGTACCTCAGTCCATAGGGAGCTCGGTTGGGAACCGGAGGGTCTTTGGTTCAAGTCCCAGTACGGACCAAAGTACAGAGTGTGGATTGGTAGCTGGAGACATGCCAGTTCACCTCCTGGGCACTGCCAGGTGCTCTTGAGCAAGGCACCCTACCCCCACAACCGCTCAGGGTGCTGGTCCAGCACTGGCAGCCCATTCACTCATCTTTCCATTTGTGCATGAATAAATGAATTTGTGTGTGTATTTCAGGCCTGTTAAAAAAAACTGAGTGTAAATTGTAATTTCCCCACTGGAGATCAATAAACAGTATAAATTAATTATTATAAAATTACACACTATGAAGCATTAGTTAAGTTCAAGTTCATTTATTTATATAGCACATTTAAACAGCCGCTAGACAGACCAAAGTGCTTTACAGAGCAAGCATATAAGAAAATAAAACCAGCAAGTTAAGGATCATAAATTAGATTAGATTAGATTAGATTAGATTGATTCATCATTATTAAACGTTAGTATGTAATTCATCAACACAGTTTTACATGTTTATTCTTGATTGATAACCTCTAACTATAATGTGTTTAATTAATGTACTTCCATACTTTTTAAAACCAGTTATTTACGAGTTGTTAATGGTTCACAAGATTTTGGAAAGTGCCCTTTAATCTCATTTATAAATGCTTTGCGAGGCATAGATAGTCCTCACTTTAGATCAGCTCACACAAAACAACGAGAAAATGCTTTCTAACTACCTGAATTAATCATGAATTGCAGTATTGATAAGTGTTTATAAAACATATTAACGCACTGACTGACCATTAGTGCATGTCTAAATCCTCATATGTGTAAATGCATGCATACATGTACATCTAAATAGTTTGGTAATAATTTACTCACACTTTCTTAACAATCTCGTGAACCATTGACAACCCATAAATAGCTGTTTTGTAATTTATGTTAAACCTATAGTATGAAAATACAATCATTAAACACATTATAGATGAGCTTATTAATCAAGAATAAAACATGTAGAACTGTGTTTATGAATACCAATGTGTAATAATGTAGGAACAATGCTTTATAAATGATTAATTAAGTAATAAGTAATGCTTCATAGTGTGTATGTAGTGTGTTATCAGTGTTGGGCAAGTTACTTCCAACATGTAATACATTATAGATTACTAGTTACTGCCATTTAAGAGTAATTAGTTATATAACAATATTACTTTCTCTGATTTGTAATGCTTTACACTACTTTTGCTTTACTTTTGAGTTACTTTCACCAAAATAACAGCAGAAGTATGACTTGGCAGGTAGTTTGTGAATTACACCATGGGATCATTAAAGTCTCATCTTTATCTACTTTAATACATCATAGTTTATTCATAATATTTTGTACAATGAATGTGAATATGCAAAGTAATTAAAGCTATAAAATAGAGAGGTAAAACATACAATAGGCAAGTAGGAGAAAATGAAAATACTCAATTAAAAGTACGGTATAGTTACTTTCCACCGCTGATTAAATGTAACCATAACATTGTAAATATGTGTATATATATATATATTATATATATATATAATGACATCTGACACCTGGATCCCTTCCCTGACTGTGACAGATCTTGAATGAGCGATCCACCAAGGACCTGGAGCAGATGCAAGTGAAGAACAACAAGCTGCTGCAGGAGTGTGAGCAGCTCTCATCAGTCAAAGAACATCTCTCTTTGGAAAATCAGCAGAACGCAAATGAGCTCAAGGTACACATTGGTCCACTGACCACACACACACACACACACACACACACACACACACTAGGGCTGCACAACATCGTTTTTTGTTATCGTCATCGCAGTGTCACCTGGCGCAATAAACACAACGTGAAAGGCTGCAACATATTGCGAAAGACACTATTTGTGTTGGTTGAAAGAAAATATCAGCAGAATACTGCACTTTAAAATGCAACTGTCATTCTTTTTTAACTGTTGCCTTTTATATTCAATTCAATGTTCAATTTGTTCCATCAAAGAATATTGGAAATTATTTCCTTTCATTCAACAAGCAAAATGTTGTGTTTTAGCAGAATACTGAGAGCAGCAAAAAAATGCACACTCACAGAGAAAAATGGGGTTGGGAGAGTCAACAACTTAGACTTAAAATAAAAGATCAATAACACGTTACAACCCTCTCAGCTCACAGAAGAACTTATGAAAATTAATAACTTCAAAAAACTAACCTCCCGGCTATATACAATGATTTCCAACCTAAACACAACAATAACACTCCCAACAAACAAGTGGGAAGCTGATCTGGTCTTCTCTCCCAACCCTGAATACTGGAAACAAATCTGTAAGAATACCTTCTCCATGACCGCTAACACAAACCTGCAGCTTATACAATATAAAGTCATTCATAGGACTCACATCACCCAAAGTAAAATGTTCAAAATGGGCCTAGCAAACACAGCTATCTGTTCACAATGCACCTTAGGTAGCACAGACGATTATCTACACGCCATGTGGCTCTATCAACCAGTTCATTCATTTTGGATCACAATCACCGAGACACTGTCCACCACCCTGAGCTACAGAGTCCCATCTTCTCCAACACTCGGTCTCCTTGGTGATATCTCCGAAATCCACATCCTGCAAAAATTCAGGAATCCGTTGTTCATTTCTCTAGCTGTCGCTAAAAAAGTAGTCCTCCAAAACTGGAAATCAAAGAATTCTTGCCACATCAATCACTGGACAAATTTAATCTCAGAATACATCTCAATAGAAAAACACAATGCACACAGAGAGAAGCAAATATCAGCCTTTGAAGATACCTGGTCCCCATTTCTAACGTTTCTAAATTCAACAAAAATATGACTACAAGCTACACATTATTTATATAATTTAATTATTCTAATTTCCCCCTTTTTTTTTTTTCTTCTTTTCCCCTTTTCATTATTTTTCCCTTACAGTTATCACTTTACTCATATCACTTTATTCCAACACACTAGCAACACCATCCACACTTATGCATAACATGTTTTTCCAACTCCCTTCAAACATGAAAACCGTGATCACCCAAATATGAATCGTAGATCATTCTACCCAATTATTAATAATACATTCTGATGTTTGTCAACTGTCCTGTCCAGTCCCGTCTTGTCAGTTCTGTTATTGTCCCGTCTCACTTCCTTCTGTTGTTCTGTTTGCCACCTTGTCGCGTTTTATGTGTTTTGTGTTACACTTCGAACAGAGAAAAAAAGAGAAAAAAAAGAAAAAGAAAGGCAGAACCGAGCACACATTTATATTGTGTTGTGTATGTTAGCATTGTGTCTGTACATGCATGGCTTTGAATGTGAATGGGACAGAGAGAGAGTGGCCAAGTAACAGATAACTGATAATGAATTTGCACTCTTGATGTAAAAACCCTACTGGAAGCAGGGACGGACTGACAAGTTGTGCGTTCTGGAAAAGTCCAGAATGGCCGTCCAACCGACGGCCGTCGGCACAAAAAAAGTCTATAACAGCCAACAGCAGGGGGCGCTAATACGATCACTTACTGTATATGCTACATGTAAAAGAAAGAAGAAGAAGAAGAAGAAGACTTGTCCCTTTGGGGACAATAAAGTATATCTTATTTTATCTTATTTTAATTCACCAAATGTAACCAAGTTTAACCAAAAAAATCCTAGCTTGCACTTTCTGTCTGTCTTCCATCAGAGTGCAGTTTTTCCTTGTCTTTCATATTTGCGTTTACTATTGTGGAACTGGCAAAGACCTGGTGGTTGTTTGTGAAAGCTTCACATGTAGTCAAATTATGTTAGTAATATTAATAATTAATTAATATTAGTAATGTTTCAAATTAACATAACAGAAATAATTAAACACTTTAAGTTCAACAGCACTAAATGGCACGACAATTTTCATAATACACACCCATGTTGATAGCTGACTATGTAATTCGCTAAGATAGGGATAAAGGCAGCCTTATTATAAAGTGCCCTGCTCCTGGCACTTACCAGTACCTCTTGCTGATGTGAAATTAACTCAATTAACTTAATTGGTGATTGCCAGACTAGTAGGCCTAGTCTTCTTCCTCAGTTTCTTTAACACGTAGCATATAAAGTAAGTGATCGTATTAGCGCCCCCTGCTGTTGGCTGTTAATATCGCTTCATTAGACTTTTTTTGTGCCAATGGCCGTTGGTTGGACGGCCGTTCTGGACTTTTCCAGAACGCACAAATTGTCAGTCCGTCCATGGTGGTGGAGGATACCTGATAATAGATGATGTGATTCTGTCCTATTGAACCACAAGGGGGCACTGCTCCGACAGTACATCATGTAACGAGCCAGTCAGAAACCGGTGTACTGTGTTTTGAACTGTATCAGACAGAAAGAAGAGAAAAAGGGTTATACTTTGAAAAAGTTATGTGAGGTCTGTGGTCAGAGAGACAGACCACATTTGACTTATAGCCCTCTCCACTCTCCTGTTTACTCCTTGCTACTTCTGTGAATACTTCACACACCTTCCCGCCTGTCAGATGAGAGAAGAGGAGGTGAATCAGATGCGTCAGGAGATTGCCAAACAGACAAAGATGAGAGAAGCCATCCAGAAGAAGTTCCACCAGATGGAGGATCAGAAAGCTGATGTGGATGTGCAGAGGGAGACACTGAAAGCTCAGATCGCCGGTCTGGAGAAAGGTACGGGAGCTTGCCATGCTTTATCAGCGACACACACATACACTTGGAGAGTTCCATGAACCATCATCCTCTCTACAGTATGTTGCCCAGTCTTTCCATCCCTCCGTGCTGCCCTGTCTTGGTCCCTGTAAGCTCGTCGATATGCATGCATGTGCACATGCTCAAAAAAAGCCCCTGCATTTACAATACAATACAAAACAATATATTACATATGATTCCCAAAACACATCGACACAAGTTTATACATGTGTGCATGTCCTGTACATCCGGAGGCCTTGGAAGAAGGGAACAACTAGATGAGTGGAAAGAGACAACAAAAAAGGTAAACAATATATCAAAATAACTAACTTTTTAGTAGTATTTTTATAGTATCAGTGTTATAACTTGAATTTGTCTGGAGGACGTATCAGAGCCTATCTCTTGGAAACTGTCCAAATGGAGCTGAAATAGCAGCTGCTGATCCTGTTTCTTAACACTAACCTCTAGTTCTCTAAATGCTATAATCAGAGTTGAAGTTGAGATGGAAGTGCTTAAAATGCATACATACATTACATAAACAAAGGTCTCAGGGGTGATGGATAGAGTCGGGGACTGGCAGGGTGGTCAACAGCTGTATGTGGTAATTAAGAGGAAAACAAGCAATGACCATTTCTAATCACAGCCCATATATTTGTTTCTGTATGCACTGACACAGTGATGTTTTTTTATTTATTTTTTTTTATTTTCTTGTATTTATAGTGTCTCACACCCACAGCCTATTCTGATAAGTCTATATATTTCTTGGCATTTTCTTGTTTCTCCTTTACAATTCTTGTATGTACTTCATTTTGTACTATATTCTGCACTGTGAGCATTTTAATTGATATATATCTTCTTCTTAGCAGACTTCACTAAAGCCTTAAGACCTGCTAAATTACTTAAAAATGACATATTGGCATACTCATGAAAGATAACTAGTTCAGAGATCTTCAACAGAGGGTCTGGGACCCCTAGGGGGGTCCTCAGAGTTGCTGCAGGGGGGGCACCAAATTATTATTTGATAGTTTAAAAAAAATATATATATATACAGTACAGGCCAAAAGTTTGGACACAGCTTCTCATTCAATGCGTTTTTTTATTTATTTTCATGACTATTTACATTGTAGATTCTCACTGAATGCATCAAAACTATGAATGAACACATATGGAATTATGTACTTAACAAAAAAGTGTGAAATAACTGAAAACATGTCTTATATTTTAGATTCTTCAAAGTAGCCACCCTTTGCTTTTTTATTAATAAGGGAAAAAAATTCCACTAATTCAGTGAGAATCTACAATGTAAATAGTCATGAAAATAAAGGAAATGCATTGAATGAGAAGGTGTGTCCAAACTTTTGGCCTGTACTGTATATATATATGAAAATATACATTAACATGAATCCAACATATTATTTGAAAAGATAAATCTTTTTTAAATGTATACAACATTGATGATAGGCTTACTGGCCTGTAGGTGAGGTAGCCATCCACAGATACAGTTAAGCTTAATGATTCACTGTTACACATTTAAGATTTGAAATATATGAATATGTCAAGAAATTATTATTTTAATAGCTTAGTACTGTATTTACCATACAAAGGTATATCTGGAGGCTTTAGGCTGCCCTGTACGTTATTGTAGGCCCAGTTTAATATGCAGCTCAATTTTATACATTATATCTAGTAGCCTAACGGGTCTCTGCTCCGTCTCTTTTTCAGCTGAGGCGTCCTTGTCCTACAAACGTTGAAGACCCCTGAACTAGTTCATATGTATATAACACTATTGGTTTTGACCATCAATACAAACTGTCCTCATTTTTCTCCCTCCACAGATCTTGAATCTTCCCAAAAGCAAGTTGAAACTGACAGGAAAGCCATAGAAGAGCTTATCCGAGAGAGAGACATCTTAAATAAGGTATGCGTTGTAGAGTACCTTAGGTTCTTGCAAACAGAGGATGTTGTGTGATGCACAATATTATGTCATTAAAATGTTCATGGTCAGTGGATCAGTGACACACAGAGTAGTTCTCCTGTTATCTACAGTTTTCCTCATCATTTACTCGTGTTTATGCATTTGTGTGTATGATCCCATTCAATAGAACATGATCAAAGCTGCACTGTCAACGGAGAAACAGCAGAACATTGTGAAGCTCCTGGAGCAGGACAAGAAGACCTTGGAACACGAGATCAGTGGCTACCGCCACGAGGCCCAGAAGCAGCGCAAGATCATCCAACAGCTGGAGAAAGAACGGGACCGCTACATCAACGAGACCAGCAACCTCATGCAGAAGGCAAGTTATGCAGAAAAGCTAGCTTATTGCATTTCATTATTTGGATCAGGGACGTGCACGGACATTTGGAGGGGCCATTGCTCTAACCCCCCCCTCCGTTCAGCCTTCAAAGATGGAGATGTCTCCAAAGGAAACATTACAATTCTGAATAAGTTCTACAGTATAATGTAAGTTAAGAATACTATTGGCCGTAGCATCTATCTTTTTCCTTATCGCGCTTTTACTGACGTGGCCCTTTTATAGGAACACTCACCACTCTCATTATGTAGCCTAGCTGTCTGATTTGTTGAGTGATGCTCCGCATGCTCTCCCTCCCTCTCTGGTCTGGAGCCTTGTGCTTGGCCTCATCTTGAATAGAATTATTAGAATCTGAATATAATATAATATATAAAATGAAAAGTATACTGTACGTTTCACTTCTAAAAAACTGAACACTGACACTAGTGTTGCCAGTTGACCTTTAGACTGTGGCTGCACTCAATGATTCTGGTTGCGATAACTAAAATTATGATTTGACACCATTAATAATATATATATATATATATATATATACCATTAATTATATATATATATATATATATTGCTGAGGGCAAGATTGGATGATATAGTGATTTAATTTGATTTAACTTTAGTAATGATTGGCATATTATTGTAATAATGCAGTCATCAAAGCAAAAAAAATTAAAAAAAAGAAAGAAAAGTTTATTCAGGCTCTTTCACCAGAGGGGCAGCTAAGCCAATCAGGGCAAATGGGCAGTTGCCTGGGCAACAATAGCCCGTACCTGTGCACGTCCCTGATTTGGATTATTTTTTAATATTACACAAAGCTATTTCTTATCACAAGATTGGGAAAGCTGCCATCAACCTTAGCGTGTCTGAAGGGAACAGCAGGGCAGTCTTGAAGAAAATATTAAAAAGCCTTTATTGATGCGGCTAATATATAGCAAAAGGTAAAACAAATACGCAGCAACGCGTTGCGGCACACAGGCCTTCTTCAGGGTGACTAACCAGAAGTGAGATACAAACCGGAAATATATAGAACAAAGACCGGAAGTGTTATCATACTTAAAACCATAGGAAAATAGAGAATGAATCGGAATAAAGTCCCAAAGTGCTAAATAATAGTGGAAAAATAATTTTAAAACAGACAACTTAGTAGAAACATTAACTGTATACATGAACAATATCCATTAACAGAAACAAAAAAACAACTTTGCTCTGTTCCACAGGTGCAACAGAAAGTGAATGACGTTGAAGTGCGAGAGACGGAGATATTTGATTGGAGGAAGAAGGTCACTGAGGCAGAGTGCCAGCTCAAACAGCAAGAAAACCTGCTGGAGTCTGTTGTGTCTGAAAGGAACCTCTACAGCAAAAACCTCATCGAGGCTCAGGTACCAATGCACAGCTGTTCACAGGAGGTAGACTAGGTCGTCCACTAATCACAGGGTTAGTGGTTCGATCCCTGGCTCCTCTTGTCCACATGTCAAAGTGACAAAGACTCCCAATGGGCAGGCCAAAACCTTGCCTGTGAGCTCGGTCGCCATCAGTGTGTGATTGTGAATGAAGGCCAATTGTAATGCATTACCCTGTTAAGGTAGAAAAATGTGTAGTCCATTTACCGTAGAAGTGCAGTCTATTTGACATCTTTAATTTGTTAGTTAATTATCCAGTTAAGGAGTCAGCCAGCTAGTTTATGTTAATATATATATTAAGATGGCTGAGGCTAAATATGCCCACATTTTTCGCGTGGTAAACCTGGGCTGACAGGGCGTTGCTAGACATAAAGCTCTACTGGGGCACAAAAAGTCTGCTATATGCTGTGCTATACATACTGCCCTTGCTTAGCCCACTAGTACTGCCATTTCTATTCTGCTCCTGAAATTGAAAGAACTGGGCTTATTCTGCAATAATAATAATGAACCCAAAATGCAATAATAAACATGTACGAAATGCACTATGATGCAAGGAAAATATCTCCAAGAGGGAAAGCCATTTCGGACACCGACTGACAGAGGACCTAGTTATTGCACAGAACTTTTGTATAACTTTTGTATAACGAACAAGCTTAAAGAAGTACATATCAAAATACACAATATATATTTCCAACAAATTTATATTTCAATAAATTTTCAGAAATTGGCAACAAATGCAGCTTTTGTAATGGTCATAATTCCCTCTATTTATTATTATTATTATTATAAAACATCTCCTAATCTCCTTGAATAACTGTATTTATTTAATTTTCTAGCCCAAAACTACATTTCACAAGATTACATTTGAACACATCATGTAATAATTTAACTTCGCCCAATAGTCATTTTTACGGAATAGACCATGAACGCATCTCCATGTTACCTCAGCCAGAGACGGTTTAGAACCGCGACACCCCAACAGTAGTTTCCTGTATCTGGCACGTATGCTTCGCCACGGGCACGCCTCTTTAGGAGACTAGCGGCAGGTCCAAGTGCATTGATTCCAATGGGAGAAGTGAACGTGAACACAGATTATGAGCGATCCTTTCGCCCCATAGTCACCAAAGTATATATTGGCGCCTTTTCTCACAAGCCACATATCTCCAGAACATTCTGACACTAACGGACGCATCAGGAGAAAATTAACTTTGTTCGAGCCCTGTTTCTGTCTCAGGAACAAACTCTCGCGAAATCTGGAAACACAGAGAAGCTAACGTCAGCTAACATTCGTGAACACCCTAACTAATCTCCGTGATGAAATATGTCTTTTAGCTGTGTAAATATCTAATGTTAGCAAAAGAACATATAAATAAATTATTCATCCCTTTTCATCCATCCACATGACATTCACTACACGTTCAAACGAGGCCACACCCTTTTAGGAGACAGGAAGTGTGTACAGTTTCATACTATTGGCGCTGCATGAAATGCGCTACCTTTAGTGTAGAGGATCTTTGCTTGTGCTAACGTTAGCTGTTAGCACGACTGTGCTGCCTTACAGTAAATAAAGTTTACTAGCTCACCTCTGGTTTATGGTCAACATAAATCATTAATTCACCGCATTAGATGTGAAAATATGCCGGCTTTTACACATGAGATTTTACTGCGGCACAGCAGATCAACACTGGGGCACGTGCCCCAGTAAAACGGATCTAGCGACTCCTATGGCTGACAAGGCTAGGCAACTTTTTCACAACTTCTATTAACTTTTCAACTACTGGTTGCAGTTTTTTATTTTATATGTACAGTATATAATATATTGTTCTAGATAATTATCTTTTTTTCTACCTTCCATTCTTCCTTTCCTTTCTTCCATGGCCTGCTTTTCTGCCTCAGGAAGAGATTGCAGAGATGAAGAGGAAGATGAAGACCATGAACAACCAGGTCACCCGACTGAGAGATGAGATCACTGGAAAGGAGCTTGCCATCGCCAAGGATCAGCAGGAACACAAGCGTTTGGAGAAGGATAACGAGGCTCTCAAGGTAATGCAGCCTGCCTCATTGCTTCATAGTGGGGTGTGGTTTTGAGTTCCTCATCAACATTTAAATTGCGCTTGGACAAAAACCTTGGCCAAATGAATACATGTTAATGTAAATTTGCTCCCATGTATTAATTATATATGAATTTCATTTGTTGAAAATTGCATTGTCAAGTAGCGCTGGGAACTATTGACCAACTTCCAAAGCTTAAGATAGCCATTAACCATGAGTGGTTTTCACTTTTTAAAGCTATCTTCACTGTACATTGCCAGAACCTTTTATGCCTAATCTGTATACATGTGTGCACCCATCTCTTTGTCCTACAGGGGGAGCTGCAGTTGATGAAGCTACAGCTTGAAGAAACAAAGCAGAGTGTTGACAGCCAGAAAGTGGAACAGCAAAAACTGCAGAAGATTATAGCCGATGCTGACGCTGAACAGGTCCAACAGAAGAAACAACTTGAACAGGTAAAGAAAGAAAAGGAGCTTAGACAAGAAGAACTAGAGAAGGAGAATGACAAACAGAGACTTGCAGTGTTGGGCAAGTTACTTCCAAAATGTAATACATTATAGATTACTAGTTACTGCCATTTGAGAGTAATTAATTATATTACAATATAACTGTCTCTGAATTGTAATGATTTACACTACTTTTGCGTGACTTTTGAGTTACTTTCCCTAAAATAACAGCGGAAGAATGACTTGGCCGGTAGCTTGTGAATTTCACCACAATATCAATAAAGTCTCATCTTTATCCACTTCAATACATCATCATGTATTCATATTATGTTGTATTATCAATCTGACTCTGCAAAGTAACTTATGCTATGAAATAAATACTGAAGTATGTACAATACTAATGTACAATAGCCTACTTGACTCTGAGTTGTGTTGGAGTAGAAGTAAAAAGTAGGAGAAAATGAAAATACTCTATTAAAAGTTCCTTACGGTATAGTTACTTTCTACCGCTGATAAAATGTAATGATATTACAATCATAATACAAGCCTCAACATTAATTCCCGACATGTTTATATCTGTAAGCTGCTCAGACACATTGCTGTCCACGCTCAAGTACTGTTACCTGTCAGGACACACGTGTTGTCCGTACTGTCTCTGGTTCTGGCTCTGACCACTGGAACAGAGACGGGACAGCTCGTTGAAACACAGCGTAAAAAACTCCTGAAAATAATGTCCATCTTGCAAATGTATCTTTCTCTGCAGTCATCTCAACCATTGAATCCAGCAACAAGAAATAACACTCACAGACTTTTCTTTTTCTGTGCCAAAATGTTTCGTGGTGTTGGTGAATTCTTAAAAAAACAAAACACCACTAAATTTTGGGTTAAAATGCGTTGTAATTCGCGTTACTGAGATTGTAACGGGTATAATATTACCAAAATGTTATTAGTAATGCGTTACTCCACCGGAGACTTGTATCTGATTATTTGTTGGCAAAACTTCTCTCAAGGTGATCAGAGAGCGAGACAACCTGGGCAAACAGCTGCTGCACCGCAACGATGAGCGTGCGCTGCTGTATGAGAAGATCAGGATTCAGCAATCAATCCTGAGCAAGGGGGACTTCCACTACAACCAGCGGATGGATGACATCCGCCTGCTCAAGCTGGAGATCAAGAGGCTCCAGCGCAAGAAGAGCATCCTGGACAAGACTGTGCCCAACACAGAGGACCTGAGGTAAAAGAGAGAGAAAGAGAGGAGGGCCTGAGCAGGATAAAGAGAAAATGAAGTGAAGGACTATGAACAAAGACAGTCAGCGTGGAAGTGCTCTAAGAGAAGAATTTGGAGTAGAGAAGGAGGACAGGATGGAAAAAGAATGAGGTGACCCACAAAGAGCAGTGTTTAGAGTAGAAGCATACCATTCAAAGAAAGATAGAGCAAGTTGGAGAGAGATCCAGAGTCAGAGGTAGGAATGACTTCCTTTTAACTTCCAATACCATATGAAACTTTTCTATTAAAACTTCAGCATTTTCAAAGTAAAGCTTTCAATACCTTTAAGATTCCACTCAACATGTCACTTCATTGCTTCATTTCCTAAATTGTATTATTTATATTCCAATAAAGCTTATCATTGCATTATGATTGTTACCTAACCAGGGAAAGGGTGAGAAGTTGTTATTGCTTATATTTCCTTATGTCTCTGTTTTTCTACATCGGATTAAAATGACCTTCCGGTGAACTATGGGGCAAATGTACTGTATTAATTGTTAACATAATGTTGTATGTGAGAACTGTGCGAAATAACATTGAGTTGTCATGTCGCAGGCGAGAGCTGTTTCACCTGCAGAGGGAGCTGCTCAGAGAGAGGATGAGGAACAGCGTCCTCGAGGAGCAGCTGAAGCCCATAAATATTCACCGATGGAGGCGACTGGAGGTGAAGCACTCTTTTAATAGTATCTGTGTGGATTAGCTTGAAGCCATCACAACCCTAAACTGTATCTATTTTTCTCTGCCTCACACTGACATGAACGTTTTTATTCCTAGTTTATGGGGCCACTCACACCCTTCAATAATTTTTTCAGAGAGGAAAAGATCCGTCCATTAACATTTTGTAAATGACTCTCCCCTGCAGGGCAGTGATCCGGGCAAATACGAACTCATCCAGAAGATTCAGTCCTTACAAAAACGACTGATCGCCAAGACCCAAGAGCTTGAGGAGCATGAACTCCTATTACAGGTCAAAACTCTCTCCTCAGTGTGCACACCTACTGTTCGGGATTAAAGTATAAGGCTTGTAATATTCCAAACCAACTAAACATTAGTACGTGAAAGTATATATTCGGGTCACGAATATATATATATAAAAAAAAAAAAAAGCTCAGTAATATCCTAAAACAACGGGCCACTGTAGTTTTCAGCAAACAAACTGGAAACAGGCGGAAAGTTCATTTGTTGGAGACAATCTTGTAGTAGATGATTAATACACATTTTGTGATCTAAAGAGTATTTGGGGCAACAGGATGGTGTGTGTGGGATTGAGTCAAAATAAATGGTGTGTGTTCATGGTAATGTATAGGTAAGTATCACATTAGAAAAGCTGGATGGAAAAGGCAAAATTTTATAAAACTTCCTCAAAACCATTTTTATGCTTGCTTGAGGTGGTTTTTTCCTTTGTCGAGAAAGAGTTGATGCGTTAAATGGGATACGAAAAGCCTTTGCCGAATAAATTCTGACGTAGCAAACATTTAACTCACAGGACTGATCAGCGGTTTCCTACTGTCGGCGTATTCCAGGATATTCCCATAAGGTGTTTTTGTGTCCTCATACTAGTGGACATGAAAGAACGATTAAAAGTCCTCCTATCTGTTTTTCTCTCGTAGATGCCAGGGTTAGATGACCAAGGCAACTTCTTTGTTTCCGGTTAGCAACCTCTACTTCATCTGTTTACTGGAGCATTACAGCCATGTGTAGCCAATAGCACCAACTTCTGACCAAACTAAGCTGTAACCGAGTTTATTCACTCCAAAACCAGTTGATGGAAACACGCCTAATTAGCATTTCTTTTTTGCGACATTTCAAAGCTTTGCTTAAAATTGGCTTGATAATTACAGTAAATTGAAACACAGAAAGTGTGGCTCATTCATGTGTTTGATAGTTTTTGGACAACAATGGAGCTCTATGGCTCATATAAATAAGATTTATCAGGTTTTGGATACATAATTGCAGAGAATAAATGCATTGTTGATGTTGATCTTTAGATGGGATTAGTTTACAATAATAAATAAATAATTCTGTCAAGAATCACTCACTCACTCACTCACTCACTCACTCACTCACTCACTCACTCACTCTTGAATTGTCCTTGCTTCCCCATCAAGGAAAAGGAGAAGTTGTATGTGGAGCTGAAGCACATTCTGGCCCGGCAGCCCGGTCCAGAGGCAGCTGAGCAGCTCCAGCAGTGCCAGTGGACCATCAGAGAGAGAACCAAAAAGCTCAAGGTTGTTTTTTTTTATTATTGTATCCCACTCATCATGTTTGCTTATTTTTACTATTTGACCCCATCAGAATCTGGTTTTCTAAGTCAACTATCTCTTTCTCTTATGTTATTTTTCTCTGATTCCACAGGTGTTGATAGCAGAGCTGAGAATGCTCGACTCAAAGATGAATGAGTACAAGAGTGAGAACCAACGATTAGCTAATGAGCTAGCAAACATTAAGAAGAAGTACCTCAGCGAGAAAAAGCTTCACAGGTGAGGTTGATCTTTTCTCTGCTTTACAGCTTAACATTAATAACAATAATAGCTTGGATTTTTATAGTGCTTTTTTAAGTGACTCAAGGAAGCTTCACATAAAGGCAGAACAAGTAACAGAACATACAAAAGAAAGAAAAATCTTTATTTTAACACAGACTATTATTACAGAGTAAATTACCCCATTACATTTCCAGCTTGTTAAATGTAAATCCATTTTCCACTCGGTCCAATGAATGGCTTTACTTGATGTCTCTCAAAGCCGGATTGAGCTTGGTAAGACTGCTTTTTTGTTTGCTGCTCCACATTCCTGGAATACGGCACAAAGCACCTTAAAATTGGTCTCTCCCCCATCTATCCAAGGGGGTAAGCCTCTCTCTCCACAACGCGTACCTCCTATAGCGCCATTTTGATGCTACCTACCTCTCACCTGCTGTTAGCATTCCATTGACTGCCATTAATTTTGACGTCAATTTGACAGCGAATAACTTAAAGTGATGGTTCGGAGTAATTCACCCTAGGATCCTTTGCACCATGACCTCGAGCCAAACACCCCCCCAGAAGCTTTTTTCACCTGGGTCGAACATTGGGAGAGTTAGCTAGAGGAGCGTTATCAGCTGAATAGCTTAGCGCAGGGGCTAATGGACCCACGTTTGTATCTTGTAAGTTACCCCACTAATAATGCCCGAAATGATACCAAACGTCTACAAGTAGTACAAATAGGTTATGCTCTCATAAAACGATGGATTGTAAAATTTGTAAGTACACCAGAAGTTTATGTAAATAACACTTGCCTGCTGGCTTCTGCTCTCTGCTGTTGTTGTTGCTGCTGTGAGACGAGTGCTTAGGGCCGTCTACAAATTACAACACCGAAAAGAGATGCAACAAAAATATTTTTTTATTTAACTTTTTTTTTAAAGTAAGTGCTGTAGTATAACTAGCAGTAGACAAGTAATAATTGAGGTAAGTTTGGAGACATTACCTTATTAAATCATTAAATTAATAAATATTTTTGTATCTCTTTTCGGTGTAGTAATTGTAGACGGCCCTAAGCACTCGTCTAACTGCATGTAGCAGCAGCAGCAGCAGCAGCAGCAACAGAGAGCTGAAGAGAGCAGGCAAGTGTTCATAAACTTCTGGTGTACTACAAACTTTCCATCCCGTTTTATGAGACGCATAACCTATTTGTACCGGGGGGGGGGGTTTGGGCAGTAGTTAGTGGGGTAAATGACAGTTACAAACGATGGATCCATTAGCCGCACTAGCTATTCAGCTGATAACGCTACTCACGCTCTCCCAATGTTCGATGATAAGCTTCTGAAAGTCTAGAAATTACTAATCTGAAGCGTTTAAAGACTCTATTTGTCCATTGTTTATTTCTAAAGAAACACGACAATGTATAAAAGGCTCCATTACCTTGTACCTCACGTTATGGCTCCGTAGCAGATGTTTTTATAAAAATAGGCTGTCGCACAGTAGAGGAATTACCGTATAGTACAGGAGAAGCTTGCAGGCAGTTTGGACTTCCATGAGCTGTTTAAGTTTAATTACTAATGTTAACTAGCATGTTAGTGATCAGTAATTAGCCTGTGCCTATGTTATCTCCTTACATATACCTACGCTCTCCGTCTCTGTAAGATTAGGAATGATTGAGATTTCTCTTGGCACAGCTACCAGAAGACTTACAACTTTCAGACAGGTTGCTCACGTCACATCTACGTCTTCAAGCTCAGTTGGAGGCTGCTCAGTAACGCTCAGCCAGCACCGGAACAGTGCTTCTAATATTCTTCACTGGTCTCCGTCCAGAGACACGGGATCTGTTGGCATTTATTTAACTGTCTATGCATCTATCAGTTAATATAAGGCTTAGATAAATGATCTGTATGTATCTTCTTGTGTTTGTCTTACCTGATTGTTTAAACTTTTTATCTGTTGTAATTTAAAGCAACACTACGTAACTTTTCCCTCTTCGGTCCCCCAAAAGGCTTGTCTCAGACAACCTGTAGGGGGACCGAAGTGGTGGGTAGCGTGAGCTGTAGTTCCAATGAGACAACCTGTAGAGGGACCAAAGTGGGAAAAGTTACATAGTGTTGCTTTAAATGTTATTGTCATTATTATTATAATGTAATTTGCCAAAATGCATGTTGTACACTCGGCCCCATTGAAAATGAGGGTCTCCCTCAATGGGCCAAGAGTTTTAAATAAAGGTTTGAAATGAAATATTGATTTGTAAAAAGAAATCATAGTTTATTTTACGCAGGGAACCATTTATTGATGCTGTAGTTTTGTGTCTCACCAGTGAGCAGAGGACCAAGACCAAGGTGGAGCAGCTGGAACCCCTGCCCCAGCTGAGCAGCAAACCTCACTTCACTGGGGGGGGCTTCAGGATTGACAACCCTGTGAGAAGATAATGGCCTTTATAAGGGAATATTTCAGAAGCCGTCTGACATCTTTAAAAAGATCTATTACCACATCACATGACATTATGTTTTCAAACACCCTGCATTTTACCATTTATCATCCTCTCTGAAAAAAAGACTTTTACAATATAGATACGTAGTATTGAATTATGACTGCAATACTGATTATTTAATAACACAAAAATGCTGCTAATTTCCGTTGGGCAATCAATAAGGAAATAGCTTTCACTCTATAATAAATCATGTTCTTAGGATACATTTTTAATCAATATGTCTTGAGCAATACATCAAGTCCCTATTATGTTCTTCTTCTTTCTAGCTTAGTACATTTTCAAAATAAGACTTTAACTATGTTCAGCAATCAGTTATTCATAATTTTCTCTCATCCTGAGTAGATTACAGTAACTCTACATCACAATTCATGAGAGGTCAAGCAAAGAAGGAAACTGCAAACCATGTTTTTATCAGAATCTGAATCCGGTTTATTGCCAAGTACAGTAGGTTCTCACTATACAAGAGATTAACTTTGGTGTATTGGTGCAAACAATAAACATAGTAAGTGAAAATAAGTTGAAAAAAGAATAAAAGTAACAGTGCAGTTTAAGAAATTAACAATTATTTGAGGCACCTTACCATAAAAGAAAATTATTCAGCACATTGTGCTGTTAAAAATATATATCCAGCTACATGAAATATAACCATAAAATGACATGACAAAAAAAATATGGTTCTAGGTTCCCTCCCAATAAATCCCACATGAATTTCAATATGCAGTGAGGAATCACCATGGGAGGCACATACTGTATGCACCGTCTCATGCCCAGTTTACTGACCCAGTCAACTACTGAGTCTGCTCAAAGAGTAAAGGCAAGGTTTTATGCTGCTGTTTCCTTCTTGACTCCCACCACTGATAGATTGTGAATATATATGTTGAATTGTTGTTGAGAATAGCTGTTCAGAGGCTGAGGGTTCCATTCATTATTTGTGACACCATACTATAAAGGTGTGGACTAGAGTGCCACGGCTTGGCTGTTGTCGCTCTATTTAACCTTCCTCCTTTAGACGTTTGGTTGGGCAGGCCGGTCACTTATGTGTTTTCAGTTGTACTGTATAGTAAAGTTTGTTTCTCTATTTTTATCGACTTGTAAAGCACTTTGAGAGGATCAGAGAGGTGCTGTGTGAATAAACTTTCCTTTTTAAAAAACAAGTGTATTCAAAACGTCGTTTGTTATAATAAAATCCATCCAGTCTAAACCGCATACAAATGCTAATACAATTTAGATTAGGGATGTCCCGATCGGATCGGAAAGTATCGGATCAGAGCTGATATGGTAATTTCTTAACTGACAAAAAACTGTGTGTATCGGCAGATATTTAATATTTTAAAAATCGGATTGGGGGCTAAAAAAGCTGATCGGGACATCCCTAATTTAGATAGCATTTAGGGGAAACCAGCAGTTCTCTGACTTACTGAAGAACTTTAATAATAGTTACGATCATTATGGAAGTAATGAGTCTTTTAGCAGACTGCTCTGAAAGAATTTGGAAAAATCAGGTTTAGTTAACAGATGAGCCATTTCTTTTTTTCAAAGAAAATTTTTTGGGCATTTTTAGGCCTTTATTGACAGGATAGCTGAAGACATGAAAGGGAAGAGAGAGGGGGAATAACATGCAGTAAAGGGCCGCCGGTTGGAGTCGAACCCAGACCCGCTGCGTCGAGGAGTAAAACTGAGCTATCCAGGTGCCCAAGACGAGCCATTTCTAAATAGGAAACTTTATATCTGTCACTTAAATCTTTCATTTGTTGCAAAAATGCATACTTAGTTCAAGTATGGAGGAACTACTCAGACACACTACCCAGAAAACAATATGTCCCATGACACTTCAGTGATGGAGCACCGCCAGGTATAATAATAGATGCTCATGATGACTTTTTTCCCATTCAGAGCCATAGTGGGTTCATGTTGTATGCAGGGCTTGAACCTGTGATCTTTACATTCAAACAGCACACAGCGGTTCCCTCTATTGTTGAGTCACAGGCCTACATTTAGGACAGTGAGAGCACCCAGGGGTCAAGGGTCGGTCAGTGTTTAATTTCCTGTGTCACTTCTGATAATACTATCATATTATATTGTTAGGATCATTTCATTATCAAGAATAGACAGAGACCACCAAAGTTATAATAAAGTTAATTTTACTTGAGAACCCAAAAAGGAGGCAGTTTACAGCACTCATTTTGTGAGTACAGAAAAGTGACCAACTTAATGCTCTCTTACAACAGCTTTTGTAACACAAGGTGGAATGCAATACAAAGTCTATATTCATAACAAAGAGTCGATGTCAGTTTATCTTCAGCTGGGTATCTCCTCTGCCTGCTCTGCCCTCAGAAACATCATGTGACTTTCATTAGGACAGACGATGGCTCCATGGTATCTTGTGAACGTGCAATCATTATTATTATTCTATGCAAACAGTTTAATAATAACAAGATGGAAAGTATGTATTATTATATAAAGTATGTAAATTTCCCTAACATATATAAAATGAGTTATATGGCAAGTTTTAAATCCCCCTCTATGTTTCTTGAGTAGGTAATTAACATGGGGTCCATGTATCACCACTAGATGTCAGCAAAATAAAGATGGACTAGACAAGACAAAAATATATTCCATCTGCTGGCATAGCATACTTTTGAAATACATGGATGAAAAGATGTATTTTTACATTTTTGTTATCTAAAAAAAGGAGGCTACAGCCATGTATTATTTATGTTGTGTTACATGTATGTATATATGTATTTTGAGCATGGGAAATTTAAATGCAATGCACTTAAAGGATATGCATCAGCTGCAGAATCTGATTATTATCAACGTCTCATTCTGTTTGTACTGTAGTCGGGTGGTGAATTTGATGTGACACCCCCATCACATCTATTTCTGGTTACCTACAGCATGTATTTTGTGTTCTTAATATGTAATTAAAATGTTCTAAACATGAAAGAAATGTGCATATGTTTGTTTGTTTGCTGGCAGTCTATATCCACAATGTTCTACTTCTGGGATTGCTCCATTGCTTCCGGAAGCCCACCGGATGACACTCATTTCGGCCGGATGTCCGTTACCTTCCTCTGTCTTTGTGTTGGCGTTCTAACCTCCGATGGATTTCTGAGAACTAATGGTTAACTGCTCCTCAGATCTCTGCAGGGTAAATCCAGACCATCTGTCCAATCTGAGTTTTCTGTTGCAGGACTAAAACTACTTTTGAACTACACATGTTCCACCAAAACAAGTTCCTTCCCGAAGCTAATTTACCGTGTCTCTGTCCAGGCTTAGAGCCGCCCATGACGATTGTGATTAGTTTAAAGAAATGCCAATAAACCAGAGCCACACCAAGACCCGCCCTACAAAGCAGCTCGATTGGTTGGGATTAGGCATGGACGCCTGGCCAATAAATGCTATTGAAGGGCGGGGTCTTGGCGTGGCCATAGTAGTATTGTACTACCACATGCCCGGAATGCTGTGTTGCCTGGTCACAATTTTTTTTTTGTAGTGTGGTAGGGGAAGACTCGTCCCTAATTAGATAGCCCTGACATTCTTACCCTAACCATAACCAATCCTACTCCTCTTGCCTAAACCTAACCCTCCTCTTGCCTAATCCTAACCAACCCAACCAGTGCTGGAAACGAGTAGCCTACTAGCCATTCAGGGATGAGTTCCCTAATGAATATTCATGAGTGTTCCGCTACCATCCTGGCCTAGCTGGCAGAAGGTCCTTTTCTCAGATCGTTATTTCAGCCACTAGGTGGCAGTGTCACGCGCCAGGTAGTAGCGCGGTGCCTCTTGGTCGCTCTCTTTTTCTTTCGGGCGGAACAGGGAAGCGGCAAGGTGGAGAATGTACATGTCAAACGTTGTAAATGTTGTATTAACTGGTTAAAACCAGTCAGTGGTTAAAACATGTATACAAAAGGTTAAAGTTATATCTGTTTCCATCTCGTAATTGGGTGATATGTTGTAGGTGACTGTGACACTGACTTTGGACGGACGTCGACGGATTCGTGCGTAGCGGCCGACGCCAGTGTTTCCATGTGTTAGCAAGGTATGGTTAGCATTCATAAAGCCTCACCTATGCTACGTGTTATGTGGTTATTGGTAAAATACAACGACTGTTTATGTATTTTTATTGTATTTAGACAACAGAGTGACAAGTGTCTGAAGTTATGCGCTCCCTGGTGGAGCCCGTTTTTGGAGGCTGTACAGTGGAATGTGGATGTTTTTTGGATTTTGCAGTTTTAATTTTTAATTTTTTTTGCCTTCTGTCAAACTGCAACAAGTCCTCAATATTACCAAAATAAACGAACCCCAAAGGAGTTATTGTCCGTTTTCGAAACCGCCTACTTCATACTAGAGAGGAATGCAGACAGTATACCGCTTTCATCAATTAGTGTGCAGCATGAAACCGATAAATCGATGCATTCCTACACTCCTGATACACTCCTCAGTATGCTAGGCCAGGCTGAACCTTTAGAACAAGTTCTTAAAGCTCTGGACAAAAAATGAACTCACACCATTTATTGAGCTTTGAATTTTTTGTGTATGACCAATAGGCCTGTACCAATTCCAAATGTTGGACAATTAATTGCTTTAGAAATAATTGCGATTGTGGCCGGGTTGGATCAGTTGGTAGAGCAGGCACACACATATAGAGGTTTAGTCCTTCACACAGCGGCCGCGGGTTCGACTCCGACCTGCGGCTCTTTGCTGCATGTCATTCCACCTCTTTCTCCCCTTTCATGTCTTCATCTGTCCTGTGGAAATAAAGGCCTTAAATGCCCAAAAATTATCTTGAAAAACAAAGAAATAATTGTGATTAACAATAGAATTGTTTTTTAGTGAAATAATACACTTTTTTTTATTTATTACTTTTTCAAACAAATTAAAGTTTAAATGAATCCCAGGATACATCTTTTGTTATGTATGACTGTTATATAACCCAGATACACAGGTTCACAGCCAACGAAGTAAACCACGCCTCTTTATTATCATAAAACATTGTATTTTTTGCTTAAATGAACAAAAAATTGAAAATGGAACATTTATTCCCATCAAGTTAGTTACTAAAACTAGTCAGTTAAAAACTAAGCATTAATCATAAACAAAAGACAGCGCGTGTTTAATTTCTCTGGCCTTAGATGGCTATAGCCCAGGATGTTTGGAGTCGCTATGGCAACAAGTGACAGCTGCCCCTAGCATAGCTTTAGCTAAACAGTCCGACCAATAATCACTCATATTATTACAATGTGGTGGGGGCGTCTGATGGTAGGAATCCATAGCATCATAGGCTAGCTAACGTTACTGTTAGCCGATGCTATGCCAGTATTGCAAACACGTTTGATGGATCTAAAAAATATTGTGACCAATCTCATAACAAAAATGCTCTAATGCTATGATTGCGGTTATACAAAATAACCGCGATTATGTAAAAAAAATTGCGGTTAGACAATTATTTAATAATTGTTACAGGCCTAATAACCATGTTATAAATGTTTGTTTACTTTATAACATGCTCTGTGGTTTAGCTCTCCCACTTAAACTACTAACATTTGCTCAAACTTTTTCAGTTGCATGAACAGAACAGTGAAGTCTGCATAATTTATGCCATAACATGTTAACACTTTATGCTGCTGCAACTGTTAATTTATCTACCATACAAACTGAAACTTAATTCTTAAATCTTTAGGTGAAATAAGCAATTCAATAATCAATTATGAACTGAAATATGAAATCTAATGTATAGGTTATACTTATACAAATGTCTTTATGTCTGCAAAGAGAGACGGGTCTCCCTGTCCTGTCAGACGCTGCTCTCTCTCGCCTCCGCCTGCTCCGTGGCCGGTATGTGTGTGAGGGACAGTCAGCCAGCAAGCTTAACGTTACGCCTGCAATCGTTTGTGGAGCTTTTTAACTCCGAAAAGGAAGACAACCGCAGATAACCACAGGTTCATGTTAATCTTATAATGGATATTTGTGTTGTGTTATTAAAACAAACGATTGGGAAAATAAACGCCTTTTGTCCTTGAGTCTCTTCGGAGAGCTCCAGCCAGCTGACAGCGGGGTCTGTGAAGGTGGACAGGCCGGGCGGCAGGTCAGCGAACCCGACAGGCACCAGCCAGCTATCACGTCGACAACGTTGGAGCAAAGTTGCAATTGGCCATACATTTTTGTAAAACTGCCCACATTCGAACTCTACACAGTTGATTTCTCGCATAAGAATTTCTCGGAAGTGAATATAGTGAGGAAATAGCAGACGAACATTGTAAAAAGTTTCCAGTTGTTGGCCACAACAGCGTGCCACCGTTGTTGTGATTGTTCAGGAGCTTTGCATTGTGGGATACAGTAGGCGAGATCGACTGGTCTGAGGCATACTGAAGATTTTTTCCGAATCAGTACGACATCCGGGTATTTTTGGCATACTGCAGGTTTTGCTTTTGTTTGTCAACTTCATGCTACATTTTGGCCAAATCAGTATGCAACGCTAGTATATTATGTGGTTTTGAAAACAGCCATATGTCTTGTGTGGGTCTCAGCTCAGCAGGCTACATGTTGAACAGTGCACTGTAACTCCCGGTGATCTCGGGACTCCTGACAGCTGCAGCATGCTGCTGCTATGATGCCGTGTCACTGTCATGTGACCCTGATGATGTAATAACACAGGTACACAACCTATGAAGTAAACCACGCCTCTTTATTATAATAAAACTTTTTTTGTAAGTATCCCCCCTTATCATTTTTGTTGGTATGAGTGTGTTTAGGGTCAAAATATATAATCCGACCTATTTAATCACTTCTATAATTAAAATGTTGCATAGCTCAACAAAATCAACAATTGCCAGTAATACAGATTTAAGACCTTAGCTAATGTTAGCAACTAATTGCTGTTAAACAAAGAAACCGTAAAAAAAAAAAAAAAGACTATTGTGTAATAATTGTTACAGGCCTTGTTTCAGTTCTCTTACCGTCTCCCTTTGACAAGTTATGAGGCCTCCTTACCAAAAAGGACATTTTTTTGCCCTTTTTTTTTTGGTATCTATAAGCATAGTTGGAGGCTGTCTGTTTTCCAATCCAAGCGTTTGATGTACTATGTCTGCAGGGTAAGATCCTCTGTACAGGCTGAATTCACGGCAAACAGCGTTGCTGGGTCCCCATTGTTAAGGCCTGGTTAAAGCTCATTAGCGTATAGAAGGTGTGCTGCTAATCAGTGGAGTCAGCTGCTGGAGTGTTTGAGTGGAATCGGTTTGCATCGTGTTCTAACAGCTGTCATTGTGTAATGACTACCACTTCAGTTGTTGTTTGATTGGATAGATGTTCACCACAGCCAATTTAACACTAAGAGGCTAAGATTTACTATCAACATGCCACTGCAAATACACGGAGGAATATGCAGCTACTTTCTGTCTGTCAAAGTGCAGTACTGTAGCTATTTCTATACCGACCATGCTGGTACAAATGTACAAAACTCAGAAAAAGGAATTAATTGCAAACTAAGTAACACTTAAAATTATTTTGCCGTGGTGGTTGGTGCATACATAAACATATGAAATAAACAATAAATACAGAAACAAATATATACAACATAACTTTTCAACATAAAAAAGGCTGAATGGTTTAGTAGGGGTGCACGATTCAGAAAATGTCTCGATTCAAAATCGATTTTCGATTCAGAAACGATTCTCAATTCACAAAACGATCCACAGTATGTAAATGTAGTTCCTTTTTTTTTTTTTTGCACACCCATATGGTTTAGTGTAGGATGTGCAAAGCATTTTAATGCTGATTTCTATATATATTTACAGTGCCTTTGTATAATTTGCTTTTTCAAGCTAAAATGATAATTAAAAAACCACGCCATATAATACTGTATGTTTCCCATCTCCTCACAGAAAACCAGTGCATTTACAACAAACTCTAGTGGTGTTTTCTAGTAGTGTGTCGATGAAAAGGGCTTCTTATTCCCCTCTGCTGCTTGGGGAGTAATTCCTTTTGCCAGTGCAATTACGGTAAAACCATGGCAACCAGCGTCTGCAATGCTGGGCTATGTGACCTATGTTGCCGTAGTCATGGGGGGCCTCTGACAGGCCGGCTCTCCTTTTCTCCTTCTCTCTCCCTTTGTGTGGGGAAGCAGCAGCTGCTTCCAGACTCTAATGCAGTGGGTGTTTGTTGGCTGCTTGGTTTCACACTAATGTTGATGACGTGTGTACACACAAGGTATGTACTGCATATTGTGTGCTTAACCGGCATACTTTGCATTCATAGATATGTAGGTGTAGTGAATGTGCTGTGATGTAAGTGTACAGCATCTATAACGGAGCAGGGAGGCACAGCACCTCCTGTGTACTGACGTCATGTGTTCTGCCAGCCAATCAGTTTGCAGCTTCTCTCCTTGTCTTTGCCTGGTGTATCTGCATGCCAATCTTTGATAATAAGATTATGGTGTTGGGAGGATAAAAACACTTTTTTCACTGACAATTTGTGTCCTAATCACCAGTTTGGAATATACACTCCATACACGCTTCCTTTTTATATTGCACACATTTTCAATATCTTTACATTTTTAACATGTATTGCTGTATTTAACGTATTACTTTTTTTAAAGCTTTATTGCATAACTTTTTGATATTATTGAACGTCCGTTACATTCAAGCCGTTGCCAAATGAGCTGCTACAAAGCTAATTAAGACTATCAGCTCCACACAACTCTCTCTGGATTTCTCAGTATGGCTATGTTCAGAAGATTGTGGCGTCCGGTGACTTTCCCACGTAGAAACTCAAGTGAAGATAATGACCTCTTCTGAAGAGTCCATCATGTTTTTTTTAATCCTCCGTGTCCTCCTTGGCTACTATCAACTGTGTGGAGGGGGAGGGGGGACGCGTTAACAAAAGGCTTGTATCATGTGACGCGCCGACAGTGTTATCATTACTTAGAATTCCTCATGGGGGAGACAGAAACTACGCACTATAGTTTTAATTGTACATAATACATATGTATGTGTGTGTGTGTGTATGTCTATATCTATCTATCTCTATATATATATATATATATATATATATATATATATATATATATATATATATATTATTTTTTTTTAATCTTTATTACTTATCTTTTTATCATACTTGTTGTACGTGTCCTTATTGCACCGTGGGTCAGAGAGAAACGTATTTTCAGTTGCTTTGTATGTCTGGCACATATTGCAGTATTGTCAGTAAAGTTGACTTGACTTGAAAATCATAGTATTTTTATCTAGAGTCACAGTTTAAAGGCTGCAGGAAAACGTCCAAAATACATCATCACCATCTCTGTTTGAAATCCGTTAAGTATATGTGCATCATGCTACACACTGCTTATTTTCTAATAACAGGTGAATTGGTATGCAATGCATGTGTTTATGCTCGTACAGCCGATGCTTCTGGACAGGAGGTCTAAACCCAGGCCACAGACTGAAACCAGGGATTATGCAGATTTTGAAGCACATGCTGTAATGGAGTTCCAAGTTTGGCATAATTTGGCATTTTTCATTAGCATCTATTTTTATATTAATGTATTGTTTTACTGTGGTTTTTAATTTTCAATGTTGGCTGCAGTTTAGATGTGTTTGTGTACGATTTCACTTGGACCACTGTCTGTGAAATGTAGTGCAAAGAGGTCAGTACAGGGGATTCTCTGGGGAAACCTTTATGATGTATCTTCTCTTCATATATTTATACCATACATTTAATATTCAATTATAATTGCCAGTGCAATAATTTCCAATAATTCTTACTGTGTTGGGGAAGGCTTCCCCTAGTGCAGGTAAATGTGTAGTGGACCTGAATGCAGCCTTGGCCTGACCCCTCCCATTGCCAACCCCCTAATCAGGGCTAGGCTACATTAGGCATCTGCTCCTTTGTCCTGTTTTTTCGCTGTGTTTGCAGTGTTTGTGGTATGTGAAAGGCACATTTCATATATATTTTTCCAAGTTAAACAGTTGGTTGTTGAGACCTTTTTGTTTAACGTGTTGCCAGGAGACTCTGGTTGCCTCTCCTGCCCTGGGAAGGGGATTTTGTTCCCTTTCATGTCTCAGCACAGTGGTGGTAAATTCACGGTTTTAAATGGAATTTTAATATGTAGTAAAGTTGAACCTGGTTAATAGTACTTTCCCCTTCTTTCCAGGTTCCTCTTGCCTTTAATGACTACTGTTTTGACCATTTCTTAGATAATTAGTTTAGTTCTGTTTTGGCCTAATTGGGTCCATTTGTTTTGGTCTAGTTTGGCCTTTGGTTATCTTTTTGTCTTTAGCTTGTGTTCATTTAGTTTAGGTTTGATTTGCATTAACTGTACTGCCCCTTTATTGTTGTCAGTTTTCTTTGCTTATTTGTTTAAATAACTGTAGCGTGTATGTGTTTCTGATTTACTTTTAAAATTGGTTTTAAGATTTGCTGTGTTGCACCTTAAGGCCTTTTTTTATGCTTCTGCGTTGAATCGACGGCGTACACCCGCAGACCCCTCTGCGTCTATGCCGGCCCCACGCCGTAGCCTGACGTGCACCTCTCAAAAAATGTAACTACACGTCGCAGGTCTCTCGGCCGTGGCTCGGTAGCGTAGCATTCCCCCCCCCCCCGACTCATTTCCTGGTTCTCCTTCTCCATAAATAACATGAAATCAAGGAGAGGGTTAACTTCTCCTGCTCCAGATCTCCCACCGTGGTCAGAAAGAACAGGGGAGACACTTTGGTTCTCTCACTATGACTCTAGAGTCGGTACTCGCTCTGAAGCTAATCACCGTCACTCTCTCACTTCTCCCTCGCTCTATCACCCACTCCACACACACACACACACACACACACACACACACACGCCGGCGCACAAGTATAAACATCAGGCCACACAGGCTACTCACAGGCTTTAGGTGAGTAGTGGTGGCACACCTGAACACTCCTCAGTGTAGTCTGCCTCGCCACAAGTGGCCTCTGCTTGGTTTGTTTATTTTGGGCTGTATTCTTATATTAAACCTGTTATAACATTTCTATCAAGGCTGTCATTTTAAATTAATTGTAATAAAGAATAATTTTATCCACCCCACCATTTTAGGAAGTTGTTTAACCTTTTCCTTTCAGCAGTTGAAGCCCCGCCTGTTTTGATTTTTTTTGTTATTAGAAATAAAAACCTTTTGGTGTACTTTGAAACATGCTTCTGCCTCATCCGTACTCCATATCCAAGACGTTTAACTTCTGCGATTGTTCTGGTGCCGCCGGAAACATCGCTGTATGAACTTTTCTGCCAGATGTCCGTTACCTTCCACTTCCTTTGTGTTGGCGTTCTAAACTCTGGATTTATGAGACTATTTTGCAGAGGCACCGTTACTCCATGCAGCGCTTAGTGCTGCCCAAGACGATTTGTGATTGGTTTAAATGCATGCCAATAAACCAGAGCACTTTTTACTCACATCCCGTCATTTCCATTGATAACATATTAGTAGAAGACCAATATGTTATCAGTGGAAATGACATTGAACAGAAGGTTCAGAGATTGAGAAGTTTCTTGGCATTAAAATAGTAATGGATCCAAAATGTATTCTTGGTGTTAGCTCCTTGTGGGATCAAAAATGCTGAGTTGCTTTGCTCTGTACATGGGATGCACTCTCTACCAGGTGAGCTACCCAGGTTTCCTCTTCTCACGTCTATAATCTTTATGAAAGTGTATTCAGCTATGAAGCATTTTCTCTTACAGGAAACGCGTAGAAAGAAAACGTTTTTTTTTTTTTATTATTATTTTGGAGGGGACTTTTCCCTTTATTATACAGTGAGAGATGGGGGACAACACACAGCAAAGGGCATCAGGTCGGATTTCGAACCCGCGCCACTGTAGGACTCAGCCAACATGGGGCGAACGTCCCTTGTTTTTCTTTAATGGTCTTTTTGTTCTGTGATAGTTGGCTGGGATGATAGGTATGGAATTGTTTTTTGTCTGATTTCAATACCATATGTACACATGCTGGAACAGCATTATATGCAAAGCAATTTTTAGTCTGCTTTGTTTAAAAAAAAAAAAAAAAGGAAAATTAACATTGGCTTTAAAAGCAAATACAAATTTAATTTCATATGTACACACTTTTTTTGTGGCACTCGATTTTCACAGCATTAACGCGGTATAGTGTGGTTTTCATTAATTTTTATCACCTTGCAGTTTTTCTGCGCACATATACAGGCTCAAAACAGTCCATTCTCTTCTGGATATGTCAGTCTGCTCAGATCTGTGGCAGAAAGGTAGAGTAGACAATAGGAGGAAAGCTGGCGATGTAATTTAATGTACAAGGTAGACGGATAAACAATGTGCTACCTTACAGAAACATCTCCTTCCCCCATACCTCCTACTCCTCCCCCTTCTGTCCTCATGAATATTGGGGAATTAATGCACGGAGGGAGAGAGAGAGGAAGGGAGGGAGGAGGCAGGGACAAAGGCAGAAAGAGAGGGTAGTGATGAAGGAAAGGGAGGGGTGAGCTGCTGTCGTCAGAGGCCTGGCAGTGCGCAGGCTCTGTGCGAGCTGGGCTGGCTGCCTATTGATTGGAAAACAACGGGCTGTGGGAGGACGGAGTCGGGCGGCTGTGGGCTAACGGGTGAGGGAAGGGACACAGACCAGAGCGCAAAGCACGCTGCCATCTCCACCTCCCTGATTCTGCTTTTCTCTCTTTCCCCCTGGAATGAGTGTGACGACTGTGGCTCATCGGTGGCTTTCGCAGCAGAGGGAGGCTTAGGCACAGATTCTTCCTCGTCTGAGAAGATCCGTCCTACACACCGAGCCATAACAACAGCAGCACGTCTACTGCAGGTAATCGGCCTTCCCACTCTACCTAACGTCCTGCTGTTCATTCTCCCAGCCCTGGCCTCTCTGAGGTCCTCGCTGTGCATCATCTCCCCCCCCATCCTCGTCTTGTAACCATGGTTTCCTCCATCTCTCCTTCCTCTCTCCTCGCTGCTCTTCTCTTCTCTCCCTCCCCCACTCTGTCTTTTTTTCTCCCTCTGATGAGCCGATGACATGCACTTGCGTGATTTCCATTTCTGCCCTTGCTGCCTGTATATTGATTTGAAGTGGAATCCACATCACTAAGAATTATGAATGGCTCACATTTTTAATTTTAAATAGCACTTGTCATGTGTTGGAATTGTTCTTATGCAAAATAATAGTGTTCTGAATAACCGACATGTAAGAAATGGACTTTCTGCATATTATGAGCATGATGGTGTCATCAATGCTTTCAAAAACCTGCATTGGAATAGGTGTTTGCCTTGTTGTTTGGTCATCCCCTATCACTGTAAAACGGGCAGTGTGATCTGGCTCCATTGCATTAAATGAGCTCTGATGAGCTCCTGTGATTGGCTCTTTTCACACCTGCATCTTTGTGGAGCACCTGAGACCACTCTCTGTGAAGGTCGCATAGAGAAAAAGGCTGACACACATCCCAAACACACTGTATGCAGACATCCAATACCTGCACATCTCAAATGCCTCCACAGCATCCCGACTGCTGTCAGCTACAGTGTGGATGCTGTGATGTCATACCTCTCCTGTAGGTTTCCACTGAATGAAGCCGCAGCTCGATGCTCTACCGAATCCTTTCGTCTCAATCCACACCAAAAGAAATCCACAGGAACACTCTGTAAAAGTTGAACTATTCACTTACACACAAGAAAATTTGCACAGAGAAAGAGAGGTCAAAAACTGTATCAAGGTGCACAGTCACATTTTCCCAAATATCACAAAAGTAATATTCTGCACATACATATTAAAGTGACTATATGTAACTTTTTAATGTTTCTGAAGCTCTATCATTCTTCATACAATGATCTTAAATAATCTCTAACAACAAATGAGACTAACATAGTATATTTTATATATATATATATATATATATATATATACACACACACACACACACACACACACACACACACACACACACACACACACACACATATACGATATAGTTTTTAGTAAGGCTTCTGCGCGGGTCCGTCTTTTCCCGCGTAGTCACAGAATAATTTACAGAAGGTAGACGGCGCTACAGTAACACAATCTGACCGGTCACAGATTTCTTTGTTACACCAGAAAGCCTGTGTTGGCATATCCAGCCAGTTGAGCCAGGTAAAAGGTAGCAGGAGATTTCTTTATTGGCCTAATTGTATTTTAATTATATTATTATATTATTATTATAAATAAGTTATCTGCTGTAGTTATGGCTGATACTGATGTAGGACCATCAAAGGAAAGAAGGAAATTAAACACTATATTAATCTAAGTTATTATTACGATGGTTGCTACAACAATCTCTTAATGCTTTGGCTCGTGACCCAGTGACAGTGATACCTGGTTTAGCTCAGGAGACATCCAGAGTAGACTAAGTTACCGAATGAAACGATGCATCTGTAACGTATTCTCTTATTGTAAATGAATGATTTTCTGACTGAGCAAAATATTCATCGTGACTATATGACCTCCCGGTAATGCTAACTACAGTAGGGCTGGGTACCGAACGTCGATACTTTTATGGCACCGAAAACAATTGTGCCAAATTTCGGTTCCAAAAGCATCTGAGCGCGCAAGCGCAAGCTTATCTGTCCTCTCTGCATATTGACACAGAGCGGAGCTCCGACCGACACACACACACACACACACACACACACACACACACACACACACACACACACACACACACGGTTGGTTTCAAGTGTAGTTACAGTTTCTTAAAACTTCACGCAGACAGTGTTTGCTGCGATATATTAATAGTGAGGCGAAAGCGGTCGCTGTGCTGTTGACGTTACACTTCCTCTTACTAGACAAGCAGGCACAACGGTGGTTTCTCTGCCCTGATGACTGACTGACAGGCTGAACTTGCAAGGCACTTTTAATAATGTTACTCTGAGTGAGCAGTTTTACCAGAATCTTTTTATTTTGATAACTGTTTTGATTCACAATTAAGGTGGAAAATAAAAGCTTTGTGTTTAATGTATTTTTGTTAATGTTGAAATGGATTTTAAAACCTATGGCATCGAAAAAAGTATCGTTGGGAACCGGCATCGAAACTGAGGTATTGAAATTGGCACTGGATCGAAAGATTTTGAACGATACCCAGCCCTAAACTACAGTGGGCAGTACAGCACCGTAAAGAAAAGAGCTTTAGGACAGCAGGTGTGGTAAAACACTACCACTTTAGTCCAAAGTGTCCGCTAAAATCAACACAAACTGAAAGTTACAAATAGCTACTTTAAGTGCAAAGTATAAACAGTGAACTTGTTGCATCACTGTAAATATGGACCGTAATAACGTTACGTATTAAGTCCCTCTAAATCAATCAACCATATAAATGAATGTTTTGTTATGTAAATGACATAGTTTTACTATATATGAACCTAAATTATTGCATGCTGATCAACAAACTCATATAACTGCATTTAGGCTCCTACTGTACATCTCCTTAGCTAGAACAACAATATTCCAGAGTCGACTCAGCTGGCAGTAAGTAGAAAGGCCACAGCATGACAGGAAAGTGCTATTAGAAAATTAAATTTCAGATTATTCACCCTGCCAAATGTTCAAGCAGTGCATCAGTGCCTCCTGCAAAGAGTTCTTGTGGCAAGCTTGGAGTCAGATACTAATGTTCCTTATTAGAGTAGACCTAATAACCTTTATTGGATCTATTGATGGACGCAAGTTGTCAGTCACTGTCACCTAGTAGTGATTCATCACTCTGCTGACAGGATTTAGTCCACATGAAGTCATTTTCTCAGCAAATTAATTAGAAATAAATGTTAAGACAGAGCAGATGCAATTAAAAAAAAAAAGAGAAATACAGCAGTACAGAGAAGAGAGAGCTGTAGAGACATATCCGTCTGGCTGTTTGTTGACGGAGCAGCACTTTGCTGAGTGCTGTGATGAGGAGGAAGAGGCTTGCACAAGCTTGTTTTTAAATGGGCTCCTCTGTACTCACCCACTTAAGCTAGGCCACGGTCAAAGCACAAAGGATGAAATTTAGAACTCACTACTGTAATTACACTGCGTCAGACAACGTGACCGATGTACAACTTCTCCTAAAGGTCTGACTGCAGCATCAAGTCCTCCACAACAATGACTGCTCCTTCTTTTTTCAGCTTTACACCCAAATACATTTCATTTTTACACTACCTTGGAGCTCCAAGGAAGTGTTTCAGGACCTTATTCTATCAAAGGGCGTAGGTTTAGTTACAACATTGGGGGGGACACATTAGAACCGGGGGATGCGTGGGTCGTCCCCCAGTCAAACACTTTATTTACTAAACCAGTAAAATGTATGAACGTACGTTAGCAACAGTAGGCTAATTGATATGTGCATCTTATATTGCGTATCTGTTCATGTGCGCTGCAAGAGTTATGTTTCTGTTTATTGAATGCGTTATCAGTGCAAACATAACCGAGGATGTAGTTTAATCTCAGTAATGATGGTATATTAGGTCATTACTGTTGCTCTGTTGAAGGCAAAAGTCCCACTGTACTGTTGTTACGCAGGTCACGGACATCTGATTGACTTTACTTTACTATGTTACCTGTTAGCCCATAGTAGTAGAAAACAATATTTATTTAAAGAGATATGAGATATAGTAAAATAAAAAGTGCTTACTCAAAAAAAAAAGTTCAGGGCTTCACCCTCAGCCAATGACAGAGCGCCTTTAAGTCACGTGTTTCACTCGTCGAGCGAGCGCAGTAGTTCGGAAATAAACCAAATGGACATTGATGAAAACCCAGGTACTGGTGAAAAAAGGCCTGCATTTGGTGGTGTGGAAGTATTTTGGATTCAAGGAAGACGACGAGGGTCAGTCTGATGTGATTTGCAAGGCATGCTTTGCCCTCGTTGTAGCACCACAAAGTAACACCACAAATCTTTACCAGCACCTCAAACGTCACCACAAAGTGCAATATGATGAAGCCGTACAAGGCAAGAGGTCGGAAAGACATTTCAATTAGCCTATTTACAGTCATGTTCAGGGCCATATTTAGTTCAGTGTGTTATATGTCACTATTTGTGGTAGCTTACTGTACTTAAATGGCCAGTATGTACTTTATTTTTTCTTTATTCATTAAAGCATCTATGTTTACAGGCTTGTGGTGATGCGCAATGTGCTATAGGTGCCAAAAAAACAAAACATTCTGTCATGGTTCATGTGTGCAATAAACATTACACTTTGTGACAAAAAAAACGTGGCAGAGAATCGTCATATCAATTCTAAGCTAAAAAATCATGATATAACATATTTTTTTTGTGATATGACATATTTTGCCCTGAATCGTGCAGGCCTACAGTCAAATAAAAATGACCATCAGCATCATTTTCTACGGTTACTGTGAGCTGCCTTCTCTTGTATTCCATTTTGGTAATTGGCCTAAGGAAGCTTAACTAAGTATATAAACCTTAAGAATCATTATTTAAGAATAGGGAAGTTTAGGAACTTCAAGAAATTATAATATTCTGACCCATGATATGCCTACCACTGTCCAGACATACAGTCTTCATGTGATAATAAATCCCAGTAGAGCCACTGGAGCACAACTCACACTGTGGAGATGCCAACAATTCGGTTTGGGGTAGAGTATGCTCTGTGAACATATTTATAATGGTGATCAGTTTTTCTGGGAGACAGTAGAATTCAAAGGCAGTAAGTACCTTCTTCCCCAAAACGTGCCAAGTGTGACATGTTTGAAAGAGTTCAACACACAAAGATGTATATTTGCTGGTAATTCCATCTGCCATGGGACAACATATGTACTCAGCGAAGACCTTAAAGAAAAAAAAGAAGAACCAGGAAAATTTAAATATTTTTTATATCTTGGAAAGTACCGAGTTTTCCTCAGTACATTTCTGAGAGTGTTTGAACTCCTTTATCACTCATCGAGGGGAAAGAAAAAGGCATTCCCACCAGCTAATTAAGTATAATTATTGAACAGTACCAACTGAGAATAATATCTTTGTCAGGACTTCATATCTTTCTGGGACAGAACCAACTCAGAGTAATGTTGACACAATTGCACCAAATTTAGCTTGAATGATTTTGAAAGGGAACATTTGAACGTACCAGATCTTGTGCCAAGGCTTAACTATATTCTTTGACTTATTTGACACGTTTAACCAAAAACACAGGACATATTAAAATAAACTAAAGAAATTTGGAGCTCCTAATGTCTGTCTCTTTGTCCCTTTTCAAATACATTTTTAAGTAATTTTCTGTCCTAGAACCACAAAAGTGCTGTAAGGGGTATCACTGTGCTGTAAAAATGTATCCTTGGAAGTATACTAAGTCCATCTCTCTAAATCAGTCATTTACACAGCAATATTACCATTATCTGACTCAATTCATCGCACAATTTTTTACAAGGATATATGGTTAGACCCACATATCGTCAAACCCCTTAAAGAAACCCTTGGCCTACTCTAGAAATTACCTTATTGTGATATGTTATATACTATGACAGTTCCTATACTTTCATGTCCCAGAATCTTGGCTACTTCATCAGTTAAATCCCAGAAGGTGTACTTAATTAACTGCGGTTTACCAGTAAAGCCAACTGGTTGGGTCCCCTTTGGGACCTGGTCCCCTTCTGGCACATCTACCTCCATCTCCTCTTTGTCTAGACAGCATGGTGCCATTCCACATGAGGTGAGGCACACATGATTTAGGAGACGCCAGATGAATCCTTCTGGGATATTGGTAATCTAACAGATGAGGACAGATAGACGTTTGTGCTTTGTCTAATCTGGTATTTCCTTTTTAAACACAATGCTGATTAAACAAGCCCCTATCGTTGTTTCTGTATGTAATAGATATATAAAGTACAAAAATAACACATTTCCCTCCAAATTAGTGCTGCCACTAATGACAAATTTTCTAACGATTAATCTTTCGATACATTTTTCGATTAATCGAATAATCTTAACGACTAATTTAAAAAAAAACAATCCAGTGAAAAAACAGTGTTATTTTGTCCATTTCATTTTGAACTCAACTGAAGGGCCAAAACATAAAATGTCACCTGGGCCATAAACAATATAAATAACTTAAATGTTACCAAATAAAAAAATGACATAAATGCAGATATAAATGTAATTTTAAAAAATTATTAATAATTATCATTTTCAAATATTGCACCTGTCAATACAGAACAAAATATTCTGTAGCCTATTTTGCCGTCAATACTGCCGATGTTGTCTTTGCTATAATCATATCAGTATATATATTTATGTTTAACATCAAGAGTTAATAAACAGTACAGACTTGCTCACCGTTTCATTAATAATCATATACTTGCGTTCAGAGGCGGAGTCGGGACTTTTCCCGGTGGGCTGGTAGTGTTTTGAGGCCGCGAGCGCCGGTCTGATAATAGTTATACGTTGCAAGTTCTTAGCAACACCATCCGGCGGCCTGGTGTGCCGTGGCCGGGCTGCTGCCCGCTGGTCAAACTGTGCATCCTCTGCTCAACCCATACAGCCTGCCTCCGCCATTTTTCAAATCAAAGCAGTGAAGGCGGGGTGGAGGGGGAAGAAAGAGGATAGTAGATTAACCAGAAGGGCGCGCACATCGCACAGACTGGTGTGGAGATGAGTTACAGCGAGCCGTTTGAGACAGGAGACCAAAAATAAATAGGCGGTCAATAGTAAAACGACGATGTCGACAAAAACATTGCCCAGTTTTTCATCTGTGCTGCCCATTGGTGCTGCCTGAACAAGCACAGCTGGCCCAGTGGCTTGTTGGAATTTGGTTGACCACTCGCAACCGAGTGGGCCATCTGACCAATCCGAGCAGACGGATGGTGGGCCAAGAGCTCAGACAGTGGTTGCATCTTATTTCCCTTAAATTGCATCCCCGACTCCTCCACTTGCCTCCCTTCTTCGGGTCTTAGTCCCTCCCACCAAGGAAGAACGGGAGAGACGCGAGAAAATCATGCAAGGGGGAAGCCAACAAGCAAATGTGTGTTAGAGGGATGAGACGTCTTTAAGAGTCACATGACGTCACAGCTGTATATCAACTCTTTCAGCTGCACGGCTTTCGGGAAGGCTGCTCTTGTGTATCCTCGGCTCCTTGATGATCCCTCCTCGATGCTCTCCGAGGAGGGACGGAACAACTTCCAGTTCAGCCGAGGACCGAGGAGTCGAGGAGCTATCAGATAAGCGACATGAGATGCAGCCAGAGTGTTTCAGGCAGAGGAGCTGCAGCAGTGGGCAGTATGAGAAACAATCTGTTTTTGAACATCAAAGCATGTAAACCTGTTCTAGTAGACCCCAAGAGTAAAAATATGACGCCGAAAAGGAGTAAAATAGGGGCTCTTTAAAGCATCAGTGTTATAAGCTGTGCTGATGGAGCATCCCTGATGCATTAAACACTGTGTGACCACTCTCTGTTTGTGCAGGACACCATGGAAGCCCCTCTTGTGTGTTTGGATGAGGAGTTTGAGGACCTCCGGCCCTGCCGCATGGATGAGCTGGACCACCCAGTGCTCAAACACTCTTACTCCACTACCACCGCCCCCCTGGCCTCCATCACCCGCGAGGACTTCTCTGAGCTGGAGAACTTCTCCGAGATGATGAGCTTCAAGTCGATGGAGGACCTGGTCAACGAGTTTGACGAGAAGCTCAACGTTTGCTTCCATAATTACAACACCAAGACGGAGGGCCTGGCGCCCATACGCAACCAGTCCCACAGCGAGGAGGAAGAGGAGAGGCTGCAGGACGAAGAGTGAGTGACCAAAGTTAATATCATTCTGGTGAAATATTCATAGCACACGGTCCACTTACTGTGGTATTTATCTGTCATTGGTCTGAGGCCTTAAAGACATGTTTGGACCTGTAGTAGCTGCTTCAACATCAGAATTACCTGAAGCCGAGGAGGAGGAGAGGTGGCTGGCTATACAGAGAAGCAGAAACAGCATCATAACAGGGAAGAAGCTGAGGAGGAGGAGAGTGACCATGACAGGGCCATGGGAGCGAGTGAGGAAAAGATGGAAGAGAGAGTAGGCTAGATGACAATGTGGTAAGGAGTAGGCAAATTAACTGTCAGGAAGGGAGGGAGGCTTTGTGTGTGTGTGCGTGCATGTGCGTGTGTGTCACGTCATAACGATAACAAGCAGTTTGGCTGTAGTTAGTAGTAGTTAGTGGCTGTCCGGTAACCTAACTGCTTAAGCTTACATTGAAAATGCTAGCGGTTAGCCTGTTGGGTAGCTGAAAAGTCTGTGTGATCTATAAAGTCAGTGTTGATACAAGCATCAGTGTTCCTTGAATGGCTTAATTAGCTTCTCTTGTATTGGTGCTCTTTTCCAGGGTATATACTACTCTCAGCTTTACTGTAGCTTCTGGGAAGGGTTATAGTTATGGTTATAGTATTTAGCAGACACTTGTGTCCAAAGCGACAAAATATGAATCTTACAATAGTTAAAATTAACAGTAAACGGTTTTTAATATTCAATATTAAGCAAAATAGTAATAATAACAATAATGGCAATACAATATCAAAAAATAATAAAAATACCATAAATGTAGAAATCATAACTCTAAGAATGAATGAATTATTTAAGTGTAAGATCAACAGATAAGTCTTGAGACCCCTCTTAAAGGATCCAAACGATCACATGAACGCTGAACACTAGGCAACTCATATAATACAATGCACGCATATTTTAAGAGGACTGTCTGCAGGGACAGCCCACACCCATCATGGTGGGTGTGGGCTGCCTGGGCCAAAAATGCCAGGGCCAATTTTTTGTCCCAGTCCAGCTGACTGGTCGGCAGCCGCTGTAATTTCGTAGGATAGCATATCATATATCAATATCATACGAACCCGTTCAAGAGAATGTGTTTTTGTGATTCACCCTACTTTATCATTAGCAACGTAATAAAGTGCTCGAAATTACCACAGTGACATAATAGTTCCACAGACGGACTACTCCTCCAGCCCTTTAATTACACTCTAGCATAGTCATTATGTTGTTTATGCCATTAATACCATACACAAACACAACACACTCTCAAGACCAAAACAGTGGCTCAGCATGTCGCACATGACAAAATCCCAAATATTTCCAGACACAGGCTGCAACATCCAAAACAAGCAGTCAATCAGCAGCGTGAGCCCCCCCTCCCCAGCTCCACAGCCGGGCTGCGTGCTGAATTATTCAATGTTCAGTGTTGTACGCCTCAGTTAGCTTTGGCTCTGTTGGTGTGTCTCTGTCTCTGTCTCTCCACCAGCTGACTGCCAGACCCTCCTTCAGCCCGCAGGCGCTGAGGCGGAAACACACGTCCTCCCACTGTGTGGATATGAATCGTGCTAAAAATAGCCTGACTGGAGGTGTAAGAGCAGAGTCTTTGGAAAGGAATCACATTTTCAAACACTGTTAAATTGCTGTTAAAATGAGTCTGTGTTCATTTCAGAGTATTTATAAGAAAGATTTTTGAGGGGGTCCTTAAGACAAATATACGGAAAATACAAAAGACAAAATACATTCACACATACACACTTTGATGAATAAAGTGGACTGATACTGAGCACAGAACACAGGGCTGTGGGTGGAAGTTAGTCCTACAGTATTACGCTAATCTGCATGTTAGGACCGACACACAAACCTAATGCTTTACTCTGACTTGTTGTGGCACAGATAAGGAAACCAGTACAGATATATTCCAGTCAAACCTAACAACTGTTCCAGCCTCCACCGGAGATTTTGCCAATAACAATGTCTCATTGTTTCTCCCCTTTCATAACAATTCTTGCAAGTAACAATCAGCTGATCAAGTGAGCCTCATTTACTAAATTTATTCACTTTTAAGAAGCTATTAACAGACAAGCCTGATGCTCATAATGCTCAGGATATTGTTTTGTGTAATGACATATAGAAAACTATCTTTTCAGTGGAGGTTGCAGTCTGATTTAAAGGGACCCATTTAAAACCGGAGAGTCTTAGAGACACAGAAATAATCGTCAGCCATGTAAGTCTGCTGTTTGGTTGAAAATGGTGTGTTGCACATTTTGGCCTAATCCCTGCAGTTGCCTGATTAGAACCACAGATATGAGTCAGTTCTGACGAGCTGATGGAGAACTAGAATATTAAACCGTGGCTGCGGGCCAACAAATACAGCGGGACAGCTTTGAAACATGGAGTTTCCGTTCCTGCTGGCCAGATGATCTGGACACATCCCTTTGTTATGCATTCAGTATGGGCTGTTAATGTTGTGTGTCGTGGTGATTTCAGATTAGTTTTTTTTTTTTTAAACATCTTTTTAAATGAGGTGAGTTTTACGGAAGCCCTGAAAGGCAGGGTGGAAAAAAATATATATATATATATATATATATATATATATATATATATATATATATATATATGGCCAATGTTTATCTCCTATATACGAGATAATGTCTCATGTACAAAATGAATTTTTAGGCTTAATTAGGCTGTTTTTAGAAAGAGAAAGCCATGCTCAATGAAGCAAAATGTGCATAGGTGCCAACTTGGGTTAAACAGTAAGCCAGCCACCTGTTAGCCTGGCTCTGTCCAAAGATTTGTAAAATATCTGCTTACCAACACTGCTCCCTGCTGGGAAATAGTCTTGGATAATCCCCTGGAAAACCACACATTTTATTTTTCCATTTTCATATTTCACTTTAGTTAAAAAAAAAATTGTATTAATAAAATATAAATTCTCTTAAGGGGAAATTTATTTTTGTAGAAGGTATATTTAGATTAGAATCAACTTTATTGTCATTGTGCAGAGTACAAGTACAAAGACAACTAAATGCAGTTTGCGTCCAACCAGAAGTGTAAAAAGAGCAGAAAAGTACAATGTGATTTTCAAGTATAGACAGGACAAGAGATATAGTGCAGTGTAGACAGTAGTGTACAGTTGGTTAATAGAAGGTGGTTTAGAATAATATAAATTAAATATAAATGTGTGCAGTGTATTAGCAGTTACCTTATAAGAGCAGAATAAATATGGCTATGTAATATGAACATGTACAGATATGTGCAATGTAGCAGCAGTAACTTTATAATAGTAGTAAAAAATAATAGATATATGCACTTTTATTATAAGTAAAACAGAATAAATATGGATATTCAGTATGAACCATATAGACAGATATGTACAGTATGTACAGCTATGTGCAGTGTGGTAACAGTACCATTGTTGTGCAGAAACAGTGGCATAAGAGTAGTGAGAATAAGTGTATGTGCAGGATGAATAGTATGAAGAGCAGTAGAATATGGCTATGTATAAGTGTAGTTACAGTATGTTACGCATGTATGTTGTGTATGTATATTTCAATTCTGTACACCACTTTTTATTGCTTAGTTTTCATCATAGTGTTAAGTGTACTGAAACGTTGACCCTGTTGATGTGCTGGTGCATCCAGTGATGGCATGCAGGCATGGCTGGTGAGGTAAGCTGCTGGCTGAATGGGGTCCAGTGTGTGTCCTGGGGGGTGGGCAGTGCCACTGGGAGCAGGGCAGCAGGCCTGAGCCAACCTCTTAGTGGAGGAGGAAAAAAAAACACAAAGGGGACTTCTCTCCCAGTTTAATGTCATTCCTCCTCAGACAGACGCTGGCTCCGGGTTGCAGTCAGGGACCCCTGGCACAATGATGTGAGAAGCTTTATCTAAATCTCTGCTAAGGATACCTTTTTATTGAGCAGTAAGCTGTTTTTCTGTTGTGCATTGTTCCTCTGCAGCCTCCAGCTCTGCGTATTGAACAACTTTATTGACTTGCCACAATGAAATATTGACTGAGTTGCAGGATACTGAAGATAGGGCTGAGTAGACTTCCTTATAACCAGCAAGATAAAACAACACAGCGAACTCTGGTCTAATGCTGTTATATAACTGTCTAACTACAGCGGCTGTGGATCCACCAGCTTAAAATGGTAAACAGCCTTTAGGGCTAATGATGCTTGCTGACATGTCTGCATGTGTGTGTGTTGTGTTGCAGTGTGTGGGATGCTCTAACTGACAACTACATCTCCACCTGGGACGGCACAGACTCAGAGGGACTCAACGGCAATCTTTCTGACCAGGAGGTAAATGTCACTCACTTTCTATTTGGTTTAAATATGGGAAATGTGCTATTAGGCCAAATAATAAAGAAACTATTTTTTATTTATTTTGGAAAGATGAAGATTTAATTGGGTTTCTATTACCTTTTTCTTTTCTTGACAAAAGGTAACTTCTTAGAAATGAAAATGTTAACTATTGTTAGTTCAACTAGTTTATAAGGTGAACATGATTCTGTTTTATGGCTTTATATTTGTAAATTAATGTAGTAGCAACACAATATTATTTTTCACAGTGAGGTGCCAAACTGCTTCATTCTCTCTGAGGCTTATCCTCATGCTGACACTTGAAGATATGCTTGCCCAACCTTGACTGCTCTGCCCCCCCTCCCCTCCCCTCCCTTCCCTTAATTGGCTCTCACATCCAACCTTACAGCAGGCACTTAGCAGGCTAGGCCATGTTTGGGCTGGTCAGGGCCAGAGCAGACATTTTAGCTCCAGACGGAGAGGGTTGTTGTGGAAATGCATCATAGTGCTCATATTAAGCTGGATCCTGCTGTCAGATGAGTTGCTGAGATTCCCTCTATGTCAAAACGTTTGTACCAAAACAGGCCAGCAGGAAATGTTGCAAAGGACAATTGTACATTTTTTCTTCGGATATTTTCATTATGTCTGCTACAGTGCAGGTGCATGTATCTTTCTTATTTATTCCAGACATAACCACAAAAGACATCTGCTTGCTATGTGCCGTGTTTTATTACAGCAAATATTAAATGGCAAATCTTTCAATGAAGTGTCTTACTGTTATGCTGTATCAATAATTAGCAGTAGCCTGGAGACAACCCCTATGGACATTCATATGATAAGACTTCATTTTTACAGCCACGTCAGCAGCTCTGTGAGAGCACAGCAGTGCTTTGAGCTAAATGCTAACATCAGCATGCCTATAATGACAGTTTTTACATGCAGGCAGCCTATAATGGTTACCGTATGCTGTTGACTATCTTAGTTTAGCATGCTAACATTTACTAATCAGCTCTAAACACAAAGTAGCTGAGGCTGATAGAATGTCATTTTTGCAGGAATTTGTTCATAACCCAGTGAAGTATTGGACAAATTTCAAATTTTGTAACATGAATGTTTAAACCAAATTTCAGGGCAAGTTAATGGGTTATTTCAAACAAAAGCACAAATGTCACACCCATGGTGGCGAGGTAAAGTCCTTAGGTCAGGACAGTCTGGGAACCATGGATGTCAATGCCAATGTCACGGATTTCTTCACGTTACAATTAACTTCACTATCAAAACTGTAGGACATCACATTTTAGGTATAAACTATTCAAACACTTTTACAAATGCAATGGAGTAAATTGCTTTTTAAAAAGCAATACGAAATAATGTAAAACCTTTTCAAATATATAAGCATTAGATTTTCAAATGAGTGTGACTTATCTCTCCATCCCAGGGAAAGTTCTTTTGGAAAATGACTGTGGACGGTTTGGTTCATTATTCCAGTGCTGATCGACCGTTTTTGGTTCTTGTTAGCCTCGTTTTCTTTATAAGACACCCTGCCATTTGTTTGTCCTCATGTTTCATCTCACAATCTGCAGATCCACGAAAAAGAGGACGAGGAGATGAATGAGAAGAATGACAATGCCAACTGCCTGAAGGACGAGCCTCTCATCACAGCTGATCAGGTGTGTGTGTGTGTGTGTGTGTGTGTGTGTGAGATCAAACAGCAGTTTGTCTGTGTCCTGCTTTTGATCGTGAGAAAAAGGTAGCAAGGTGTAGCATGAGGCTTTTCTCAGATTGCTGCGCAGGTCCTTTTCATCTTTCACCTGCCTTTTTTCACCATCTTGCATTTCTGTTTACAGTAATATGTGTTTGCTGGGATTGCCATAATGTTCTTTAAGCAACTTGTGCCTTGTCCATTCTGATTTTTGTTGTGGTTTATGGAGTGAAAAAGGTCAATACTATAGAATGAGTCAAAGTCAAGCTGTGCCTTCAGGACAGTAATATTTTAAAATTAATTCTAAGTGCCACAGGTAACCAGTGCAGGGACGCCAGAATGGTTGGAATGTGCTGAAATTTCCAGGTTTTGTGAGAGCCGCTGTACACAAGCTAGAGGCAGTTTATTGATTTCTGGGGCAAGACAGCGATAAGGAGTTCTGGTAATGTAGATGGCTGGAGACCAAGGCATGTATAGGGGTTTCTCCATCACAGAATAAAAGAAATTATCTAACGGCGGCAATGCTCCTGCAACAAAATATATTATCAGCATAACAAAGGGAGAAAGTAAAGAACCAAGAACAGACCCCTGAGGAACCCCAGACATAATCTTTGCATTGCTAGATGTGGCATTCCCATTTAGATTTGTGTATGTTTTGCATACATTCTTCTAATGGAGAGGCTCTTTATCATGTCCAGTTAAAGTACTTGTGTCCCTTGGACAGCGTGGAGGGTTTGACTGCCCTTTTATAGAGTTGTTCCAATACTGCACGAAAATGCTGGTATCAGCATGTATGAGAGTCTATGCACCAATCTGATACCATGTAATTGAGCTAAAAAAAAAAAAAATACTTTAAAGTCATTTGTTTATCTCCTTTTTTTTCTCATGAGACTGTCAAACTAATGAAAGAAAGTTCTATGGCATTCATTCTCTGTATGCATTTGCAGTTTTCAGGCCAAACAACAAAGATATCAATCAAATCACATCCATACATTTTAGTTAGTAGTATACAGCTGTTAACAAATAATAATAATATATGTATATATATTTTAAAAGCAATGGTGTCAGATCACCAGTATTGGCCGAAACGCAAGTTCAGAGAAAAAAAAAAAAGGATTGGAACATTTAGTACAGGAGTTTAGACAGGTGCTTGCCTAAGTCCAAGTCTGCTTCTGCAGCACACTGCTGCAGCCTGTGTAGACATTAATAATGGATTTAAATATGATACTTACACTTCCACAGGAGGCTTCTGGCATTTTAGTGGCCGCACTCTACTAACAAATGGATGGTTATGGATGTGAGTGTACTAACCCCTGTCTCCTAATCTCTTTCCTGTCAATTCACCTGTCTCTCCTTCAATCTCTCTCTCTCTCTCCCCCCCAAGGTCATTGAGGAGATAGTCGAGATGATGGAGAACTCTCCAGATCCTGGCGAAACCGAGGAGGAGGAGGATGAAGAGGAGAGCAGCCCTTGCTCCATGACCAACCCCTCCCTGCTGGAGGAGATCAGGCAGCTGTCGCAGGCCTCCAACAACAACTGCTCCTACGAAGGTAGAACTCAAAATTATCAATCAACCAAAAGTAATTAGTTCATTTTCTCAGCTGGTCTAGGATGTGGACTGCCTACATTCCTGTCAAAACAGTGTTCCTGGTATACTTGCCAGCAGGTTGATCAGTCTTTCTAACGGCAGTTAGGTTACAATTCATTTTCTCCTCTAAGCATGTCGCTAAACATCAAAATCATACCAAAGGTGAGACACCCCTCCCCCTTCAACTGAGTCCTTGCCATAGGCTGGACATCAATATCATCATCCCTATTTTTATCCAACATGAAGACCAGTAATAGTGCATGGGCAACATGGTCAAGGACAAATATGAATAAGTTGCACTATTCATAAGTTTCACCGCTGCAGAGTGCTGACATGATTGAAACAGGAGCAGCTTTCAGCAACTTTAGGGTGAAAAAACGTTACGTTAAGTACATTGATGTTAAAATGTATACAGGCTGGCAGGACGGTCTGAAATGTTTTGCACGCTCTTTGTCTGTACGTTTTGTTGGTGAATGTGAGATGTTCGAGTCCCACACGTCTCGTCTTCATATCCGAAACAAGGAAATGAATTTGGCGACATACGCGTTACATCAACCCGTTCTCACTCCCACTTGGTCAGTGGGTCCCAGAGTCACATACTGATACAAAGACTGGCACGTGGGACTGCTGGGATTGGTTGAAGTCGCGGGAAACTCCGTTTATTGGTCAAATTTGTGGCAAAATTGCGAGTCGCACCGAATTCCCGGTGATTGGTTGAATTTGCGTGAATTGTTGTTCTCAACCTGGGGACTGGGATCCTCCAAGGGGTCATGAGATGAATCAAAAGGGGTTGCTACACAAAATGATTGAATTTTTCTATAATCTTTTTCCTTATGAAACACTTTATACATTTACTCCTTCGGCCTCTAAAAATGATACAAGAAAAAATGTGCGAAGGTACCAATTACCCTGTGATTGAAAATGCTTCTCCTACTGAAATGGCTAAAGCAACAAAGAGTTGGGCACCCCTGATAATGTGAAAAAAGCTAAAAGGGGTCAGAACACCTTTTCTTGATGATTTAGTTTGTTAATGAATGGTATTGCTACAGTGTCACAGAGACTAAATACTGTTAGATAGTTTGTCGATAAGTCCTGCTTGATTCTATCTCTCACTTTTGCTCAAACTTACATTTTTTTACAGTTAGTACTTTTTTTTTTTAAATTGAAAGTGAAAGAACACATGCATATGTAGAATTTAATGTACTATACTAAGAAATATATATTTCTTTTTCATAACCTAAATAAACCATTAGATTACAATGTATTAAATTACAAATGTACAACTACAGCAATTGTCTGTATATAGCTAATTATAAAAAAAGTTTATTTTTTATATTTATTATAATTGGTTATTTATTGTAAAATTAAGATTTTTATATATATATATATATATATATATATATATATATATATACACACACACATATACACATACACACACAGTGCATGCGATTGTTTAGCTTTATGTCTAAACCTATTGGTAATAAATACTTTAGCACAAAATAAAACCCAACTATCATCTTGCGTGCAGGCCTGAGCCTGATGCCCAGCTCTGCTCTGGTGGAGCTGCTGGACCGGGTGGAGGCGGCCATCCGCCAGTACTCAGAGGAGCTGGTCAGCCAGCTGGCTCGGCGGGAGGAGCTAGAGTTTGAGAAAGAGGTGAAGAACACGTTCATCACGGCCCTGATGGAGGTGCAGAACAGGCAGAAGGAGCAACGGGACAGCAGCAAACGCCGCCGCCGGGACAAGGCCCTGAGCCTGCAGGGGGGGGCGACGCCACCTGTGAACGTAGGGAACACAGCCTCCACGGGCCACACGGAGAAGACAGGGAGCATGCCTGTCAAGGTGAGAGGCTCTGTACACACCTTTTGTGTGTGTGTGTGTGTGTGTGTGTGTGTGTGTGAGAGAGATATTTGACACAGGATTCTCCCTTACATCCCGCTCTCTGTGTGTCTGACAATGCGAGACTAATTAGGCCACAATGGGCCAGTGATGTGCCTAGTTTTGCATCCCTGCCAAGAATTGCATCCCCAAGGGAAAACTAAAGATTTTGAGTGTTAAGGGGTTGCATTATTCGGCAGAAATTATTGTTGCTGCCCGCAACCTGGATGCAAAACTCGGCACACCACCTGATTTACTAAGAAAATGGCGTGCCTATGTGCACTGTGGTTTTCATTGAGTTAAATTAGAATATGGTGAAAGCATACAGAGTCTGACAACTCTCCCACTTCCCTCCTTCTGACTGTTAGCATAATGGATCTTAGGCCCATTAGCCTGTAAGTGTCTTCCAGGAAAGATCCTAAAGTGACCAGTCGTTCTCATACAGTAACAGCCCAGTCCTGTCCTGTAACAGGGAAACAACTTAATGGATTTTCCCTCCATGCAATGCAGCAGCGTTTTATGTGGGGACTGCTGGGTACCTGAGGGTGCATTGCTAAAGTAATATTAATGATGCAGATGCAATATGAACAGTAGAGCTAATTCAATCAGGAGAGACTTTATTTCAGAGTGAAATAAGTTTAATGAACATGGTGCATAATAGTTTGAAATGTTAGTCTTTGGCGATTAGACTCCATCGCAATGTTAATTTATAAGGGGTATAGAAGCCGTTGATATCCCCTCGATAGAGTCTAGACACTGGTAGGGGGATAAAGGAAGCCCAAAGATCTGGATGGATGGGATGTGAAGCTGGGCTTCTGATGGAGGAGGAACCCTGGGAGCCGGGAATGATGACAACGGGAGATGAATGGGGCGGAGGAGGGTTGCATCGATTCTGCCTGAAATGTGTTGTGAACAGCAGATTATTTAAAAATTTTTTTTTTTTTTAAAAAAAAATTTTTTTTTTTTTTTAAAAAATTAAAAAAAATTATTTTTTTTTGTGTGTGTTTTTGCAGCGTTTCAGCATGGAGGGACTGTCTAACATCCTGCAGACGGGCATCAGACAGACATTTGGAAGCACAGGGAATGAGAAACAGGTAAGGACTACAGTTGAAAATTAGCCGACTGGCTAACACTGGCGCATTTACAGAAATGTTCATTAATGTGCATTGTCCTAATATAAATAAATAGAAGGTCAAAGTTCAAATGCTTAAAAAAAAGCTTCAAGTGTGACATAAAGCATTGTAACATTAGACAGCAGTATTTCCCAGCAATCACTGCATATGATAAAGTATGGGGCAATTACTGTGGCAAAACTGTGCATGGGCCCTTAAAGGCCACGAGCACCAGTACAGTACTATATGTACACCACTGCCCCAGTCCACTGCACACTTAAAGGACATACACAGGGATGATTGGCCTACTGTATGTAATGTGATCCCTGTTGATAGTGTTAGCAATATGTACAGGGACAAACGCACTGCAACTTAATGAAACCCACGCAAATAGACAAAACACAAGCAAATTAAGAAAACATCTTCATTAATTTGACAACACATGCACACCGTTTAGAAAACGCGCTGCAAATACACACAACACAACCAAATACATAAACACGCTGCAAATTAAAAAGCAATGCAAAAAGAAAAGCACACAATCCCTGAAAACAAAAAAACGCGTCATCCAGATTACACCATGGAAGTTCTCCAGGCCTCTAGGGGGGGAGTGCTAAGTGGAACAGCTTGATTTTTGACCCCGGGAGGGGAGGGGAGGGGAGAGTGAACACGTAATAAAAAGGCAGAGCGCTCTCTCCCCGTTTGGTCGAAAATCCAGCTGTTCCACTTAGCGCTCCCCCTAGAGGCCTGGAGAACTTCTGTTGTGTAATCTAGATGCTGCGTTAACTTTTTTTTGTTTTCGGGGATTGTGTGCTTTTCTTCTGCATCATTTCAGTTTTTTGGATTGTGTGCTTTTCTTTTTGCATCGTTTGTGTATTTGCAACACGTTTGTGTATTTGGTTGTGTGTATTTTCTAAATGCTGCTTGTGTTTTGTCTATTTGCGGGTGTTTCATTAAGTTGCAGTGCGTTTGCCCCTGTCGGCCACGGTAAATATGCCATAGTACACTGCAAGAAACGTCCCCGTTTTTGTCCATATAAATTACAGCCGACTGCACATATACAGGGTGCAAAATGCTGGTTAAATAATATGCATGTGGCTGGTAGATTTGATTCACTCCATATATTGAGTGGCTGGTAACATTTGAACATTAACTAGCCATTTGACAAGTGGTCAAAAAGGTTAATTATGCATCAGATAGTGTTTATAACTTACATTTAGTATTACGTCTGTGTATTAAAAGATCTGTCCATAAGCTTTGGAGTGGTAGCAGAGTTGAATACTGTTTAGAACTTTGGTGATGGTACTCTTGTAAACATTTAGATCACAGGTTGTGCCTTTAACCTCTCAGTCAGTGTTAAAAAGTTTTTGCAGGGTACAAACTGATAGTCCATTGACTTTTAAAGGAAGTGTTCAGGAAATACACCTATTGCCAAGAGCTTGCTACAACCATGAAGCTGGTTAGCATAGCTTAGCATAAAGACTGGGGATAAGGGGACTGTGCCTGGTACTAAACCTCTAAGACACACTCATAAGTGGAGATTATAGGTGGGATTTCTAGAGACCTCTAACCTCAGAAAAGAAGCTGTTTACCTGGATCCAGTTTCAAAGCTAAGGTAAGTTGTCCAAACTACCTCACAGCTGCAGTTTCATATTTAATTGACAGACATGAGAGTAGTATCACTCTTTTTTTTTTTTTTTTAACTCTAACTCTTGGCAAGAAAGTGATTACGCATATTTCCTAAAAGGTTCAACTATTGCTTCTCAGGTTAAGCACTGTGTTGACTTCTCTGAACCTCTCTGTTTTCAGTATCTAAACACAGTTATTCCATATGAGAAGAAAGGCACCCCTCCATCTGTTGACGACCTGCAGATGCTCACAAAAAGTGAGTAGAGCCCAGAACATTTGTATCTGAGGCAAATAAAAACTTACTGACCGGAACAAGTTGTACGCCCAGAGTTGATACTCTGTATTTCTTCCCTGTAGTTCTTTATGCCATGAAGGAGGACAGTGAGAAGGTGCCTACACTGCTAACTGACTACATATTGAAAGGTAAACCCATAACATAAGTTGAAATACTACTGTATTTGATCGATAAAGACTTACAGTACGGTATGTTCCCTGATACGAACATTGTCTGGTAAATGCTGTTACTGCGCAATTGAACTTTCTCATTTTGCTACAAGAATCACTACAGTAACAGGCAAGCCACTGGGAATTATGAATGTATTTAGGGAAAACATATTTTCACATCTCCAGTTAGCTCTTAGCACTGACTTAATGTAGGGCCCTACGAGTGTTTTATAGCGCTTTTAAATTCTTAATTTCGCAATTCCATCTTTGATTCTGTGATCACAGCAACTATTGGCCCTAGGGGTTAATAACACCTGATTACTGTTGACTGTTCTCTGGGATATGTTTTCGTGCTAATCGAATGTGACCAGTTTTAGCCCAAACCACTAATTAGCTTATAACGCTAGTCGTTGACGCACGAGGAAAGTAAAAAGAAATCGCTATTTTATACCACTAACAAGGCTCAGACAGACAGTTTATTAAAAAGAGTTTAGAAAGACTAACGTTCACGTGTACAGGCGGGCGCCATCTTGGGAAAACAGTCACAACGAACGACGTCCAACCAGTAACATAACTCAAGAACGGTGTTCGTCATTTGACTGGTCTTGACTCCTTCTTCTACATCTTGTTTTCCCAAGATGGCACCTGCCTGTATACGTGAACTGTGAAACTGTCTGTACACTTCCAAATTTCTCAAGGCTTCGGTTAACATGTAGGGACCCTCATTATGCTACCATAGAAGTGTGGTGATATTTTGAGCCTTGTTAGTGGTATAAAATAGTGATTTCTTTTTACTTTCCTCGTGCCCCGACAACTAGCGTTATAAGCTAATTAGCGGTTTGCGCTAAAACTGGTCACATTGGATTAGCATGAAAACATGTCCCAGAGAACGGTCGACTGGGTACACGTGTTATTAACCCCTAGGTTCATTTTGTGCCGGATTTGTCCTTTAATGTTGCCATCGGGCTTAACAACTTTCTGGTGGGAAACCTTGAATAATGTAACTGTATTATATCCACTAACTGTTATCCACTGTTTTTCCTCCCTAGTCCTGTGTCCTACCTAAAGCCCCCCCCCAGGCCAGAGGCCACTGTGTGACAAAGGATCTTTTCAACTCTCCTCTGGCCCGAGCTGCATGACCCCCCCCCCCCCATCTCTAACCATTATCAACCATGGATCCTCACCATCAACATCATTGTACTCAACTCAACTGGGACTACTGCCTTTCACTGAGCTCACCTTCTCCCGTCCTGCACATTAAGCTCAGGCCAGACCCAAAATGCCCACCATCTGAATAGTTAAGCAAGCAGGACTTCACTAATGGAGCATGACATGCTATTAAATATCACAACACCACTTTGGTACAGGGATACATTACCGTTGCTTTCCTTTTGTTCCTCTAACAGAATCTCAATGATGCCAAGTTGTGACACTTCTATTCCTAAACTGACCTGTTAACCACTGGGTTCTGGTGACTGTTGTATTCCTTGATTTAAAAACTAACTACACTGTAAAATACATGAAATGCCATACTACATCTACAAGTGATCATCTCCCTGTATTGTTTCAGATGAAACATAAGCCATGCACCTTTTTCTGCCAACTTAGTACTGTAGCTCCACCTGGATGAAAAGAACCACTATTACGGGTGCAGTGCATTATCAAGCTTTTTTTCATCTTTTCTTTTTTGCTTCACTATCTGAATATCCAGTGCTCTTCTGACTTTTTTGAAATTTATTTGACTTTGTATCGGAATATTTGATATAAACACTGTTGCTGATTTTTTTTCTACTTTTATTTACTGTGTCATTTGAGTGAAAGGCTTCAGTGCATTCGACCCTGTTCAGCCCTGTGGAGGTGTATCACTGAGTTTAAATTGGATAAAGTATATCATCCCCTGATGAGATGGGCTCATTTCAATAAAGACGTGCATATTAGCATATTTATGACTTCCTTTGCGCCATGTAGGTGAATGTCACATCGCTAATTGCAAATTCTAATAAACATTCTACCCTTGCGGTGACTGAATCTGCTTCCTTCTGTCTTTGACTCCCAGGTAACATGAGCAACGCTGATGAGCTGTTAGAAGACTAGCTTTACATGGAGATGTGGACGGGCTTAACTCAACATATTTGACTATGATAAGAAATCACCACAAGATCATCTTTCATTGTCTCAAACAAACCTGTTTAGATCATACACAGGCCTCATTCTTGGTTTCAGGAATATCTAATTATATGAGCTCCTGTGGTATCCTAGCTATATTAATTTACTAGAAATGCATATCTGTCAGTTATTTTGTGGATACGTATTAAGACTAATGGTTCATTTCCTTACCTTGTTTGCGTTATCTGCTAATGAATGTTCCAGTACGAGTTGCTGGTGTAGCAGGGTGCAGATTGGTGACAGAAGAGGTCATCTGGTGCCACATATTTCAACTAGAAAAGCTCCATCTGTAATTAAAAGAAGAAAGACATTCAGTTGCTAGTAGTTTCTACTAGTGTAATGGCTGCCAACATAATTAACACAACGACTGGCTAACTACTGTTATTGCTGCTTCTGGAAGCATACAGCTAACCCGTGTGGAAGGACACCCTGAAATTTAGTGACTATGACCTTTACACCGGAAATACGACTTTGAACACAAAACAAATAAAACAGTTTTGCCTGTCTTTAGAAAATGCTAAATACTACCACAGCTATTTGAATAATCTAGTTCTGCTTAGTGTTCACTGGTCAATGTCGCCGCCTAGTGGCGAGGAGTGCAAATGACTTATAAGCATTTTCAAAAAAAATATTAATAGACAAGAAACTAAACTATGGGGATAAAACCATCTAAATTGTCAAGAGTTATAAACATTTTCAACAGATTTAGATGAATCCTCATCCGTAACAGACTCTCAATTAACGGCCAACACTAGTGGTGTCAACAATAATCGATTCGGCGATGCATTGCAATGCGGGGCATGCACGATTCAGCATCGATGCGGCAAAGTGCCATAATCGATTATGTCACTGTTTATTTTCTGGCCTTGAGTGGACAATAAAGTTGTAAAGTTTCAATTACTTCTGTATCAAAGATACAGGAGAGTGATAATACATACATAGCAGCCAATAAAATCTGTTGTTCAATATCCTCTCAAGGATCACTGTCCCGTTGAAGGGACACTGCGTCGCTGTAACCTCGATAAAACTTCCACTCATTAGCGTTTTTATAACTTTAAAGCATTAAATCTTCCAAATATACACACCAATTGAAAGCTTAGCCTCTAATGATTAATTTAAGCCCACATACAAAGCATAAGATGATTTATAGCAGTTACACCACTGTTACAAAGTAACAGAAAATAAAACAATTCAGCCATAATCTGCGCAGCTATCGAGAGTGCATCCATACCTGTTTTCGTTGTCCTTTCAGCAACAAAATGGTATGTTGCCCAAAACTTGATTTTCATAAATCCCCAAGAGTCCAAGGAAATGTAATAGCCAAGCTTTATATTCCAAAACGATCTGTTCGCCTCACAATGTTGAAGTTTCTGGCCGAATCACAAGGGAAAAACGCTAAACAATTTTCCATTTCCGCACTTGTTATCTCCGCTAGCTTCTCTGCCCAGCTTGCTACATGCTCAAAGTGGGCGTCATCGAATTCCCTAGCTTCTAGGCTTTTGATAGACATCTCATATGAGCCAATCCGTTCAGGTTTGCCTCTGATATGGCCAATGAAAGCGGACAAGCCAATGACAGCAAAACGGACAGACATTTCTGTAGAAAAAATGTGGTGTATCTGTATATCACCACATGTGTTTACAGTATTTTATTTTGATCATTTTACAGATGTATGACTTGGACGGAAATAAAAAACCTCCATTCTAGCCTCTGTAACTCTGTGTAAGTAAGGCCTATAATCACCCTGACACTTGTAACAAAAAAATTGAGTGTTTCCTTTCCAATGATGTCAGGCACACCCCAGAGTGTCAAAGTATGTGGGAGCTGTACCACTTTTAATTTGGGTATGTCGTTTAGACCAAAAAGCATGAAATTTCAGCCGAATCTTAACAGGATATCTGACTGATTGCCTCATGAAATTTGCCTTGTTGTGTGCAGTAGAATTTTGATGCATCGCAATGCATCGTAGAATCGAATTGAATCGAATCGTTACCTGGTGAATCGCAATCGAATCGAATCGTGAGGGCAGTGCCAATGCACACCCCTAGCCAACACTAAACTCTTTGCATGTTGGACACCATGAATTATACGTCCATCAATGTCTTTACATTAGTATACAGATTTTCAACACGGTATCAGTGCAAGGTTCATTCAGTCTTTTGTGTTCAGACATGTATGACAGCATTTCTTTCTCTAACACCAGTGTCTTTGACATTGTCCCTACATTCGTGAGAGCCCAAGTCCTCCGAGAACAAGGTGATGGTGTTTGTACCTCAATATTGTCTAGACCTGTCTCCCTGATGGTGGATTTTAAAGGCTACATTACAGTAAAGTGATGTCATTTTCTGAACTTCCCAGACTGTTCTGTTCTATTATTTGCCTTTACCCACTTAGTCATTATATTCACATTACTGATGATTATTTATCTAAAATCTCATTGTGTAAATATTTTGTGAAAGCACCAACAGTCAATACTACAATATCGTTGCGGTATCGATATCGAGGTATTTGGTAAAAAATATCAGGATATTTGATTTTCTCCATATCGCCCAGCCCTAGTCTGCAGTATTTTGAGCATAGTTCTAGCTGTGTTCATTGGCACCGAGAAAACCTGACTGATTCTTTGGATGGTTTTCCACTACTTATTCAATCACATTGAATCCAATGATTGGTTGTACAGCCACGCTGGGGTCACTAGACACTATAAAGGGACCAGCAGTATCTAGTCTGGGTGTTGGTCACAGTCTAAGTAAAACTCTATCTCCACCCAGCCATCAAAAGTTTGATTTGCTGCTAATGCAACCAATAGCTCTGACAACAGTGGCCAGCCTGTGCTTTATGGAAGGTGTTGCTTTCTCCATTTATCATTGACTAAGCTTGCCTGAGCTCCAGTGTCCCACAGAGCCTCAGTCGCCACATTGTCTGGATGACACTAGGGCTGCACAATATATCCTTTTTTTTTTTTTTCTTAATCCACATCGCAATATCAACTGGCACAATATACACATCGCAAAAGGCTGCAACATATCGCGAAAGACACTCAAGAGATTATTTGTGTTAGTTGAAAGAAAATATCAGTAGAATTCTGCACTTCAAAATGTAACTTTCAATCTTTTTTTAGTGCTGCCTTTATTAATATATTATATATTATATATGTATTCATATATTCAATTCAATGTTCAATTTGTTCAATAAAAGAATGTTAGAAATTATTTCCTTTTATTTTTAAATTCAACAAGCAAGTAGTTGTATTTTAGCAGAATACTAAAAGCAGCAGAAATGCAGAACTGAGTACATTGTAAATCGGCCAGGTAGATAAAATCCAAATTATAATTTTTTCTTTCCAAACGATGATGTATTTTCTACAGCGCACAAAGACCAGCAGCCTCCAGCCCCTTCCCCTCGTGAAGTCTGCGTGCACGACAGCGTCAACAACCACTTCAGACTCAGAGGTTATGGTTAGTAGTAATGTTAGCATGCTGCTGGTGGTCTTGCCAGTTTTAAAACTGTAACTCAGGGTTGTTTGAATGACAGATATCTGCTCAGATCAGATCTAAATGAGGACCTGTATAGTACAGAACAGTGTTTAGGATCCCCAAAACACGGATTAAATCGCTTCAACAAATGAACAATGATCTAACAAACTAAATGAACAAGAAATTTACTTTAGATAGCCCAGGAGGAGGAACAGGAGATAGGAGGAAACATTGTTGAGATCTAAAATAACATAACAGACCATATGGATCATAGTATAGTATTATATACTATGTATTTTATCTGCTGAACTGTTAAAATTTGGCACAAAGAAAAAAAAACGATTTAATTGACAAAGCGCATCATCACTTTCCTGTCATTTGTTTTAAATTCAACAAACAATTTGTTGTATTTAATGGAGGATATGTTTATTCGTAATTCAAATTGAAAGTCCAAAGAGTAAACGAAAAGAGATCAAATTAAATATATTATTTTACTACACTGCTGGGAATAATCAGCCATAACTGAATTTAGAAAAGAAAAAAGGGATTTGGAAAAAGCAAAGCAGTTGCTGAAAACTTATTTTCATTAAAGTCTTCACAAAAGTCAAGTTATTTTGTTGTTTAGATGCTTTTAATAAGAAGCAGCGCAATCAGGAAATGTTGGGAGAGGGAAGTGCGCTGGAGTTGTTCGTGCTCCATGGACAGACCTGGAAGAACACTTTGACCTAGTTAAATAACAGTCCTCCCTACAGCCCTTCTCCCTCAACTTGCTCGTCTCTCCGTTTTCCAGGAGTTGTAGACAGTGTGCTCCCCAGCAGTCAGCTCCCCCTTCTGTCCCTAAGGTGCCTCTGCACCCCCTCCGTTTCAGAACCCTCCCACCAGCCTTTGGGCCAAGACCCCTCATTTACATACACCTTTGAAACGCCCAGTGATAAATCAAAGGTGAATTTAAAATGCCAAATGGAAAATTATAAAAAAAAAAAAAAAAAACTGTAATAAATTTTTTTCTGTGAGATTTCAATTGACGTATTTCCATTTAAGCTTTTCCATTTCCTATTTTGAGTTTCATATTTGATGTTTCTCTTTTCTTATTTCCATTTTCAATGTCATCTTCAAATTTGAGATTTCAGTTTGAGCATTTAGATTTAAGCTTTGTATTTTAAATTTGACTTTTTCATTGCCACTTTACATTTTCAAATTATCACTTTACATTTCAACTTTGCTTTTTCAACTTTGCTTTTCAATGTACTTTTTCTTTTTTTTTTAAATTCAATTAGGGCTGATTATTTCTAGCAGTCTAGAAAAAAATTAATAAAAAAAGGTAATATTTTTAATTTGATCCCTTTTCGTTTTCTCTTTGGATTTTCAATTTTAATAATGAATAGATATATCCTCCATAGTATTTTAGCAGAATACTGAATGCAGCAGAAAGGCAGAACTGAGTGCATTTCAATATCTGTTTATTTATCGCAAGTAATATTTATTGTCGCAACATTTTAGCGTTAGGGCATTTCGCATATTTTCCTCATATCGTGCAGCCCTAATAACTACCCTGAAATTGTGTCAGATGCAGCATAGTGTCGCAATATTTTCATCTTTATCTGTATCATCTTTTAGTCTAATTTGTTTAATACGTAAATAGTTTATTTCTAAATGATCTGATAATGTTATGTAGTCATTGTTTTCACCTTTGTTTGACTAGTTTATTACATCACCGTCACATCCTGCGCCACCCACCACCCCACCAAGTACATTTCTCAACCTGTGGGAAACACTGCTCCCCAAGGAGATTCATGAGCTCCGCTTGGCGCTGACAGGGAACATAACCAGTAGGATGTCACAGGTTGGCTGACTGTGTTGTAGCAGGAAGACTGTCTCTTTTCTCACCTGATGCCAGACGACTCGGGGCACAACAGGATAAGCCTTGGAATCCTTCCCCTGATGGTTCACTACACTTTAGTTGATGACGCCCTTTATGAGTTCAGGCTTTCCCATTGACCACAGCACTGAGCTGACTTCATCCTGGAGCTGCTCCATGTTTTCCTCTTTGGACTTAATCACGCTGATCTGGAATTTCTGGACTGGGTTCGAAGTAAGGACTGGGACACTCTTCTGTTCCTTCAGTCCCTCCTGGCTGGCACTCCAATAATATGTAGCAGGTGCAGACTGATGACAGAAGAGGTCATCTGGAGCCACATATTTCAATTAGAAAAACTTAATCTGTAATGAAAAGAAGAAATACATTCAGTTAGTCTTAGTCTTTCAGCATATTTTCTTCTAAACAACAAAATACTACACTGCCTCATTTCAACTGCCTCAGTCACAGAATATACAGGAGTGACGCCGAGATTGAAAAGTGGCTGATGGTCAGCCACTGTGGTACATAGGCATTTGCCGACGCCCTGGCAGCACATGCCACTCACTACAGCAGCATCTGCCGGTGACTGATGGCATATATGCCACTGTGGTACATAATGGCACAGTGGCATGAACAGATACCCTCACTACACCGGCACACTGTTTAACGGCAGGTGGACTTTGGGCAACGGTCAGTGACAAACAAGTAATTTCATATATTCTTGTAGATGTACCCAAAGTATTAGAGCTAACATGGCTATTATTGCCTTAATTCGCTACCATAGTAGTTTATTCCATGGATGCCTATAACGTTCCTGCCGGTGTTGTGCCGAAAAAAGACTGCCTGCCGAAATACGACTGCAAGCCGCTAGAGGGAAATGTTGGTCAGTCTAAGTAGTTATGTGCCTCAATATTACCACCGGGTCATTTTTGCAGGGCTTCAGCCCCGAATGTTTTTATAGTAGCCCCGAATGTCATTGGCCTAGTTGTTGTAGGCAACACAGGCAACACAAAGTTCAAGTTCCTGTGACGTGATGTTAACAGTCTATATGGTTCAGGCTCAAACACACAGAGCTCTGGAGCAGACCGTGCGTCGCTTTGTGTCCGCTCTGTAAAAATAAAGATGAGCTGGTCAGTAGTAGCTTCACTTAATTTGTCTCATTCAGAGACCAGGGGCCTCATTTATAAATGTGGCGTACGCACAAAAGAAGACGTACGCCGCTCTCTACGCAGGAAATGGGATTTATAACAAGCAAACTTGACGGGAAAATGTGCGGTCCTCCACGGACACTCCGACCCAGGCAGCGCACAGAAACGGGTGAAATGAGAAGCGGCGACACCGACGGCAGATGGATAAAACATGTGAAACTGAGACCATTGTGTAACATAAATCGAAATATTGCCTATCATTGATGATGTGAAGATCACAAAGCCATTCTTACAATTAATATCCTACACAAACACCTGTTTGATCCATCTGCGGTGAAAAACAGACAAAATACAACAAGATAATATCGTAAATTCAAATTCAAAGATATATTTGGGAAAAAAACTCAAATGTTATGTGATTATATTGGCATGTTATGGAATTTATTCTCATGAATAATACAATAAACAGGACAAATAATGTATACACTGATGCCGTTTCCCGATGCCTCCGTCTGGCGGAGCACATTGTTTGAATATCGTCATCACAGTATCACAGTGTTTTATACAGTGTTCATTTTTTTAGATCATTTATTTTTGATTTAACGGTTTGTTTTTATTGTAGGTCTAAAGCATGTTTTAACCATTGTGAAAGGTGCAATAGAACATTTTACAAATGACATGCTCCTTGCGCAGAACTGTCAGTACTGTCTTCCTCGAGCTGTCCTGTTGGGTCTCTGTGCCGTTTTGGGCCCAGCGTTACAGAGAAGCACTCGGACAATCCCCGCCGTACCTGTCCCACTCCGGCGGATTTTTTATTAAAATATTGTCATTTTATTCTTGTAATATTAAGCTACACTTTCTTTTTCTCAAAATATTACAATATTGCAAGAATATTAAAATTCTTGCAGATCAGCAATATTCAGATATTTTACAATATTTTTCTCACAAGAAAAAATGTGTTGACTCAGCAAAGATAAACGACATAAGTTGATCTACATGAGAATAAATAGCTGGAAAGAAATACAGAAGCAAATTGTGTAATTGTCAGAGTTTGTTATCCTGAGTTGGGGGGGGGGGGTGCAGTCACATTTTGGCAGGCTCCATATGAACCCATGCCAAAAAAGGACTGAAAAACTTGTCAGGGCTTTTAGTAGAGGTCATACCATGCCAAAAAAGGACTGCACTTCTTTCTGTAATAGAGGGTGCAGTCAGATTTCACCGGCACCATAGACTGTATAATTAAACATATTTGTATGACTATGCTCACCACGTAGCCAGTCTGACTAATCAATAACAGAAATATGCCAACTAGAGTTAACCAACTAAAAGGCATGTAACATGCACGTTTCCCTCGTCCGTTCTATTGCTGGGATATGAGTGATGCTTTTAAAGTAAATGTTAAGTAATTTTATATATCATCATTACAGATGTACCCTAAGCCTAAATTAATATTAGAGTTATTGATAACAGTAGATAATTAAAGCTGACAACCTTAGACCAAACTAAACTGTACTTTTCACCAGGGGCGAAGGAATGAGTTTAACATGGGGGGGGACACATATCGGAAACCTGACAAATGGTTTGATACATGCAAAGGTTAAAGTGAAAGGCAAAAACACCGTCAAGAATTTTAACATCAGGCATGAAAACGGGTCAGGGGTGAAAAAGGTGAGAAGGATATTACCCCTCTAAGGGGGTCCGGGGACATGCTCCCGCGGAAGAACATTTTAAATATTCCATATTTTAAAGCATCAATCTGATGCATTTTGAGATGCATTTTTTGCCAACCAACAGTGTAATATTTCAATATGCACTCATTAAAGTTAATTTGACTGGCAAAACAGTTAAAGTCTTTCTGACATTACACAATAATAAAAGTCATAATTTTTAAAAACTAAAACGTTTTGGATAAACTTTTACTTCTTCCAACCATATGTTACATAAAGAGTCAATGTGGATTTACATATTGCAATAATATAATAATTCTACAATGAATCATTGTGAAAACTAAACTTTACTACTTTGGCCAGGTCATCATCAAAAAAGTGAATTAGTACATTCAAGATTTTGTCCATGTTGATATTAGCTGCTTTATTTACATTTATTAAAAACGTTGCATTGTTTATCTTTTCATATAGCTAGACGTCTAGACTCTGAGACAAGGCCGTTATGTTTAAATACCTGCCATGCTGATTCCAAACAGATAGCTTTGTCAAGGCAGTTTGGGCTTCAGATAGCTTTTACAGTGGCCATCGTTAATGACAAATCGTGTTCCGCTATGAACGTGCACACACGTACTGTTTGTATCACAGTCGGTCAGTAAAGGAACAGTCGAACGCACTCGTATTACAGAGTGCACGGACCGAAGCTTTGTGACTAGCAAGCACTTTCTTACCGCTGCTGCCATCCAGTATCTTCCTTGAACATGCGCTGCAGAAGCAAGCGCCCGGCTCCATCAATTTGAGGCACCAAGTGCTAAAACGGCTTCCCGTCTCCACCCTTTTCCTCTTGTCCTCTATTCATGCCCAGCGCCATTTGTTTTAACTACTTTCTCAACTAAAGCTGCCTTTTTTAGCCGCGATACTGATGGGAAAGCTAGTGCAATATTAAAATCATGTTTGTTATATTATTGTTTAAGTTAAACCGTGTTCACTTCTTATGTTCAAACATTCTCTCATGATCAACAAACTAAAATCACCTCACCCTTCACCTACCTGCAAACTCTGCAGTGCTGGCTCTCCCTGCATCACCCTCTGTTAGTTTCCAGCTGAACTTCATCTGATCTTCATCTGATCTCTAATATGAAAGGAGTGGAGATGAATAACGTATAGAAAAATACTGATGGGAACGTCAATAAGCGAGACCCACACAGACAGACTAAATCCTTTCTAGATGTGGGAGATGTGTAACTTTACTCGTTTTCAAGTTACATGGGTTAAGTTAATAGAAAAATCATGTTCTTTTACAATCATCTTAAATACTGTTTTTAGTGTCAAATCACTTTTGTCCATTACATTACTGGAAAGTCCGCCATATTTTCGCCAGCCAACGTTGGCTAGTAACGTTAATAGTACCAACGTTTACCGTGGTGAAGTTAGTTTGATGTTGGATATTTGACAGATATTCGGATATTCATTTCAGGTTCATCAGCAGTTCCTGCTGTGCTTTCACTCAGTCTTGAAAGAAAACCACAGGACACCCATTTGCTCCTAACTGCTTGGTTTTTACCTAGGGACCGTCAATAAATTACGTTCTGAACTTTATTTATTTCCGATTG